>NC_056681.1:72997806-73357806 GCF_018350215.1 Panthera leo
TAGAGGTTGAAAAGTTATTACCCCTACCTCCCACCCTCAGAAATAGCCAAGATGGGAGGGGGAGAGAGAGAGATGGAGATAGGAGAGAGAGAGAGAGAGAGAGAGAGAGAGAGAGAGAGAGAGAGAGACACCTGTGTTCCTTGGAGGAAGAGAGATGTGTTCAGTGCAGAAAATCCCAGTTGAACAGCCTGGCTCTGACTGGAAGAGAGCTGGTCCTTCCTGGGGTGTTTTTAGCTTGAGTGCACTGTTCCTCTTTGTTGAGACAGCTGTAGTTTGGTATCGGGATAATAATGAAGAAATATTACTAGATTTTCATTGGTATTATCTAGAACACTTAAAATTTGTGTATCACTTTCATCTTGGAGAACATTATGAAAATATTACTTTAGTATTAAGAGCAGTCTTTAGTGTAGGGGGGCATTACCCCCCATTTTACAGATTCCAATCTGAGCTTTTCTGAACTGGGCTGTTACTTGCCCCAGCCTGCCTGCCTGCTTTAGTGCTAATATAAATCAGAGGCTCCTATGGTCTGGGATGGTGATTGAAAGCCTCTGATGCCTATCTTTGACTTGCCTTTTCTAACTCTACTGGAAATTGCTCTCCTTCGAATAAGTATTTGTAGGTCTCTGAATGCTCTTCTGAATGGAGAAAAATCTTGTGTCTCTCTCTATGATGACTCCATATTAGAGAATCAAGACTGAGATCCCTTGAATAAACTTAGAAGATGAGAATTGCTGGAGGAACAGAAATTAGAGTGCAGTTTTTGGGGTTTTTTTTTTTGTTTGTTTTAAGTAGTGAATACTCATTTGTGACATCAGTGCTGATTGAGCTTATTTTAAAACCTTTCCCAATAGGACACACATTACCTATATTTAACAGGAAAGCAGAAGTAAGAATCTGATATTGTACGGGGTTGTTTCTTTGTATTTGGACAAGCATAAGGGAAATGTGACCAGTTGAAAAAGGAATGCCTAAATGACTTATATATTTAAAAAACAATCAAACATTTATGTGTTAAATAGTATACTAAAAAGATATAGCAGAATGATTTGCCTTATATGATGTGGAAATATACATTTTCTCCTAGATATGACTATTGGTGGGTTGCACAACTTGAGAACAACAAGTTATTTTCATTTTCAGGGAGGATAAAATTAAGTAAGTGAGGATATCCTAAGACCCTACCAAGTAACAGATGCTAGCTAGACACTTTATGTAACATGCCTACTTTTCTGTTGCTATTCTGCTGTCTGCAGGTGGTAATTAAAATCTAAGGAAAACTTTTTTTTTAGGTCACAAAGCTTTTTAAAAATTTATTTATGTTTTAAAAGCAAGCTCTGTGCCCAATGTGGGGCTTGGACTCACAACCCTAATAAGATCAGGAATTGTGTGCTCTACCAACTGAGCCAGCCAGGTGCCCCTGGGTCACAAAGCGTTTTTCTGGTATTTACAAAGTCGCTTCAGATAGGAGACCATTGTCAGTACTTTTATCGCATCCAGGACATCTGGGGGCCACTGGGCCTGGCTAGTTGATACATGAGAGAAGTCATCCATCCTCTCAGCCTCAGTTTCCTTACTTGCAAAATGAGGGGGTTGGCTGGTTAGATACTTAGGTTGCTTAGGCCTCTGAGATTGTGTGTGAGCTCCAGGGGAGTTAGCAGGCTAACATCCTTTCGTTACCAAGGTATGTTGTGGCCTCTTTTCCTGATGGTTTCTGTTTATACAGTGAGAAGCTAACTGTGTGGGAGTATAGGGTTGATAGCAACCTTTGTCCTTCTCCAGGAAATAATAAATGTCGTGTGACAGTCTGAGGCTCTTGTTAATTTTTTGTTAACTTTCTGTGTTTGATGTGTCAGAAATGCAGGTTCTTATAGAGTGTTAACAAATCTTTGATTATAATGACTGCAAATTACAGTCCCCTTTCCTGTGTAATGATTTTTGCCATTTGCCCTTCCTCAATCTAATAGGCAGGATAGAAGGACATTTTGATCAGTAAGAACCTTGGTCTGTTGCTTCATGAGTCCTTATTACACTAAAATAATAATTCTTCCTCTTCTTTTTATTTTTTTAATTTTTTTTATTTAAAAAAAATTTTTAACGTTATTATTGAGAGACATACACAGAGCATGAGCAGGGGAAGGGCTGAGAGATGGAAAGACACAGAATCTAAAGCCGGCTCCAGGCTCTGAGCTGTCAGCACAGAGCCCAATGTGGGGCTCGAATTCACAAAGCACGAGATCGTGACCTGAGCCGAAGTCGGACGCTCAACCGACTGAGCCACCCAGGCGCCCCTTTTAACTTTTATTAAGTAACCTTTACCCACAGCATGGGGCTCAAACTCACAACCCCAAGATTAAGAGTCACGTGCTCCACCCACTGAGCCAGCCAGGCACCTCTACACTAAAATATTCTTGACAGAAAACTATGTGTGTGCCCACACTGACAGGATATGGGTATTCTTTAGCTAGGTGGGCAGTTGTAAGTATTGCAGGACAGTTGATGCTGGAGTAGCACAAAACCTTAGGAGTAAGGAAAACTTGTTTATTTAATATCTGCGAAGGTGATCCTGTGCACATGTGGGCCTGTGCGTGCGCACACACACACACACACACACACACACACCCCTACATCCAAAGTGTGTCAGTGTGCACATGCCTGCCCAACTAGGATGTGTCACTACTGACTATTCCTTAACTGCCAGTTGATTACTTTTGTGTTTGAGGCACTCAATCTCAGAGAACATCATTTTTAAACAATTTCATGGAGTTTGGACTTGTGGAGATTCTGAGGCCTGACCCTGGTGGTAACTGGTAAATGGAGGTTGCTCTACAATGCTGTGCAGGATGTGAGTGAGGCAGTTTGGAATCAATAACTTGTTTATTAAGCCTTTTTTTTTTTCTCCAGTTTTTACAAAACTGAAGAGTTGGCAAGATTCCCATAAAGTTTTCTTAAGGGTTGAAGAACGGGCTTGGAGGGATCAGAGTGTTGGTCAATAGTTTTTGAGAATGTTAGAGCTTGGGACTCACACATGCATACCGCATAGCTTTAGATTTGCTGTTTGTCCCCACACTCAGTACTGCATTCCCCCTGACTCTAGTTTGTTTTTTTTTTTTAATTTTTCTTAATTGTAAAAAACATATAAAATTTACCATCTTAAGCATTTTTAAGTGTACAGTTCAGTAGTGTTGACTGTATTCACTATATTAATGTAGCAGATCTCTAGAACTTCTTCATCTTGGAAAACTGAAACTCTGTACCCACCGAAAAACTACCCCCTCCACCCTCTCCTCAGCTCCTGGCAGCCTCTGTTTTACTTTCCGTTTCCATCAGTTTGATTACTCTAGATGCCACATGTAAGTGGAATCATACAGTACTTGTCTTTCTGTGATTGGCTTCTTTCATCATGTCCTCATAATGACTTAGCATGACATCCTTAAGGTTCATCTGTGTTGCGGCATGTCACATGATTGCTTTCTTTTTTAAGGCTGAATAATAGTCTGTTGTGTGTAAATGCCACATTTTCTTTACCCATTCATTCATCAGTGGACATTTGCATTGTTTCCACATCTTGGCTCTTGTGAATAATGCTGCACTGAACATGGGTGTGCGAATCATCTCTTTTTGAGATCCTGCTTTCAGGTTTTGGTTTTATTTTGTTTTGGGATAGATACCCAGAAGTGGGATTGCTGCATCATATGTAATTCTATTTTGAATTTTTTGAGGAAACCTCCATACTGTTTTCCATAACACCTCCACCATTTTAAATTCCTGTCCACAGTGCACAAGTGTTCCAATTTCTCTGCATCCTTTACTGAAGTTTTTATTATGTTATAAAAATAAGGTGGAGTGGAGAAATGCACCATCGTGGTCACAATTTATGTGTTTTTTTTTTCCTGGTAGGTGGTAATTAAGAAAGAGGGCAGTAGAAATGGTAATAAAAGATGAGTGGAGAGGTGGTTATAGATGAACATGTCAGGTTTTAGAAAAGAGCTTAGTCTCTCTCTTAGCCCACTTCATTCCTTCCCTGTCATTAAAATTCTACTTTTGATCAATAGTCCATTTTTCAGATGTTTTTTAAAAAATGCCTCCTGACTAAACTCTTCTCTCAGAATATCATAAGAAAAATAAAAGTTCAGTGCAGAAAAATGAGAAAGGGTCTTTGGACAAGAGAGTTTATTGGGGCTGACAGTGTATTTGATTCTGTGTTAGTCTGTAAAGGTAAGATTAAAGCTGTCAGTACCATCATCTGGGTCTTTATTCTGTCTGTGCTGGGACACACCGGGCATCAGAGAACATGGAAAATAAGGGTCATCTGCCACTTAGTACGAGCCTCTTGGCTTCACCATGGTGTTGGATGCTGGGTGGTGAAGTGGGAGAGTGGACAAAGGTGAGCCTTTTCTAATTTTGAGTCCTGGGCCTACTTCCCGGACAGAGAGGCGTGAGAAATGCCTGCTACTTCCTCTGTCCACAGCTCCTGGTTTGCCCTAGAAATGAAAGGCAGCAGGATTTCAGAAGGTGTACTTTAACTTCCTTCGTATTTCTGGGCATACCTTTCTGTGCCTCATTTTCCTTATCTATTAATGAGATGGTTGGCTTAGGTAGGTACATTTTGAAAAGGACCTTCTTGATACCTGTTAGGAGTTTGGCTCTCATGTTCTCCTCATGAAGGATTGACATGTAAACCAAGGGGTGTTCCATAAGGTGGAGAAGGCTCTCCAGTTCTCCATATAGTGCCACCTCCCTCACAGAGCCCTTGCTCTGTTCAGGCTTCTGTTTGGTGTCCAGGCTTCTGAAATGACTGAATGGTATTTAACATTTTCTTAGGGGAAACTGGGCTTAGCGATATAGAGTGAAGGTGTTCTAAGACTTGAATCTGCCCTAAGACAGGTGGTAATGTATTTCCAAGAGCATTACGTCCAGAGGACCTTAGAGCTTTTCGATTTCACATCTTGTGGTTTTGGGGGAGAAAATTGGAGAAGCCAAGGGACCAGCTCAGGGTCACAAGGCCAGTCAGTGACAAAAGCTGAGTCTAGAGTCCATTTTTCACTTCTCTCGAGTCTGTAACGGGTGCACTTGCCATTATTTTAATTAGGTTGATAAGACTGGTACACAAGAAAAGCAATACTCTAAGGCAGTGCATGATAGGTGCCAGACAAGGGGGTGCTGACGGTACTGGTATAGGGTTTCTGAGAGGGGGAGCAATCATCTCAGCAGGGATAATCTGGGAAATCTTCCTGGAGGAGGGAAGTTTGAACTTGGCTTGAAGAAGGATAGATATAGACTGACTTCAGAGGAGAGGGGAGCACCCAGAACAGAGGCATGGAGATGGGAGAGCCAAAGCAGGGTGCAGTGTGAATCAAGCTTGGCTGGAGCAGAAAGACAAGTAGGAGAAAGGGACGAGGATTGGCATTTATTGAGCATCTGTCTTGTGTGAGGCACAGTGTCTGGTCCTTTACCCGTGTCATCTCAGTGTCCCAAGTGGAGAAATGACACCCTGACCATGCATTTGTTTCAGAGCGTCACTGTCTTCCCACCCCCATCTGTCTTCTTTCGAGTAAAAGTTACACTTTTATCTAGTGGGAAAGTGCCTAGTTAAAAATGGGGAGAAGAAAAGTGGGACGAGTTGTTTGCTTCTGTAAAGAGGGTCTCAGAGGTAGTTGATAGGTAATTCCTATCAAGCCTCCAAGCCTGGAGCCTGCCTCCTAGCTAATGGCAGCTGGCGGGCCTTGCGCTCCTGAGTGACTGGGCTGACCATGAATTATTCAGGGCCTGTGCCTAGCAAAGTTCTGTGGGAAGGAGGCTGTGTTATCTCATTGAGAGATTGGCAGAAGCTCGGGTGCTGAGGAGGAAGAAATGACTGCACCCTTAAAATATTTCACATTTTAACATGCCAGGGCCGCACACAGTGTTCCATAGACCTGCAACGAGGTAATCAGGACCTGTTTTTCAAAGAGGAAGAAATAGTATCTCCGACCCCTAATTAACAAATACAATAACCTACACTCCTGTGTGACTCTGGCACTTGTTGGCAGGGATTTGGCTAGGAGCCACATTAAAATCGCAGATAAGACAGTATAGCCACAGACAGTGTTCATGTGGGAGAAACCCCACTCTGCTCTGTTTTTATCTCAGCCAAATAGAGAGATGCTATTGTTGATCCATTCAGAATGGTACTTTCAGTAACTATAACTGTTACTGTCACTGACTTCATTTGTTACATGCCCTGTGTGTGTGTGTGTGTGTGTGTGTGTGTGTGTGTGTCTGTGTGTGTCTGTTGCCATCTGTCTGTCCTATTTCCTCAGCTAGGATGAAAGTGTCTGCAGAGGATGAAAGTGTCTGCAGAGAAGAAATCACATCTTAGAACTTTGTGGGTCCCTCCAGTGGCCTGTGTTCCTGGATAGGACTAAACATGTGTTAGATGGGTTGACTTTTACTTTCTGTGGACCAGGAGGTATGGGGCCTCTGCCTTGATGATGAGGTTTGCCTCCCTCCACTCCTTCCTCCTTCCCTCTTTGGGTGCCTGTTCAGCCTGCTCTTTTCACCTTTTCTCATTGCAGCCAGTCTATGGTAAGCTTCTGGAGAATGTAACATGGGTATGAAGATCTGAGGGCAGGGTCCATTGGCCTGTTTTCACAAAGAATAGATTTGTATCTCCTCTCTTCCAATTTTTTCCTTTGAGCCGTGCTACCAGGAAACAGCATTTTCTCACTGTCCCAGCTGCTTCCTTGTAAAACTCTGGCCCAGTGGTTCTGAACACCTGTGTGTGTCAGCCTTTTCCTTCCATGTTGGAAGTGGGAAACAGAACCCAAAATTCTGGGCAAGAGCAGGCCTGGCCCCAGCTGCATTCCTCAGATGTTCTTTCCCTTTGAACCACTCTGCCTGTAGCAGAGGAGCCCAGTCTTGGCTCTGGCTGGTGTTATATTCACAGGCATAGCAACACCTGTTTGCCAAAGGTGGGGCCTCTGGACTGGGGCATTCTTTTGCCCATACAGGGAAGCTTTGCATGTGCAGATAACAGACATGATAAGAATGCAGGGATAAGGTTTGGCCGGGGTAGAAGATTCAATAAACTGCATTCCTTCCCCAGAACCTTGGGTGCTTGTTACTGAGTGTCACTTGCCATTTTTCTCCTTCTCAGCAGAGATGTCGGGTACTTTGTATTCTGCTGTGACCAGCCGAACAAGAAACAGGAAAAGGATATAAATGGGAATTAGATTTGCCCTGGTATTTCAAATGCAGCCGTGTAACTAGTTTTGCAGGAGGTGTGTGTGTGTGTGTGTGTGTGTGTGTGTGTGTGTGTGTGTGTGTGGAGAGAGAAAAAAAAAACTTGCATATCTTCCATGGAACAGAGATAGCACTTGCTGTAGATGAAAAATACCGTTAGCCTTCCCTTTAATTTTTCTTCTAGGTATTCTGAGTCCTGAAGGATCAAATCTGATAGCCCCACCTCAAGTAAGCATTGACCTTTCTAAAAACAGAGGCCCTTTGTAACTTGTTTCATAGTGAATGTTGTGTTTTTATTACCTCTGAGGTGTTACTGCTTTATTTTTATCTATTAAATATAATTTTGAATATGCCTTTCCCCATGCAAAATGGGGTGAAAGAGAAGGGAATGAGGTTTGTGAGCACCACCCCAGTTGAGGACTAGTCTTACCATCCTGAATTGTCCTTGTCCAGAAATCCAGAGGGGTGCCCACAGTGGTCCCTGGCTTTGAGGTCAGTGACTCCGTAGGAAACCTGTAACACCCTCCAGCCAACAGCCCCCTTGGCGAACAGGTGGCCAAAGGTGGGGTAGAATTACTTTTTGAAATTTCCTCCACAAAGAATTTAAAGACTAGTGATCATAGCTGCTCAGATAGTGTGGCTGCCTTCCTGGCATTTCTCTTTTGCAGACATTTACTCAGTTATAGGACAGCTCTCTGAAGTTGGCCCCCTTATTGGGCTGATTTTTCAGGCTCAGGGAATCACACGCTTAGAAAGTAGCAGAGCCAGATTCCTAGATTCCAAGTCTCTTTTTAAGCACCTTTCCTCCTCTAAACCCTGACCCAAATGCCCCGTGGGTGGTGCTCTGGGAGTAAGCTGAGGAGTGGTGTAGGCCCTGATCTTCAGGAGCCATGTGGTCATGAGGAAGTGCTGCTGACTGCTTCCAGCAACCCAGGCTGTGGGCCTGTATGTGAGGTGCCACTGGGGAGAAAGGAGATGTTCTGGAAGCATGGCAGGCTGCTTGCTAGCAGTGGCACAGAAATGTTAGAGATATGTGTTGTTATAGTGGGACTTACTGAAAATTGTTTTTTTCGGGAGGGCAGGGGAAGAAGGTCTCAGGTAATTCTGTTTTCTGTTTTTGACTGGATTTCGTGGTGGTATGCTTGGTTAGTTGATGAGCTTTCTGGTACATGGTGCAGTTCCCTTTGAAAAAGGACTGGGCTTTTGAGAATACACATACTGAGGCAGGCTTTGGGAGAAAGGACAGTGGTAACTCAGTCATTGGGGGGCGGAAGGCTCTCTGGGCATTGTACAGTAGAGAGGAGGCAGAGAAAGAATGCCCACAGTTAAGGATTCAAGACTAGGAGTGGGCAGGAGGCTGGTTGGAGAAGGGGGTGGGTGGGCCAGAGAGGTGAGATAGATCACGTAATCTTCAGCTCCTGGGAACATAAATGCACTGGCATGATTTGGAGCCTGCTTCTCTATCTGGCCACACCAGTGGAGGAGGATTATTTTAGTAGTAGTATTTTGATTTCCTATAAAGAAATGTTCAGGAGAAATTGTCTGTGGTCGTCCAGCTGTTATCCAGATGACAGAAAGGCAGATCGGGAAACGGCAGAGAACTTGGCAAAACAGTTTATATGTGAAACCTTCTTGTATTCTGACCTCCCTGTTCCCACCACTTCTTTCCTAGCTCTTGGGTAGGTTTTTCAAGTCCTTGAATGTGTACAAATCCCATCACAGCTTGTTGGCCATCCTCTCCCAGGCACTGCAATCCTGCTAATGTTTAGATGTTCAGGAAATGAACACTCCGTAGTTTACCCTTTTGAGCTTGTTGTGATGCAAGGAAAGCGGTCATCTTTTTTTCATTCTTTTTTTTTTTAACCTCTCAGACTTCATAAAGCTTCTTGCAACAGAGGCTTAATCTCATCTCTTAGTGTTCCCATTCGCGTGCTTCATGCTAAGTCATACAGAATCTTAGTGTATAGGTCTACCAAGTATGAGAAAAGAAACAAAACCCATTCACAACAAGAGAACCCTCAAAGTAGCAACTTCCACATGAACTAGCAGGGAATGTGCGTGTTCCTCGCCTGGGCAAAGCACAGTGTCTCTGAATCTTAGTTGCCTTGTCTGCAAAATGGACACAATACCTACTTCATAGGTTTAGTCACTTGAGAAAATGTATGTGAAAGCATTTTGTAAATTACAGAGTGCTGTAGTAATGTGATAACTGTTGTTATTATGGCCAATCATTTATATGGAGATAGATGATAATTACTACTACAACAATAGTCTCTAAGAGAGAGGAGATTATTTATCACCAATAAATTTAGAACTAGAAGGAATTTTTTATGACCATAGACTCCAACCTGTTTGATCTCTAGGTGAGGTCCAGGGAAGGTTAGACACACATGCAATTATTTGGCTTTTCCGTGGCACTCAGGAGATGGGGTGAGCCTGAGTACTGTGGACCTGGGTCTTTGAGTACACCACAGCACTTCTAATTTGTGCTGTCCACAGATAACCATAGGGACTTGGTTATACTATTCTGGCACCACAAGGATGGCAGGTACATGTTGCTTAGGTTTCATTTGCTTTGACCCCATAGCTAACTGTGCCTGTCAGTTGTGGCCACCTTTCATTACGCCCTGGAATCTTGGTGCAACTTGAAGGCAGGTACAGCTCTTATCAGAGTTGGCTGCATGTGTTGATATCCCTGGCCCGGCTGAGGAACACTAGTTTTTTGGATTAGAAAAGATTGAGGGGATAGCCCCAAATCACAGGGTCTGTTTCTGCAGAAAGCTTGGTTGACTGCTGAGCACTCTGAAAACTATCTTGCCTCCCTTCGTGTTCCCTTTCACATGCTGTGTTTCTGCCATAAGCGTCTTCAGGATTCTTCTTAGAGCACCATAAATTGTGGGTAAGACCCCTGGCCTCTTGCTTTATTAAGTTAGAATTGGGTAAACTCCTTTACATTTCTTCTTTTCTTCCTCAGAATGTCCTCATCCTTTCCCTTCTGCCTCAGAAGCTAAGGGTATCTCTCCTCTTGGCTACGGCTGACTGCCCCAGCCATAACTTCAAGCCATTTTCCCACTGGCCTTTTCCTACCTGTGCCAACTCAGGGCTGAAACCTGTGCACAGAGGATGTGTTCAGCTGGACCCTGGCCCAGAGCCCCTTCCCCTGCTTCTGTCGCTCCTGTTTACCACCTCTACCTTCTTGTTGTTCTTCCCTTTGCTCCTCATTCTCTAACTCCTTGTAACCTTGCTTCAGCTTTTATTACCCCAGTGACCTCCTCATTCCCATACTGGATTAATCCACATCTCCTCTGACTTCTAGTTCCTTCTGTTTGCAGTGTGATGCCATCCTACCCCCCTTTCCTCCTTGAGTATCTCTTTCTTCTCTTGGATTTTCATTCCATAGCTCTTTTGGTATCTCCACTGTTTTTTCTTCTTGCTTACAGCCCCTGGCTTTCCCCAGGGCTCTCTGCCCAGCCACTTTCCTCTTACATTCCTTCCCAGGTGTAAGCCTACTACAGTATCTCTCACTGTGCCCGGCCTCTTTCCTCAGCCTTGAGCTTTCCCTCGTTCCACATCCTTGACCACTTCCGGACATGTCACCTCTAGGTTTTGCAGGTAACTCAGATTGAGCATAACCAGAAGGAAATGGTCAGCCTTCCCCTACACCTGGCCACCAGCTCTAAAAACCCTGGAGTCTTGTGCAACCCTAGCCTTTGAACCTCCCACGTATATATAGTTGGTTGCGAGAGTCCTGTGGATTAACTCTTGCATCAGTCCATTCCTTTTTGTGTCTGTTGCCTCACACTGACTAGTCCTTTGACTTGGAGAACTCCAGTAACCACCTGAATGACCTTGCTGCTTTTAGTCTCTCTCCTTTCTACCCATTCTAACTGACCACTGCCAGAATAATCTTCCCTAGAGCCCAACCCAGACCCAGTCTTCCTCTGGCTGAAATGTCTCCAACTGTTCCCAGCTCAGGCTTAGTTCCCTCAGGGCTTCCCTCCTGCCTGACAGTCCCTTATGCTCCAGTCAGATGGTAACACTCGCTGGTGCTGTTCCTGGAACAGCCCAGTTGGTGTCTTTATTTATGTTGCTTCCCATCCCACCTTCCACACTAGGAGAGGAGGCTCCCCTCATCCCACCCATCAACAGTCTTACCTGTGTTTCAGGTTCTGATGACAATGCCAATCCCTCCTAGAGTTGTTTCTACCTGTCTTCCTAGGCAGTTGTGTCTCCCTTGTCCTCTGAACTCTTGTAGCTCCCCTTCTTTAGCCCCTGTCTGTTCTTCTGCTATCACATTGTTTGTGTATCTGTCCCATCCTCTTGGCCAGAAACTCTCCCATCTCCCAGTCATCTCTGAAACCTCCACTGGGCATTGTTCCTTGCACAAGGTTGGCGGTCCAGTAAATGCTGAATGGAATAAAGAACGA
This sequence comes from Panthera leo, assembly GCF_018350215.1. Classification (NCBI taxonomy): domain Eukaryota; kingdom Metazoa; phylum Chordata; class Mammalia; order Carnivora; family Felidae; genus Panthera; species Panthera leo. The sequence continues at coordinate 73,009,458 of NC_056681.1, forward strand.
GTGACTCTGGCCTTCCTTTACCTCCACCCCACTGCTGAGTTGGAGGTGGCCAGATGAATCATCAGGGTTGTGTCCTCTTCTTCTCCTGCCCCATCATACCAGATAGATTCCCACTTCTCACCTCTTGCCCCTGCAGGGCTATTAAACCCTTCCCCAGCCTCAAAACCTTCCTTACTTGGCATGTATTCACTCTGCCTGGCTTGTTTGGAGTCTGTTCTTTAGTACTGAGTGTGGCTACATTAGTCCCAGCCTCTACCCCCATCACCTAGTATGTAACCTGGCTGATTAGAAAGCTCATTTCACCTACTTCCCCATACCAGAGGGAGCTGAAAGGGAGTCTCGAAGAGTGGTGACTCATACTCTATTCACTAAGTGGCTTAAAGATTAAAAAATAAAGCATTGTTAATTGGCAAGCATTTTGCAGTCTCCTTGTCTCTGCCCACAGCTGGACACTTAAGAGACTTAAAATTTCATATTTAATAGTGAAGTATATTTAATGTTAATATATAATGTATGAAATAGTGAAGAAGGGCCTGTTAAAATTGTAATTGAGAAAATTCTCAATTCAACTTTCTGTAGCTTTGATGTGATATGTGGGGAAAATATGCAAAAGGTGTATTTTGAAAAATACACTTTTATTTGAATGGTATCATCATTGTCAGGGTATTTTTACATCATTCCCTCATTGACCTCGTAAAGGTAGGCATTAATTATCCCTGTCTGACAGGGGAGGTTTAGAAAGAATCCAGGTTTCTTCTAAGGTCATAGGCGATTAAGAGGCTTGGCCAGGACTAGAAGCTCAAGTCTTGGAATCCTAGTCCAGTGCTTCTTCCAGTAACCCCACATTCCTGTCAGCATCCTGCATGATGAGAAATGCCTTCAAATCCTGGACCTGGCTTTAGAAAGCTAAAGGTTGACACTGGATGTATTAAAAACCTTGTCCTGTAGATACCAGGAATGGGGGTTGCTCATTTGAGCACTTAGTTGAACTTTAGGTTTGTTTTAACTCTAGCCCTGGATAGGATGCAGTTGCTTGAATTACCAGTGCCCTGGGGACTAAAGTAAACCTGGAGTGGAGGCCCACCTCTTTAGTGCAGATTGGAATCCCTTAGGAAGAAATTACCTTCTTCAGTGAGTATTGCTGCAGCATTCCATGTGGAAAAGCCAAATTTGTGATTTGTTTTCTGTCTGTAGTTAGGGGAGAGGGGGTTGGGGTGGTGGGAAGAAAAAACTAGGGTCAGTTATTTACCCAAAATATATTTTGACCACTGTTACTGTCTCTGTACGAGATTTTTTTTTTTTTTTTTTTTTTTTTTTTTTTTTTTTTTTTTTGGTTGAGATCGGTGGGAGAAGTTAAGGAGGAGAGTTTTAGTATCTTGAAGAACCCAAAAGTTCAGGAGTCTCATTTTACAAATCAAAGTAGGATTTGAAGATAATTTCTGGTCTCTTAATCTCCCCATCGGTTGGTAAATTCCTCGGGTCAGGGATCCTTGAGGTATATACCTGTGTACCTTTCTCCCACAATGCCTTGCAAATCAGTGCTCCCGTAAATCCAGCATCGACTTAGTATTACGGAGCCAGTGTTATACCAGAAAACCTCCCGCTAAACATCTTGTGATGGCCGCAGAAGTCTATTGAGATTCTTCGGTGCGATGAACTCACACTTCCCCTCGCTGTGGCCCTGACTTTGTCTCACTTGTACGCAGTGGCCGGCCGGCCCCCCCCCCCCCCCCCCCCCCCCCCCCCCGAGTGGTTGGCGCCCGCGCAGTAGGGACGCTGCGCGCACCTAGGTGCGCGGCCCTGGTGGCCGCGTTATCTCCATGGACGCTGAGGAGTGGATGAACCGCCCCGGCCGGCGACCTGCGGGGCTCCTCACCCTCCCGGGCTGCCTCCTTTTCATGTGATAGTAATCGGAGACTTTTCCGTTACACGAGGCTCTCAACAAAAGATTGTAATTCCAGCAGCTTTGTTTGGGAAGGTACCACTGCGACAGGCGCGTCCTGGGCCCGGCCCGAGGGTCCGCGGCTCCGGAGCTGTAGAGGCGGCGTGGGCCGTCCCGGGCCGCCTGTAGGTGGGGGGACGCCGGCCGGCCGGCGTCCCCCGCGCCCCTCCTCGTGGTACAGCCTGCGTTTCCTCTACAATGCTGTTATGCTAATCAGGTGACATCACCGCCCAGCGCACGGAGAGTGGCTCATGATTAAATTACAAACCGGCGGCCACCGCGGGCAGCCGGGAGGAGGTGTGTGTACTGCTCCCGCGAGCTCCTGGGCTCAGCGATGGGGCATGCTTAGGATTGGCCATATTTAAACAAATTTTTAAAGTAGGACTTGCACCTTCCTTTCCTTCCTCCCTCCGTCTTCCCGCCCCTCCTCGGTAATTTATTTCAAGCTTCTAGTCGAGAGCCACAAAAGAAAGGAAAACAACAAGGAATTAGATGCGTGAGTGGTAACTCCTGGCCGGGCTAAGGTGGACTCTGCTGCAGCCAACTTCCTATCAGATCAGCCCGCTGGACTTTCAGACCGGAATGGGGCTTGCCTGAGGTCCAGCCCTTTTCACAGGGGCCGGGAGCCAAGCCGTGCGGAAGCTGCTGTGTGTTGGATGGGGGTAGGCGGGGGCCGGAGTGGGATTTCCACCGTGCAGCCCGCCGGGGCGTTACGCCGGGCATAATGGAATTGCAGAGGACGTCTAGCATCTCTGGGCCGCTGTCCCCAGCTTACACGGGGCAGGTGCCTTACAACTACAACCAGCTGGAAGGCAGATTCAAGCAGCTACAAGGTAAGCCCCCGTCCCAAAGGCCGGACCTGCCCTGGGGCTGTGCCTACAGGGGTTCCGAGGTTTTATTTGTGCCATATGGTATGTAACCCTAAAGAAGACGGGCCGCCGTTTGGCCCAGCCCCAAAGCCTCTGGTTGGCTGTGAGCACCCCATTCACTCCTTAAAGGAGACACTTTCTCACTCTCTAGAAAAGCCTCCATTTGGAGTCCCATTCTCTCTCTCCCTCTCTCCCTCTCCCCCCCCCCTCCTCTCTCCCCCTTCTCCCCTCTCCCCTCTCCCCTCAACCCAGTATCCTTTTGGCTTTCTAGGTTGTCAGGTATCTGCTGCTCACTGCACACACCTTTTCTGTCCTTTTAGCTATCTTTGCAGCTCAGTAGATCAATGCTAATAGACCTATTAGTATGCAAGCATTAGATTCTGGGTCGCCTCTGTCTCCCAGCGCCCCCAGCCTCTTACCTCTGGGAATCCTAAAGGTGTAAAGTGCACTGCTCGACACCCAGTCCCGTAGAACAATAGCAAAAGGGAGGAGGGAGTGGTCTTTTTGTTCCTAAGCCTTGGGTAAATTACAGTTTTGATTCCGAAGCTTAATTTTAACTCTTTTGATGTATTGTGTTGGGGAGAACCTTCCCATCAATTTAGTAGGCTATGTAATTTATAATGAAAGCCAGTTATTGTCATTCCAGTGCTATGGGTTGGATTCGTTGGATCAATTATAGGTTTCTTGGCGTCTATATTAGTCTGAAATAATTGAATGAATCCAGTATTTTACCGCACATATTTTTGTGGAGAGCAGGGACCTGTGTGCAGCAGTGTGTGGGATGATGGGCCTGCAGCCCGCTGCTGGGGTGGCCCCTCCAGCCCTTGGCTGTCCCTGCCCAACCAGCAGGCCTGGCTGGTGGTTTCTCAGAGCTTATACATGAAAAAGGACTCATAACTGAAAACAGAACTCTTTCCGTTTGGAAGCCCCTGGAATCAGTAGTAGGCCAGGAATGGTTCTAATGCTGTGAAAAAGTGGCCTTTACACACTGTATGTTTCTTATTTTAACTCTTCTTAGTGCCACAAATGTGGTTCCTGTGAGGAGGAGGAAGGAAGGAAGCAGCTCAATCCTAGAATGTTTTCATTGGGAAGGGGAGGGAGGATATATTTCATTCAAAGGTTTATTTGTCTTGTGAAATAGTTGACAGTAATGACACTTTTCTGGAAAACAAGAGGCAGAACGGGACGTGATTTTAAACATTTGCTAGTCTGTGCTGCGTTCCTGGGGCAGTTAGCTAAGAGGAAGCTCCATTCCCCCCAGGGAGTGGTTATGTGTCTTTGCTTCATTCCCCTTGAGCTCTTGGAAGGTAGAATTTGCTTTTTGGGAAAATTTGGGTTGGGGAAACAGGGCGGTAGGGGACATTTGCAAATGGTAAAGAGAGGAATGGTGGTGTGTCTGTTATCTTCTGGGTCTGTGCTGGAAGCCCCATGGTTTTAGGTTTTAAGAATTCAGAATGCACCTCCTGTAAGCATGACTAAGTCTCCCTGCTTCATTGTGTCACACCGCTAAGGAGAAAGCACCCAACGGGCAGATCCTTGATCAGAAAACCTATTACCAACATCCAATCAGCCCACTCCTGTAGTCTCAGGGAAAAAAAATGCAAAACCAAGGAGAAAATGTAAGAAGGTGTGGGGGGCAGTGTTCTCAAAGGCCCACCCATAACAACAAAAGGCCGTTATCTGAAAGGTTTGAGGATGGTTGTAAAACTGCTCACTGAGAAGGGTGGAGCTTACACACAGGAAATGTCTTAAACTGTCCTCCCTGGATAGAGTAAAATTTAAATTAAAAAAAAAAAAAAATCACCAGGTGCTCATTACTGTTTCTCAAGGAAATCTCTTCAAAAGGTGTAGGCTTCACATTTTGTTTGCTGGCTTTTTTTTTTTTTTTAATGACTTTTGCTCCCTAATGTAGTACCAGATAGCTTTCTTATTTCTGAATATTGTGGTTTAGGAGTTACACAAGTTTAGTGTTGGTATCTCTATAACAGAAAACTACCCATGTTGAGGAACTGAGAAAGGGTGAATTAACTTCCAAGTATGGTGGATCCCAGGAGAATTACAAACATCGCATCCTCCTTAGTAGGGGTGTGTGGAACTGATTGCATTGTGAGCAACTTTAGAAGAATTTTTGCTAAAACTTTTTCCCTTTCCTACCCCCAGTTTGTATTTGTAGTTCTTCCAATCATCACATCTTTTATAATATATAGATTATATCATCTGATTTAATTTTATGCATGCCTCCAAAGCTGCTCCTTGCCCCACCACCCCGTTTTTTATTCTTCTGAATATCATCCTTCCTAGCAGTTATAACCCAGTATTGGTAAACTGGTCTTTTGAATTGATTTTTTAAAATGCTTCTTACATGAATTTATTCATTTAGCGTCTATGCCTGAGATGTTTATTTCTGAGGGTACTGTGATTTCGTGGGAGATATTTTTGCTGGCTTTGCATATTTTCACAGTTGATCCTAAAAATTTCAGGAGGGACCAGGGATGAGATTTGATGTTGTAGCTAAAGGAATATGATATTAAAATGTGTTTAGTCTACTTAGATAGTAAGCAAATAAGTGTGACTTACTTACACTCTGATTTAAGGGTCTGAGATGTAGAGTGATATCTGTCACACTGGTGTTCCTGGTATAAGTAAAACAAGAAACAGAAACAGACCTTCAGCCTCTGATGGCTTCAGTTGTTAACCACCAACACCCAGCACACCTAACAGACACACCCAAAGTGCATTCTCTCTCTTTTTCAAATTGTTCATCTGCAAAATTGAGTTACCACCTTCCTCAGAGCCTGATCATGTGTCTTTAAAGGTGGGTTAGTTTTTTTTCAAATAAGAAAGAAATGCTAAAACACAAAAAACTCAACCTGACATGTTTAAAAAAATGTGTTTGTAGTAACAGATTCATAATACCTTTCCTTCAGTTTCAAATCAGCCAGCTGAATTCCCTATAGGAATTGCTACTCTTCTACTCAGGAACTGTTGCTTGTGCCTAAAAAGTAAATTAAATGCCAGGCTCTTTAACTTGGCATTGGACCCTCCCCAAATGGCCCAAACCCCAAATACTTCGTATTCTGCCTCTTACATTCCAGTCAAATCTTCCAGGTAGGCAGGCTTGCCGCTCTTCATAAAACCAAGCCCCAGGTTTTGCCTTCATTGTCTGCCTTTTGCCTTAAATGCCCCACTCTTCATTTTACGTGCAGAAATCATTCCTATAATTTTTTAAGACTCTGCTCACATTCCAGTTATTCCATAAAGCTTCTTGTCTCCTCTCTTGTGGTTGGTGGGAAGAAGATTTCATTGAGTGCTTACTGTGTCCCAGACATGTTAGTAGGAGATTTATATATGGTATCTTGTCTTCGTAACACACCTAGGACATTTTAAAGATGAGAAGACAATCAAATAGCTTGACGAGGGTTCACAGGCATTACTGAGCTCAGGCTGCATATTGTTGTTCTCTAATTTTCTTTTCCTAGACCTTTAGATACTGATTTTATTTCTGCAATAATAATAATAATAATAAAATAATAATAATAATAATAATAATGAGGTTACATTGTGAAATGGGCACCCTAACCAGATTGCTCTCTCCTGCCTACCTGCCTCCCAGAACGCTGATTCTCTTGGCCCCAGCGGTGGGGTTGTAATGAAGACAGGATCTAGTTGAAAAGCATCAATATGAATTTCTTCTGCCTTCTTTGCAGCCTAACCCTGACATCTAGCACTTGGTATTTCTGGAAAAGGTGCTTTTTCTTAGCTGTTCTGGCTCAATGAACGTGTCCCAGTGTCCAGAAGGAGTTATGGAGTCGTTTGTCTTCAGTGGGACACAGAAAACTACAGAGCAGTTTATTACTTGCTATCTCAGAGTTGTCTTATTGCATTTCTTCATATTTTTTTGTGGTCCTGGTTTCTTCTCTTAGTGAAAGAGCATTGCTGGTCTTAAGTTTTTAAGAACTTGCCAGTTTGTTAGGGTACCTAGATATTTGTCTTGCATAATATCTTAAACCTTAGAGAAAGAAGATTGCTGGGCTTCTACCTCCTCATCATGAAGAAAATTTAAAGTTCTTAGATAACAGTGTTAGCCTTCATATATTTCCCATTGTGACAGTGAAAAGAGTTGGTGACGAATGAAAAGAGTTGGTGACGAATGAGAACTCTTTTTTGGGGGTGGGGGCCAGGATTTATAAGAGCATTTTTGGGTTTAATGAAAGCATGTCAAGATTGGCGTTTTGGTCTGGATATCTGCCAATACGATACGATAGCTTTTCTAAGCCCGATAACTTTGTGGGACAAGTAACCAATTAAAAAAAAAAATCTTTTTAACAGTTTACCAGACTTTCAGCCTAAAATTTGGAAGTTCTTTTAAAAAAAATTTTTTTTTAATGTTTATTTATTTTTAAGAGAGAGACACAGCACAAACAGGAGAGGGACAGAGAGAGAGGGAGACACAGAATCCAAAGCAGGCTCCAGGCTCTGAGCTGTCAGCACAGAGCCTGACATGAAGCTCAAACTCTTGAACTGTGAGATCATGATCTGAGCCAAAGTTGGACACTTAACTGACTGAGCCACCCAGGAGCACCCTAAAATTTGGAAGTTCTTAACAGATTTGTGAATTAGAATCCTTTTTGAATGGTGTAGTAATAATAACTACTACTAATGTGTACAGCACTTAACTTTAATATGTATCATCTTGCATAATTAACTAAATGAGACTATTCAAAGTACCCAGCATGGGAGGTAGTACTTAGTAAGTTCTAAGTAAGTGTGCATGTATTTAATAATAATATTTCTCTGGGCTAGATATTATTTTTTATAGGTAAATAAGCAGATCATTTGGTATGAGGCTACCACTCCAGAATCCAGGTTTTTGGATTCCAAATTTGATCTTTTCTAGGACAACAAAGTGGGTTAGGTATGAGCCATAGCACCTGTTCCCCAGATATCATGAATTGCATTGTGGTGGCATGGAAAATTAATGGACCGGTCAGATTACTGGACATGTGGTGCTCTCTGGTTTTGGTGGGCTAGGAACTCTGATGGTCAAGGGAATGCCAATTCCTTTAGCTTAAATGTGGTGTTTGACTGGGATGTCCATTAAAAGGACTGTGGGAGGCCAGCTAGCAAGAAGAGGGAGGTGACTGATAACTCCCTTTGAGGAAGAGAGACCACTTTTTTTAGGGTAGTGAAATAGGAGTAAATGACCTGACTGCTGAGGAAGCTTTCTGATGACTCTGTTCCTGTCACCTCTTCACATGCCTAGGGCCCAGAAAGGGATCTCTTCACCGCGCCCCACTGCCTCTACCTGTGTTTTAGTCTCTTTGGTCTCCTAAAGCTGGGCCCTGATTAGAGCTCTGTGCAAAAAGTTTTGGGATTTGACTCCATTGTGACTTGGCTCCAGCTGACCTTCCCATTTCCAGCTCCTGCTACTCCTTCCTCAACAGTACTCAGGATTCCCTAAACCTACCCTGCGTTTTCCCTGCCCTTGAGACCCTGCTCTCCAGCTTTCTTGCACCAGGAATTCTTTCTTGAGTCAGGATTATTACTTTCGAGTTCCAGTTCAGATGCCACTTAATTCTAAGTATTCCCAGAGGGAGAGGAGGTCAGAGTCTCTGCTTGGATTCCCTTCCTATAAGATTTAAAGTTTAAGCACTTGCTCATTTTGTGATTTTTACATACTGCTTTTGGTTATTATAGGGGCATAAAGACAAAAGTCTGACATAACCTGTCTTACATGTAATAGTTACCAAGTCTGTTAAAGAGTAAATAAATGCAATTATTATTATGGGCTGCTTTATTGCAGTGGTTCTCAATAGGAGGCCCCCAGCCCAGCAGCATCAGCATGATCTGGGAACTTGCTAGAAATATAAATTCTCAGGCCCTACTTCTGAAACTCTGGGGTGGGGCCCAGCAGTAGGTGTTTTTTATAGCCTGCCAGGTGGCTCTAACGCACACTCAACTTTGAGAATACTCCCTTATTGGATCATTCATAGAATCTTTGTAATTTGGTGATGGGGAGGAACTGACTGCATGAATTGCTCCTAAATAGGAGCAGATAATATATGTGATTTATTGAAGAATGAAGAGTTGTGAAAAAGTATGTTCAGAACAAAATTGTTTAATAGTGGAAAAGGCATTTAGTCAGGAATGGCCTCTGTCCCACTAAATTAGAAAAGCCATTTAACATCTTCAGGCTTCAGCTACCTCATCTGCCAGATGGGTCAATTACCTGTCCTACTTGCCCACCAAGTTGCTGTGAAGATCAATCCAGAAAGATCTAAGTTTAGAAAAAATAGAGGTAAAGACACTAGTATCTGCAGGTTGTGAGTACAGTTCTGTAAGGCATCTCGCTTAGTTCCATTTAGGTTCTTAAGAATCTACTGCATTTAACTGTAAAAACAGAAATCCCAACGACCTGGTGACTGGAAGGCAGGCATACAGTACCTCGTCACAGCCCTGTCCTGGATCTCTGAAGATCTGGGCTGCTTTCCTTATCCGAATACCTGTCAGGTTTACCTTCCAGGGTTGTGTTGAACAGTAGCTGCCATAATCTATATGAAGCTTCCTTGAAAACATCCATGTACTATTAAAAATGTAAAGTGTGGTTATTGTTTCCATCGTCATCTTTTCTTTTAAAGAAAAGTTCTACATGTGGATGAACTCTTAAGAAGTCTGGTATTGCACAGCAATTTAAATATGGATTTCAGGGTTTGTTTTCTTGTCTTCTAGAAAATGACGTGACTAGTGACAGAGCTTCAAGTTTTCAGTTAATGATAGCTTCATAGGCATACATCCCTCAAAGTGGAATTACACCTGTGCACATTATCAAAGTAAGCCAGGTAGATCTCAGCCATTTTTAGATCTTGGTATCTTTTCTCCCCCTTGCCTGACAAGTTTCTATCAATTCTTAGGCCCCCAGCTATGAAAAACTAATGACAGGTGAAATAAACAATAAAGGTATTGTAAGCATTTTTCTAACTTCTGTGTTCTTAGCTGGCTAATGTTCTTAGATTGGCTTAATTAAGACTTTGGCAGTTGTTAAACCAGTTCATGGGTGCGAAGGACTTGGCATTTAAAAGCTCAGTAGTTCGTCACTAATCTAGGCAACTTTAGAGCAAGAAGAATCCCAAGAAATAATAAAACTGATTTTTAAAATAGAGGGTTTGCTTTCTTGCTTATCCCATCAGCTTATTAATAAAAATGTGTTGAGACCTGTCCCCTGGTTAGGAAGTGTGTGAGGAAGTGTATTTCAGCAATGCTGGAAATGCTGGTTGAGCTTACGGAGTAGAGACACAAGTGGAGAATAAACTTGTTCCAGGTTAGAGACCCAGGCTAGGGATGCAAGACCAGGGTAGGGGAAGTGGAGCAGGTTCAGAGTGGCCAGAGTTTGCAGAGTGCAGAATAAGGAAGGGTGGATAGGAGGGGTTCTAGAAGGATAATTGAAAAGCCAGAGGATGTGTGGTCCTGTAAATCAGGTTAAGGAGTTCGGAGGTAAGTTGAGCAGTGGAAAGCCACTGAAGGATTTTAGATAGGATAGTGACTTGTTCTGACTTTTTTTTTCCTCCCAAGAAAGGTGTGTTTGACTGCTTAGTGTGTTGATTGCTTTAGAGGGTAGTGGTCAGGAAAAGAGGCTGGAAACCAGTCGGGAGACTGTTGCATTTGTGGGGTGAGAAACAGCATAGCCTCCTCGAATTTTAAATTGCAAGGTACTTAGAACCTGGTTACTTAGTGTGGTCTGCAGATGACCTGGGGGTTTGTTAGAAATGCAGAATCTCAAGCCCACCCCAGATCAACTAAGTCAGAACTTCATTGTAACAAGATCCCCAGGTGGTTTGTAGGCATCTTCAAGTTTAAGAAGTGCCGCCTTGGGGGGCACCTGGGTGGCTCAGGTCATGATGTCACAGCTCAGATCGTGGGTTCGAGCCTCTAGTTAGTCTCTGTACTGAGTTCAGAGCCTGGAGCCTACTTAGGATTCTGTGTCTCTCTCTCTCTGCTCCTCCCCTGCTCATGCTCTGTCTCTCTCTCTCAAAAATAAATGAACATTAAAAAAAAAAAAAAAGTGCTGCCTTGAAAATAATCTCTACTTGCCTCTTTACCCCTGTGAGCAGACAGCAAAAAAGTTCCAGAAAGCTTATGACCTTCCTGAGGTTTAAAGTTTATGTGTTTTATATGAGTCTACATTAAAGGTTTCCTGGTCTTTTTCAGGTAACCTAGAGCATTTTAAAGTAACTATAAAAATAATCTTATATCCAAATGTATAATAGTTAATTAAAGAAAGTTTAGTATTACCCTAGGAGATTACAGGGCTTTAAAAGCATGGTTGGTTAATTCCTAGCTTTGTAAATCTTTGTAGAATTTGGCTGGGATTTTTGTATTTGCTAATCCTGCATTTCTCAAAATTGGTGAGGTTAAAAAAGCACAGTTTCTTTTCATTTACCCATTTGGTATATGTATTTTTTAAGTTTATTTTTTTAATTTGAGAGAGAGAGTGGGGGTGGGGGTGGGGGGAGGGGAGAGAGAGAATTCCAAGCAGGATCCCTGCTGCTAGTGCAGAGCCTGACACAGGGCTTGAACTCAGGAACCTGTGAGATTGTGACCAAGGCCAAAACCAAGAGAACACTTAATCAACTGAGCCACCCAAGCATCCCTACCCATTTGGTATTAATGGAGCATTAAAACAATTCTCTCGGCCAGTTTCCTTAAGTTCTTTCAGAATTTTAGCGTGTTATCCTGGGAAGTAGAGGCTTGGTAAATTCATACTTGCTTTATGACTTCAACCTTTTACATACTTTTAAACTTTTTTTTAAAGCAAAAAAATTCCTTCCCCCATGCTCCGTTTTAGTAAAAGCATCCTATATGAAATCAATGATGCCCTTGTTGCACTTGCACTTAGACTTTAGTCCACTTTCATGTATATCAGACTTCCCTAGCAGTGCCTTCAGGTGTGGCTGTTAAAAGTGGATTTAACATACATTAAATATCTGTTACTTGATAAGTGCTCATTTCCTGTGAGTCTGCAGGTGAAGCTTTAAAATTAGTGGGTATTGATTAGGTAGAGGAGAAAAAACATCTGCTGAAACTTGATGGCTGGAAGTTTTTGCCCCTTAAAGAAGAAAGAAAAGGGATGGGGGAGATAAGTTATTTCTGTTCTCAACTAGCACCAGTCCAAAGCCTTCCTGATGAAAAGGGCACAGGTAATGAAAGCAGTATGAGTCAAGAGGCCACTCAGGTGATATTCTTACCACAGTAGGATTGAAGGTCACTTATGGGCAAAAAAAGTTTAATTTCTAACTGTTCTTTATATTACTCCAAAATTCACTTATACAATAATTATTTCATAGCCAAATTATGACATGTTCAAAAAGAAAGAATAGTTTAAGATCCAGCAATCCCAGCAGATTTTAACTTTTCGATAGTTCTTATCTATATGCATGTACAGTTTAACATTATTATAATCATTATATAGATTCAGTTTTTTGGTGTCTTGTTTCTGTTTTTCATTTAACATTTTATCATAAACTTTCATATGTGGGTATTTCTGTGCCTATTGCCAAATTGCTTTGTAGATCAGGGCAGTCTTTTTACTAATCTGAGCCTGTTCACTCATCTCTGGGATGAAGGTAATACAGATTTTATGAAATAAAATTATTGTAAGAAAAAGTCAGATTCTCCATGGAAATGGTCACAGTACCTGGTACATGGCAGACCCTCAGTAATCAATGACAGCCATTATTATTACACGTTCTGGTTAAATGGTAAAGTGGGGCCCAACAGTGGCTGGTCTCTTGAACTTAAGTTGGGTATCTTACCCCACCTCCACCCCTGAAACCTGTTCTGGGTGTGGTTTCCTTCAGCATGTCAGAAGAGTGTTTGGTTTGCTTGAAAATGCACCCAACTGAAACACCCCTTTTATGTTCCCCTTTAGAACATATTACAAGGTTGACTGCAGTCACTTGAGTCTGAGTCTGATGACTTTTGATGTAGGTTGAAGGTCACAATGGTGCTGGCTTTCCCAAGTTCATAAAAAGCATCTAGAGCAGTTATTGCTGGAGCCAGAGCTTCCAGCACTTTGTCAGAGAGAACTACTGTAGCCAAACTAATATTACCCGCCCTGTGCAGATTGGTGAATGCCTCTACTGTGTGTGCTTTTGAAAGGCCTTTCTTAGCTTTTCTCTCTCTGCCCCAACCTTGTTTTCAAGAGGCATAGGGTCTTTAAGTGGCAAATCCAGTAATCACAGTAGCATGGAGACACAGGCCAGCCTATATTTGGTTTTCACAAAGGCCTTGTGAAAGATCCGGCCTTAAAGTCTCTTTTAATACTGAAATGATGCAAGTGGAAAGTTAATTTGAGGATCACTGAGGCACGCTTTATTCATGAAGAATGTGAGCAAAACATAAAAAGTCTGCAGGCTCTGTTCTTCTTTGGTGGCAAGGAAATTACATAGGCTGTGTCATTATTTGGGTGAATTTTACCCCCTACGGAGTGTAATTGTGCTGGAATTTTGGAGTGAGAGCTGCCGTTTAAGTACAGACTAGTTGGAGTGTGTGTGTGTTTTGCCTGAAATCCTTATACAAACCGTAGACCTTATTTTGGTGACACTGAAGATGTGCAAATGGTGGTTATCTCTTGGAATGTGGCCTTGGCATTTTGAATTAGGTTTTTTTTCTTTTTTTAAGAGAAACTTTGAAGGTCTGTTTTAATACATATTTTTAATGTATATGAAATCTTTGAAAGTCCGTGTATTCTGTTTGAACTATTAAATGCCAGTGAGTTTCTGTTTATCACTAGTTTGAGTGTGTAGTAGTTGAGAGGTGAGTACAAGTCTAGTGCAAAGTGTGTTTCTGATGCTTGAAAATGGTGCCCTGATTTCTATTGAAGGAGACGTTTACCTACAGAGGTTTAAACAACTTGCTATAAAAAGTTGACTCTTGTAGTGGTAGAGGGAGATTATGCATTATCTGTGAACAACTGCCAAGCAGATGAAATCACAGCTGCACAGTCTGTGGTGGAGACTGGGTGGGAGTGGCTGGGGGAGCAGAGGAGGAGAATGATCAGAACCTAGCTGTGGTGGTGTGGTGCAGAAGACTCAAGGGCTGTGGTCAGCAGTGTTCAGCGTTCGGACATTTCATCTCTCAGAAACACAGCATCACGTAAAGCACATGGGCCGCGGAGTCACGTAAGCCAGCATTAAATCCTGGCTTCATCAGTGACCTCCCTGGACCCCATTTTCTTGATCTGTTAAAAACTGGGAAAAATAAATAGCCCTTGGGGTGGCTGTAAAACTTAAATTAGTACATCGTATTGATTGGGTGACAAACTCATCCAAGTATGTCAGAGACTTTCCCAGTGTCAGCAGTGGCTATTCCTTCTGGGCAATCTCCCCAAGTCCCAGGCAAGCTGGGCAGTGGGTCACTATAGTTACATATGAAAATACTTACCATGTACAGAAGACAAGGTCTGTGTGTGTTTGCTCATCCCTGTATGCCTTCCTACTGTTTGACACATAAATGAGTAAAGTAAGGAAGACAGTAATGCATACAAAGTTCTTTAAAGTGAGTTAGCTGGTCTTCCTCCCTGTGGCCTCTCCTCTCCTGAGAAAAGAGGTGGCCTTACCAGCCACCATGATAAATAATGTGTTGAAAGAGTGAATCATATAATAATGGCTTTGGCTCTATGATGTAGCTAAGCTATAACTTCAGGAAGGGCTCATCTGGATCTGTTTACTTTTTTGATAAAATGAAATTTCGATAGGACCCTAGGGACCTGTCTCATAACAGTCCCTGTAGTCTGCAGGGTGCTGGGGGATTTAACTTTGGCGAGGAGAGAAGGAAGCCCATGGTACTGAAGTACTTAGAGAGGTAGTAACAGTTCCCCAGAAGTTAATTAAACTTATTGTTGTGGTTGTTTTTCCTTTTTTCCCTTTGAGTGAGATGGGGCAAGAGTAGTTGGACCAGAGAAGGTTAGGATCACCCTAATGTAATCTAGTTTCATAGCCAGAGAGGTGAAAAGTACCCTGTGAAATTGAAATCCATTGTTCTAGGTGTGGTAGCCATTCGTTCAGATTTTTATACTGTGTGACTGTGAAATGAAGGCAGTTTTTCTAACTGCAAATATGTCTTTGCTCACAGTGATACAGCATGAGTAATGTTTTTCTGGAAGCCAAGCAGTTAATGATACTCTGAGCAAATAGAGGCAGGGCCTCAGAAATGTAGATATCAGATTATGATGCAAGCTTGGCTTTTTAAACTGAAGAGATAGCCACGAGAAAACTAGCTGTGGCCAAAGACTGTTTCTCAGCTCACAGTGATTTCCAGTCCCCTGCCCCCTCCTTAAAAAAAAAAAAAAAAAATTGTTGGTTTTCCTCTGCAAATATATATAATTTCTATTTTGAGACAGGCGGTTATTTTTTCATTTGAAACACAAGGAAGCAATTTTTAAAAGTCCTAGTCATTCAGCAGTGGGCCTGACTATAGCCAAGCTTGACTAGGAGTTCTTGGCCACAGAACCACATACTGCAGCCTTTATTAGGGTAGTAAATTCAGTTGGCTTTTTGGGAAAGGAGGGGCCTGGAATTGAGGGAGAGGCACTAGGGCACTGGCCTGCTGGTCTAGGGCTCTGCATCTGGCCGGCTTTGGGACTGTTTGCCTACCTGTGTGCTGAGTCAGATGGGAGGGTGAGTCCAGATATCATCTCAGCCAGTGTTGTCATCCAGTGATTCTGTAGTGACCTTTCTTACCTCATTTTACTTATGAGCTCATAGTTGTCTCCAAAGGTAAGTTATGCTGTGGATCACTTTTTCTGTGATAAGGAGCAGCTCTTTTGCTCATCAGTGTTTTTTGCAAGAGGAAACTGAAGCACAGGGCACTCAGTGATTTAGCAGTTGGCTTTGGGATCTCCTCTATTTCCCTTTCCCTAGTGGGACTTTACAATGTAAGTCATTTGCTAAGGTCCCCTGCATTAAAAACCAACAAATAAAACTACTGCAGTGGGAGACGTGATTGTTAGAATAATAGTTGGTGTTATTCAATTCCTGTTTAATATTCTGCCTTATGGAGGGCATCTCTGTAGCTCGTTGCTAGGCACCTAGGGTACAACTTCCCTCTAGAGGCTCACAAACAAGTCAAGAGACAGCAAAACAGATATGCTTTTCGTAATAGGATTTAAATGGGTGAATATAAAGATGGGGTGGGTGCTTTATATACCTGCAAAATGGAGAACACCTGCCCTCCTTGCTCATCCAGGAGTTGCTTTGAGAATCAGTTACAATAATGGGTGTGAGCACCCTATGAAAAATACAAATCCGTAATCAAATCCAAGAAATTTTTGTGTAGGGAAACGAATGGCAAGACTCTGTTCTCAGTTTCACTCAACTGGTCTGATGAAGGAAACAGACCTTTTCAATAACAATTGCCTGTATTTACTGAATACTTAAATACCTGACTCTGTGCCATTTATTATATGCATTACCTCATTGCAGGCTCAGAGGAATGCTAGAGATAGGCATAGATGTTATCTCTGTTTACAGATGAGGAAACCAAGGCTTGGAGAGATGAAGACACTTGCTCAGTGTCACAGGGCCAGTAAACGGCGGGGCCATGATCACACCCAACTGTGTGTTCACAGACCCCACTCCACGCTGCCTCTCTGGAGATAGGTATCTTCCTGGGAAGATCTAGGCGTGCCGAGGTGTGGAGAGAGCGGTTGGACCTCGTCTAGCAGCAGCCTACACAGTTTCTTGAGTGTGCTTTGAAGCAGCTTCCTCAGCGCTTGCTCCTCAGAAAGCGTCCTCCCCTGTGGGTGTGGGATTTATGATGTGGTTTCCTTCCTCCTGCCTCTGGCCCTTCTCCCCCAGGGTCAGAAAGCCCATGGGTGGCTGATAATGTGCTGTGCTGGAGTCACTGGTCCCCGCCCTGTGTTCAGGATGGGTCATGTTTGTGTCACCGTGTGGTAAGCTGGTGGTGCTGTGGGGGCCTGACCAGTGCAGGCTGGCTTGGAATCAGAGGTCACAGCCTTGGCCACCACATTGCTCATGAGTCCCCTGATGCCTGTGATGTAAGAGTTCAACCACAAGCTTCTTTCTCCTGCACTGAATGTAACCTTAAAAAAAAAAAAAAAAAATGCTTTTGTGGGTGAAATTTCCAGCACGAACCAGGTATGAACCAGGTGCTTTGACATCTACTGTATTTTATTTTTTCAGTAGCCTTGTGAGATAGGTGGTGTCCTATCTGCCCTGAGAATTGAGGAACCTGAAGATCACAAAGGTGAAATGAGGTGGCATGATCACTTAGCCAGCAAGTGACAAATGGGTGATTTTGCAAAATTTTGCAGCAAGAGGGGGCTGTTTTCAACATTTCTTTGAACTTAAAGTATGTATTTTTTTTTTACATAGGGTAGAGGCAGATAGCAAGGCATAGTGTACATGTTTATCAGCACATGGGTAGATTTTACTGATTTTAATTTCATTTACATTTTGTTGAAAACACATGTGTTCAATTATTTTTATTAGGGATTCAACCAAATTCATAGGTGTTTTAAAGTGTCACACTTAACCTAGCAAAAGATTGAATACATAGATTAAGAATGATAGGCTTGTCAGTCAGGTTTCTCAAGTATGAATTTCTGATCAAACTGCTTGCTACTGATGAGTATATTCTTCCATTAAAAACAGTGTCATCTGCTAAACTGCTTATAGATATTGCAAGGGGCATAGCATTGCCGGGAGGGGTGCTGCATCTGTATATCTTGAAGGTCAGAGCTGACATCCATTTGAATACATTGGATAAATGGTAAATGCATTTAGGGTATTTGGGAGGATGTGGAGCCATGTGATAGCTCAAATTCAGGTGATATTAAGCCTTGGTCTATCGGGATCTTTTTGAAGATAGCTATAAACACGCATGTAGATAAGGACCCAGTGCCGTACTTTGAGGACTCTGGATTTTGAGTTGTTAGACATGAGATACCTGCAGCCAGACATCTCTTGTGATTTAAATGATGTGGTGACTCAGTGACAGCCAAACTGTAGGACAGCTCAACTTTAAAGTAGCAAGGACTCATTTGAATCTGTCCACAAACCTCTGAACCAAAAGGGGAGGGAAAATGTGTTTACCTACATTTGGAAAGCTGGGTCGCAACATACCTCTGCTTAGGCAGTCATGAAAACCATGTCTTTCTTCCTTTCTCCTGTGTGAGACAGGAGTTGACCTGTAGCCTGAAAGAAATGTGTTTGGGTGGGTACTTAGGGCAGCTTCCAGAACCCGGCTCAGTTTTTAGGTTATTGTGGTGGAGTTAGAGGGAAAGCTGGGTAACGATGTTGGTCTTTTATTTTGATGTCACCTGATGTCACTGGAGTCTGCTTCACCTTTTGCTGCGGTGGCTCAGTTTGTGACTGAAATCTAGAACATCGCTGAGGGGGGAGATGCATGTAGGCATAGGAAGATAGCTGTTGGCTCTAGTTGTTGCTTCCATTTCTTTCTGTTGGTGATAAGTATTGTTATCTAGAACTTGTCCTCAACTCAACTGGCATAACCTGGAAGCCACTTGCTTATAATGGGCTCTAGTTGATGCACTATTGCAGACTGGCTGTTGGGATGGAGTAGCATGTGCCTATTAAGTAACGAAGAATAAGTGCTGTGGATGAAAGCAGGATCAAGTTTTAGAACATGTTTATAGCTCTAACACTGCCGAAGGAGCCATCAAATCCATCCACCTGTTTAATCAACAATTCAGCAAGTGAGTGTCATGGTGAGCAAGTTAAGATGCTAAACACTCTAGAAAACAGGTGTAAGAGACAGTCACTCCCTTGAATAACATTCTAAAAGGGAATACTAGGTAGAAAGTGGCAGGTGTTCTAAGATGTGCGCATAACTCCCCTAGGTTGTGGTCGGATGGGAGAGAGACTTTTTGGAGTTGACATTTCAGCTACAACTTTAGGACCAGGATTAGGTAATGAGATGGTGGGTGCTGGGTGGGTAGGGATGGGCTTTGACTAGAGGGAGCCACAAAAACAGTGAGGCATGTTGGGGGAATGGCTAGACACCTGCCTAGGATGTCAGATGTATATTTTCCCTTCCATTTCCATTGTTAATGCTTCATTACTAGTTGGGAGTTTGGCCTTTTTGTTAGCCAACATGCAGCTAATGTTGGCACAGGTACAGAGAATCAGGTGCTTAGCAGCCGATTTTGGTAAAGTGACCTTGCACAAGTGATATGCATCTCATTTCTCTCGCCCATTAGAAAGGACTGTGAGATCATCATTTGGCACAGACGTGAAGGTTCCTGCAAATAAACGTATGGAAGGTATTATTGGTAGTACCAGTAACCAGTGGTAACTTTGATTTTACTGAAGGCATCTGTTAAGACTTTGCTGGGTAGATGCCCACTGCTAAGAAAAAGACAAAACAACAACAAAAAACAAAAACAAAGCAAAACACACACAAGCATCTGGCTTCTGTGTCCTCTGGGCTCACGGAATCAGTCCCGTTGGAAACTAACAGGCTCCTGAGGAGAAGGAAAGCAAAAGAAAAGCTATATCCTCATGCAGAGAGAAGGAAAAGTAGGTCCCTACCTAAACTCCAGCCTGATGGTGGTGGTAATAGTAATACAGCTAAAGGTTCTTGATACTTATCCTCATGCACGTGTCTAATACTTTGCATGTATTGATTCATATGCTCCCACAGCCTCCCTGTTAGAAAAGAGTTATCTCCATTTTGGAAATGAGAAAACTGAGGTACAAAGGATGCTTTGACCAAGGACACATAGGTAGTAAGTGGTGGAGTTGGGATTCCAGTCCAGGCCACCTGAACTGGAGTCTGAATCCTTAATCATTTTGCCATGCTGCCTCTCCAGACCATTTCTCTTATGGCAATTAAGGCCTATGCTTTTGTAGATCGCAGGTTAGCATTTTGCTAGGACTTCTCAAAACCTTGATTGGTGAAAGCATTTGCTGGGAAGTGGAAATTCCTGAGCATACTCCAACTGTAAAGGATCTGTTGAGACTTTCACTCTGAATTGGTGGGGGTAGTGAAGGGCAGCATGGTAAATGCAACGTAAAATTTAAGCCTTGCCTAGTCTAGGAAGACTTCATTCCCTTTTCTTCGGTGGTTTGCTTCGGTAATTCTGGTAGAGTAAGAGGCATTTATCTGACAGTGCAGGCTCCTCCATCTGTCCCCTCTCCTCCTAGAGTGTCACAAGTTATTTGTCACTGTGTTACATGCTTTCCACCTCCATTTTAGCGGGATTGGTTTCTTGTTGTTTAGATGTGTTTTTTGTTTGTTTGTTTGTTTTCGTTAGTGGTGTTTTGTTTTGCCTGGTATTTTGCCAGTGTACAACATTATTTGTAAAGAGACTTGGAGAGCCTGGAATGAAGGGTCATAGTGCTGGAGTAGAATTTTGGAGTTAAAAGGGTGATATTTACTCCTGTGGTAGCCTCCACAGAAGGTAACCCTGGAGCAGTTTTCAGTGGTGATGGTCTTACCCGGGAACATGGAGCTGGGCCAGAACCCACGTTTTAAACTCATGGAGTTTGCTGATTTTTCTTGACTTTAAACATTTTCAGCTGCTGGAGCATTTGTTGGTGTATTTAGGCCAAGTTGCCTTTTATTCTGTGATGTCCATGTGTGAATAAAGTAGATAATCCCAATTTCTGGCTCGACTGTTGCTGCCAAGTATAGGCGAAGACTTCCAGCTGCTATTTATATTTTGTTTTCGGGCCACCTTTTGAGTTTTCCCACAGCAGATACACACATAGTTTTTAAGAGAAGCACCGGTTCATCCTTGCTCATTGCTATTCTAAAACTGCATGCTTGATTTTGTTCATCGTACATTGTGTTGTAAATTTGGCATAAGAGGAGCAAGTGATTTGTATTTATTGTATATAGTTCCCTCCACCGCCCACCCAGTTCCAGAAATGATTTAATTTGACCTAGGCAAGTGTCTTCTCATGACCTTTTTTTAAAAAAATATATGTGTGATGGTAATTCTGCTGCTTGCACTGTCTGGAATCACAAAACTCATGATGGGTCTGTTGGGTTGGTGAACACTGGGTTTGTTCTCTTCTTTGGCCCCTACCTAGAAAATTGTGAACATTTTAGGAAGGCCTGACAATTGCAGTACTGAGAGGTGCCATGTCTGTGCTGCATGTCTTTCCCCACCCCTCCCCCCCAGCAAATTTTCTTTTGATGGTGCTGTAGAGAAGCCTTCTTATATATATGATGTATGTGTTATGAACTCACATTTTGATCTCTTTGGAAAGTAAGCTTTATATTTTGGATTTATGTAGTTCAAGTGATCTCATTCACCTTTTCTCTGAGATGCAGTATACTCAAGATGTAGAAGGAGGTATGTATGACAAGCATGTAGTCAAGATGAATTATAACAGTTTCCATTCAGCGTGTGGTACACCACAGCTGTAAAGAGTGACATCTAAAGAGAGTCAGTACCAGATTATCAGCTGCTATTTTTTTAGGATTGATTCTGTGGAGATGACAGCTGGTGTGGAGCCATTTATGGGTGAACCATGTAATAACCATAAACCAGAACATTTCTGAAAACACCTGAACTCCCCGTCTTTCACATTTACAGGGAGAGACCATAGCACCCAGTGAGGGGTGCTTCATCTCTGTGCAGTAGGAATGCAGGGAAATCTTTAGTTCCCTCAGTATCAGAACTTGTGGGCAGACCAGATCTCACCTAGCTGGAGCACATGGCTGAAGATGAGGCATATCAGGGAGTATGATCATTGCAGTTCAGTCCTGCTTTTGAATTGGGAAGATCTGCTGTGTGGAGTTCTGAAAGGTATCTTTATGTGTTCCAGTAACTCCTGACTGTTGACCCTGGGGTTTAGGTAGAATGTAAGTCTTAAAGAGTCTTAAACAGAATGTAGGAACCAGTTCTAGCCAAATGCATTGACTAAAATGACTGTTAGGTCTTGTGAGAAAGTACGGTGTGACAGCAAGATCCTAAAACTGTAAAAGTAAATAGTCGACAGCAGTTAACTATATTTACTTGGGGGGCAGGTTATAAACCCAAATCTCTATGCTGAACTTGAGTGTTTCTTTTCTCCTCTCCTAGAGTAAAGGCTCCTAATGAGGACTGCTCTCCCGTGTTGCTAGGACAAATCTGTATGACCTTCTTCATGTAAATGACTAAGAGAGGAATATTTTCATTTGCTTTAAAGCCATGTATTTAAGAGGTTTGCAGACTGGTCCTGATATGATAGCCTTTGGCCCCTGTCGTGGGGAGGGAAGCTAATGCTGAACAAATTGAAGCTTCCAAGTGGTCAGGTAGAACCCTAACAAATCCTCTACATGACAGTGATGGCTGAAAAGCTGTTTATCTTTGAAGTAGTATCTCTGTGAGAGTTACTCTGGGGTGACTTTTCTGGTCCATAAAGAGTAGATTTTGTTTCTTGCTGCTGTGTAGAGTTGTGGTTAACTATGTGCGAAGCTGAAAACTATCTGAAACTTTCAGGAAACCACCATTTAGAAGCCTCTGGCCCACTTTGGCTGGGCACCTTTCATTTTAAATGCCCACCCTGGCTCTTCACAGTGCATGTCTTGAATACACAAAAGACAAATTCATCCCCATTACTGGGAATGCAATTTGAAGCACAGGACTTGTTAATTAGTATGATCAATAGTATTGCCATCCTCTGCTTATTTGTGTGTCTGGGGCAGTGGGGTGGGTGTGGTAATTCCAGTATGTTCTCATTCTTTCAGCAAAAGAATCTTCCCTCCCTCCCTCATTGTTTCTTGACAGAATAAGAAGTTTATTGTGAGGAGCGAGTTAATTCTGACAGGATTTGGGTTCTTACCATGCCTGGAGGTGATGAAGATGAGATGCACACATAACAAAGATAATGAGAGTACAAGTGGAGGGTGGAGAGTAGAGGAGTTGTCTGTAGTCACTAAGTGCTCCTCCTTTGTGCCTTATAACCTTTCAGTATTCTAAATTGAAAATTCTCAGTAAGGGCTTCAGTGAGACACAAGCCAGTGTCTGACCAGCTTGCCCAGGACATGGGCTTCCTTCGGGGTTGACCAGTTGGTGTTGCTCTCCAGAGGATCATGGCCGGCACTGAGCTGCCCCTGCATCTGGGCTCCCGCGGTTACTCCTCAGCCAGCGAGCCAACCCTTGGGTGGCACAGCATTCATGCCATTTTGTTGTTGTTGTTCTGGGACCACTTTGAGGCCTTTCATGGATTTTCCTGGGGGTATAGCCCCATGGTTTAAAAAAAAAAAAAAAAAAAAACTGTTCAAGGCCTGAGCTTCATAACAAGAATACAACCCTTTCCCCCTTGTCATTACTGCTTCTTCCTTACTAATTAGCCAGCTGCTGCAGGTCTCATTAAAGTTCATTAATCCTGAGCATCTATCTGTCCATAGGAACTGCCTCAAGATAAAAAGAGGAAATTCAGCTAAACATTTTTGTTGCTGCTAATTACTCTAAGCTATACTTTTTATTAATTAATTACTCTGCTCACTTTCCAAACCTGAATGAGGACCTTTGCCTGTGCCAGACAACAGGCATTTCACTCTCCCCTGGCTGCAGATATGCTACCTTGTGGTTTGGGGTATGGGATACCTGTAATTATCAGGGCCAAGAATAGGGTGCCTCTGGAAGCCTGGTTTTGTGTAACCTCAACTGTTGAAAGCTTTCAGTTGATAATGGATTTATTTTTTATTTTACTTAGTTTATTTTTTGATAGAGAAAGAGCAGGAGAGTGGCAGAGAGAGTGAGGAAGAGAGAGAATCCCAAGCAGGCTCTGCACCATCAGCGCAGAGCCCAGTGCAGGGCTTGAACCCACAATCTGTGAGATCATGACCTGAGCTGAATCGAGTTGGATGCTTAACTGACTGAGCCATCCAGGTACCCCTCAATAATTGTTTTTTTTTTTTTAACAGATGCATTCTTTAAATTATCTCATATGTTTGTTAAAATACGTGATGGCAGAACAGTCACAAAGCTGGTTGTTCCAGAGTCTAACAAAGAATTTTAATGGGGGTTGGGATGGGAGTGTAACGGATGGTTCTGTGTTGTAGCTACAGGTGACATGAAAAGCAAAGTGTTGATCTTGGGGGTTGGACTGGTGGTGACTGAAAGCAAGGAGTCCTTGATAGTACATGGTGACTTGTACAGGCAGGGCAGAGGAGCATGCTTCCATTGTTGAGACTTGACGGGAGATCCCAGTGGAACTGAAAGAACAGTTGAAAGGAGGATTCTTTTTGGTGAGGGCTTCTGCACTGAATTTTAAGTAAAACTCCTGGTGTTCAAATTGTCAGGAAGTAAGTTTACAGGATACTGTAAGATATTTAGTTCCATGTTGCTCCCTTCAGGTGGGGGAAAAAACGTATTCACCAGTCAGGCTTGACTCCTCTGTTTCATCTCAGATGCAGCATAGTGTAGAATTCTGTTTGGAGCAGTGGGGGCTGGCAAGGCAGATCTTGGTTCCAATCCATGGGACTGTGCTTTGTGACTTTGGGCAAGTCACTGAACCTCTCTGAGCTTTGGTTTGCTGTTACGCAAAACATGTTTGATAAGAGTACCTCCTTTACATGGCGGTTGTAAGAAGTAAATGAGTTTAGGGGCGCCTGGGTGGCTCAATCGGTTGAGCGTCCGGCTTCAGCTCAGGTCATGATCTCATGGTTCGTGAGTTCAAGCCCCGCATCGGGCTCCATGCTGACAGCTCAGAGCCTGGAGCCTGCTTCAGATTCTGTGTCCCCCTCTCTCTCTGCCCCACCCCTGCTTGTGCTCTGTCTCTGTCTTTCAAAAATGAATAAACACACACACACACACACACACACACACACACACAAAGTTAAAAAAAAAAAAGTAAATGAGTTTCAGTGAAGTGCTTAGAAGGGTGCCTGGCCCTTTTACAGTAAGTGCTCCATAAACCCTAAGTACGCTGGTTAATATAGAAGACAGTAATTGAATTTCTCTATCATTTAGAATTGTTAGTGGATGAACCCCGTTGGGCTCTGATCTTATCCCTGTGGCTGTGTAGTGATGTCACCTGGACTTAAACCTCATTGGTGACACTTTGACCCCTTGAATCACCTCTGGTCAGATGATCCTACAGTGCTTTGCTCCTTCCTCTCTTTTGCCACTTCTTACATGCTGTGTAATTAACTGTCGTGTGTTATTAAACTGAAAACCCCTCCAGCACGCATCCTAATTTCCTATTTCTTTGTATAGTGATTTATGAACGCTTTTTAAAAATGGAATTATTTTCTCTGCTGATGAAATCAGAGGTGGAACCTAGGTAAATAAAGGGTATAATGGAGCTTTTCTGACCTGAGTGCAAATAAATAGGTACTTGGAGCCTGACCTCTGGGAGCCTGGTTTGCAAACTACTTCCCGAGCATCCTGTAGACCTCAGTGTTTCTTTAGTGAATGTTACTTATTTTTGTATTAATAGGCTCAATTCCCTATTAATTAGGGAATTTCTTCCCTCAATTAAAGGGAAGAAATAGTATCTGTTTGCCTTATTTTGCTTATAAATGTTGTATAAAGTTAAATACTGATTTGGCATTCTCCAGATGATAGGCATGAAAATTTAGGGTGACATTTTATTTATTTTAGAGTACTCACTGGAGACAGCGTTCACATATGACCTTTTGTTTTGCCCTGGGAGAATGATTTCCTCCAGCAAATGCCCTTTCTATTCCTGCTCATCAGTCTCGCACCCATTTGTGAGGCTCAGTTCTCCTACTCAAATTAAGATGAATTGTATGTTTTTCCCTCAAATAGAAATGCCCTTTGAACATTTAGAAGTGGTATATGCTGTTTTTGTTTTGTTTGTTTTTACAAAACAACTAACAAACAGTGCAGAAATACAGAAGCATAAGTCCTCCAGGTTCTGGTTGTCTCCCTTGAGACCATTACAGTTAATAGTTTGGGAAGTGTCCTTCCATACCTTTTTATTTGGTTGCTTACATTTAAATACATATCTTTCTCTATAGGATCATACTAAGTATATACAGTGTTCTGTAAGTGACTTCATTCATGGCTGTCTCCCTAAACCTGTATGCTGCAGATTTCCCTTACTCTTTTTAATGCGTACAGACTATTCTTTTACATGAATGCATCATATTTTACTTTATCAACCTGTTAATGTATATTTAGTTGTTTCTGGTCTTTACTCTTTTGTTGTTACTGATAAACATTTTGTTTGTTTTTTAGTTTTTTTTTAAAAGTCTGCAATCTGTGTCTCATACATCTTTGTGTGCTTGCACAAGCATTTCTGGAAAGTAACTCTACAGGTGTGATTGGTAGATGGAGGGAATGCGTATTTTAATTTTTGATATTGCCCATTTATCCTCCCACCAACCACATACTAGTATGCCCTTTTCTTCATGTTTTCAGTAAGTGACAGGATTTGTTTTTCAAGTCCAAGGAGTAGAGTTAGTTTATTTTTGCCTACTTCCACCTAGTCCTGTAGGTGGAACTTTTTGCCACCTCAGCGGAACATCATCTATGGGCCGTGAGCCCTTCCCACCCAGTTTCCAAGATTACTATCTTTATATAGGCTAGTGAGGAGAAACAGCTAAAGTCTTCATTAAGCAATAAAATGTCCCTCAAGAACAAATCAGCCATAGCAGTTGGCTTCCCAGGCATATCTAGGTAACTAGCAGAAATACTTCTCCTGTGACAGGGTTGCCTTACCCTTCCCCATCATGTCACAAACCTGCAAAACTACAAACAGCAAGGTCCCCACACCTGTTACAAGTACCCAAAGCTGTGGGATGGGAGGTAAAGACTTGCCTCATAGAGACAGGAACAGACTCAGAACAACCGAGGTGGTGGTCCTGTGTGTGGGGGCGCACTCTGGGGTGTTGTAAAGATATGCATTCCGTGTTGTGGGAAGAGATTGGCATTTGGGTTAAGTAATACTATATAATTACACCTTGTGCATTGTCTTATACAAAATTGTGCTTAAAGCTTTGATTAGTATTCCTATTAATGAAAAATAGGTTTTGATTAAAGAAAAAAAAAACTAATATAAACTCAAGTGTCCTGTCCTCTTTTGATTAGGGTGAGGGATTCTTTGGTGCCACCCACCCTGTTGACTAGGTCACCATAGGGGCTAAATCTAAGGTCATTTATACCTCCAAGTTCTCTGTCCTCCTTTATTAAAACAAGGTAGTGTACATGTGTACTTAAAAGATCTGCCCGCCAAAACTCTGTATTATTTGGCTTTGTAAGAAATCTTGTGTAACCATTCTATGTGTGAGGTTGAGTAAAGCCACAAAGGAAGTTACCGGAATTGTTTTTCAGTGTTTGGTCTTGTGAGTGATAACTTTCTCTTTTTCATTTTAATATATCCTAAAAATAACTAAATGGTGGTTGAATATGGGTATCAATTGTCTAATGTTGTGAATTCTCAAGGAATTGAAAATTTCTCATTAACTATTTTAAGAGAGGACTTTTAATGCTTTTAGGTACCCTTCCCAGTGCCTTCACACTTGTTACTCAATAGATGGTTGCTTAGTGGTTAACAGGTTAACTCAAGAAGAAAAAAAACGAAGAGGCCCATATGGCTGAATGTCAGGTACTAATGTGTAAAACATGTGCTGTTTGAGGTGCCTAGGTGGCTCAGTTGGTTAAGCGTCTGACTTTGGCTCAGGTCATGATCTCACAGTTTGTGGGTTCAAGCCCTGCGTTGGGCTCTGTGCTGACAGCTAGGAGCCTGGAGCCTACTTCAGATTCTGTCTCTCTCGCTCTCTCTGCCCCTCCCCCACTCACTCTGTCTCTTTCTCTCAAAAATAAATAAACATTAAAATAAAATAAAACATATGCTGTTCTACAAGGAATAATTTTTTAGCCAGTGAAATCGTTGGCTGAGTTTAAATCTATAACCAAGGATTGGGTCAGAGCTTATCATTCAGTAAATTACTTCCTGAATGAAGAATACTCCATGAAAAGTGAAAATTTTGGTTTGATGCACTGGCATATCACTTTACAAAATAGTGTTAAACTCGGAAATTTTTTAGTTCAGTTCAGGAAGCAGCTTATCTTTACAACATTATGCATTAAAAAAAATCTTGTCGCAACTGTTGGTTCTTTCTGATATGCAACTGTAATTTGAACATTTCTCCCCCATCCCCAGCACATGAAACCTTGGGCTTACTTGCATATAAAACTGCAATTTTGGAGTTTGGCCTTGAAGTTGAAACAGTTTTATTTAACTTCCCAATCTGCCATTTCAACTCTGAGTTTCTGCAGCGGGTCATATTCTCTGTTGGAGTGGTTTGGGTAACTAATTTGTAATGATCTTTAGGACGGAAATCAGTTTCTAAATTTTTTTTTAATGTTTTTAATGTTTGTTTATTTTTAAGAGAGACAGAGCATGAGTGGGGGAGGGACAGAGAGAGAGGGAGACACAGAATCCGAAGCAGACTCCAGGCTCTGAGCTGTCAGCACAGAGCCCGATGTGGGGCTCGAACTCATGAACTGTGAGATCATGACCTGAGCTAAAGTTGGATGCTTAACTGACTGAGCCACCCAGGCGCCCCCATTTCTAAGTTCTTTTGTGTTTACATTCATTTGTTTTTAAATATAATTTCCCATTAATTAGAAAATTGTCCTAATTCTGTAGTTCCAAGTGATACCTTGGCATCCCTGTAACATTCTTTGTTCCAAAATAGTAATACTTTGCAGGTTAAATTTACACATAGAACCATAGCTGGAGGACTTCCATGGTAGATTATCTTAGAAGGGCACTTCCACAACTGATTTTGGAAATGATCATTGTACTAAATGCTATACCATCCGTGAAAAGGAGATGGCTTTGTGATGACATGTAGGTTTTTGACTGTCCCCTCCTTCTTGTTTTTGTGTTTCTGGCTTAAAAAGTTTCTTGGACTTTAGCTCTTTGGAATAATAAATTAGAGGTGAGTTGGACATCCTCTTTAAATAGAACTGTCAGAAACTGTCCTGAGTGGCTAGAACTGGTGCAGTAGCCTGCTGGCAGCATCAGCCCTTCTGAAAGCATTGAGGGAGGGCTGTATCCTCTCAAGAAATCTTGAATTTCTTACAATAATGTGACTCTAGTGTGTGGAAGAGAGTTCTGTTTTTCTCCTTGCACTGTTGACCCTGAGAATTCTGGGAAACTGGAGAAGAGAGAAAATCCTAAGCAGGGGCCAGGGTACATGCTACTTGATCTTTAATATACTGGCTTAGACCAGCTGCATGATCCACAGAACAGTGTGGCTACTTTTTTTGTGCATTGCATGGAAAAAACATAATAAATTTTAATTCTCTCTCACCACTTCCACTTAATCTAATCCCAAGGCTACTATAATAAAAAACTACCTTTAGCTCTTGAAGTAAAGGATTTTATTTTTACAAGTAAATTTGTGTGCCATATGATATCCTGGTTAGGATACATTATTTACTGCTTCTTTAGTTGTTGCTAAGAAAAGATACAGATAATATCCCCCTCATATATTGCAATGGAATAACCTTTATAAATTCTTTAGTGTACCCATTATAGTTGTTGCCCTTTAAAAAATTCTCTCCTAGTGAGTCTGTATTAATGTTAGCATTCTCCCATATAAGCTGAATACTTAAAGTGGTGTCTCTTTAATTCCAAGGTTTTCCACCTTTTGAGGATATTACAAATTACCCTAATCTACCTGGGACTTCATGTTTTTAAGTTTTCTTCCAGGGAGGATTGGAGGAGGAGAGGTGATGGCAAATAAAGTGTACCTGAAGCTTGTGCATAGAGGAAGTGGGAAGTTGGGAAATCTGAAATGAAGCCTCCTGGCTTTTCCTCATCCTTCGAAATGAAGGTACAGCCTCAAGTTCTGGCCTGTGTGCCCACTGTGTTGTGTCCCTCCTGACTGCTGGGTTAGCACTGTTAATCCTATTTTTCAAGGTGGCCAGAAGAATACCTCAGCTAGGGAGGGAAGTGGGCCCAGAGTTCACACCCTGGCTGATTTGACATGTGGACAGAGTCCTAGTAATTAAAATTAAAAAGGAAAAAAATGTGGCACATCAACCTGTCTGCCCGTTTAATAGTAGAAATTCAAATGGTCCCCAGTGTGGTATCTTCTTTATAGCAAGCACTCAGTGTGTATTTGCTAAGCTAATTTTGATTGGAAAATGGAAGCTAACAAAGGGGATACAGGACTAATGACAGTATAAAAATGTTTAAGCCAGGAATTGATGAAGCTTTTTCTGTAAAGGGCCAGACAGTAACGCTTTGAGGGCCACATAGGGTCTTTGTCATATCTCCTCATTCTCCTTTGATGTTGCCCCTAAAATGCCCCCCCAACCCTAATATAAAAAACATGCTAGCCCCTTGACTGTACAAAAACAGGCTATAGGTCAAAGTTTGCTTGTCCCTATTTTAAATTGATCTTTTCAGTCATCAAGGAGCTGACCTGAGTGGATGGGTGTCGTTTGGGGGAGGTAAGATGTTATTTTCCTCAAGCAATGTGGGATGATCGTGTGAGTAGGAGCTTTGGGATTCTTCAGGGTTCACAGAGATGAGCGTTCTGATCCTGGATGAGCCTTTGCTAGCTACATGCCCTCAGGCAAATCACCAAAATCTTTTTGTGCCTCATCTAGTTAGAACTAATATGTTAATGAGCAAGGTGAAGCTAACACTGGCCCTAACACAGCATCTACCAGTGCGTAGGAGCCGTGTAGGACTTCATCCTTGGTCCTGCTGACTCTCCCTGGCTGCAGTTGCAGATGGTTTGTGCCAGAATGTCCCTTAGAGATAGAGAGTAGCGGTTAGTAGGCTCACACTTTTGAAGTGTGCCATCCATTTTCAGACATATTTAGTGAATGGTTTCTTGAGTATTTCTTTATCAGGTCCTGTTTCTTGTTTTTTTTTTTTTTTAATCTTTATCATATTTTATTAACATAAACATTTTATTAAGACATGCAACAAATTTCAGAAACATTTTCACCAAAACACATTTACAGCCCCAAACTTCCAAAGATTAAGTTGCACTTATGTTTTGTTTTGTTTTTTAATTTTTTAAGTTTATTTTGAGAGTGCGCATGAGCATGGGAGCAGTGGAGGGCAGAGGGAGAGGGAGAGAGAAAGAATCCCAAACAGGCTCTGCATTGTCAGTGCAGAGCCCGAGGTGGGCTCAAACTTGCTTACCGCGAGATCATGACCTGAGCTGAAATCAAGAGTTGTACGCTTAACCATCTGAGCCTTCCAGGTGCCCCACGCTGCATTTATGTTAAATATTAAGTGGAGGAAAAGTGTATTTTCAGTGTCAAATATATGAGGTGTTGTTACTCAACACGCATCATAATCCCATTGCCGGAGGCTTAAGAAACCTGTTGATTATAATCACTTAATGACTATATAACCTTTGGCACCTGATGCCTCCATTTCTTCACCTGTAAACTAGGAATAATTAATATATCTAATAACAATGGGTCTAAATAAATAGATTTAAAACGGAAGAGATTCTGGCAAATGGGCTCAATAAATTTAATATGTTATTGTTGCTACGATGGGAGCTACAGTAATTCTTTTAGAATCACTAATATGAAATCAGGGTACTGACCAAATAATTTTTTAAACAGTATAATGAAATCTGATATTATTTAATAGTTGTGTTCCTGGAAAATTATGTGCAATTTAAATTTTTAGTAAAATAACATTCTTTCTTAAAATAAGCTTCATTGATTACTTTGCACTGGAACCAATCATTTCCTTTTATCATTTACTGATATTTTTTCTGTGAAACATTTTTGGTATTTTAAAATAAATATTAAAAAATTAACATACATTCCAAGTTCATGTGAATGAATGAACTCTCTCCAGGTGAATTTCCCCACAAATCAGTGATTTGATAAATTTGGTGTGTGCGTGTGTGTATCCTTTTGAGTATAGTTGACACAGCAATTCAACAACTCTGTAGGTTATGCTGTGTTCACTGCAAGTGTAGCTGCCATCTGTCACCATACAAAGCTCTTACAATACCATTGACTATGTCCCCTGTGCCAAACCTCCCTTCTCCCCTTCTCCCATTTTACCCATTCCACCCTCCTCTGGCAACCATCACTTTGTTCTCTGTATTTATGGGTGTGTGTCTGCGTTTTGTTTCATTCGTTTGTTTTGTTTTGTAGTTTGCACATATAAGGTAAATTTTTCTATTTTTTTTAAGGCATTTAATTTTCCCTCCTGGTTTTGGCATTTTACACTACTTAATTCACCCTAGTTCTCAGCTTTGCTCTCATTGAAACGAATTAGTGGTGTTGCTTTGGCCATTTGCTTTCACAATTCATCCCTACCTTAGCCTCATCCACAGTCTTAACTTTTTGTGCATTGTGACTTTAAGGGGCTCACCTTGAAGTGATGACCGCGACAGGGAGGCAGGACCACTGGGAATTGGCCTGTCTATTCAGTTCATTATTGTGAGTCTCCCCCCGCAGTGCCTTAGTTTCCCCATTGGCAAAACTGGGCTGGGCTACTCAAAAGAAAGGCCTGCCGCAAGCTCCAGGCAGGGCCTGCCTGAGGGATGTAAACCCTAGGTGCAGGGTTATATAGAGTTCACAGTTGTTCTGTAGTCTGCGTATCAGGCTGTTAAGTGTTAGCAGAGAATTGCATATTTGCTATACATGCATTTAGAACAGATGTTTACGTGTGTTTTGTCCACAAAGCAGGTTAAACTGTTAGGAAAAATATTTTAACTCAAGTTCTATTTATATATAAATCAGCAAACATAAATTAAAGGCCCGCACGCAGACTAACCCGTCACAGGGAGGCCTTTAGTCAAAAGATTAGTTTCCTTCCTTTTGCTGCTTCAAGATAACAGCTCGATTCTCTATTATCAATACAGCCAGTTGCCTGTTTCCGGTTTCCGGCTGTGTGTATTTTGCATGTTGCTCATGGGAAATGATTTATTTATTTTTTCAAGCCAAGACACACATGGGAACTCCACCCTTCTGTAGTCTTTTGTTTTGAATTAAGATTCTTTTTTTTTAAAATAACTCCAGCTTTAATGGATAAATTGTTAAAATTATTATAAATTCAGTCTTGTGACTATTGGCCTACTTGGTCATGTTAAAATAATGTTGTAATTACACCCTTATGTATTTTGCTGCCTTGTTCTGTACAGGTATGTGATGGCAGTTGTCACAAAACAAATAGGAAAGAAGTAAAAACTTCAAACTTTTTAGGTTAGCTTTGGACCCCTTTTATTCTGAAAGGCTGTACCACAAAATTACATTTTTATCATTTATCAGACATTGAGGAACAGTTGCAAGAAGCAATTCAGTTGTAAAAGATTTTTAGTTGCTGTACAATGATAACATTTAACTTCTTAAGGCCTGTCTACGTGATTTCAAATTTCTTTCTTGAACAGTTTAAGTAGGATCACCAGTAGCAGCCGGATTTATCAGTGTGCCTGTTTGTTGGGCACTGGAAGTCTGCTGGTTCATTCAACAAATGGTTGTTGCGTGCTCTATCAGGCATATGGCGCTAAACAGATGTAGAATTGAGTCCTTGCCCTGGGCACAATTACAGGCTAGTTGAGGAAATAAAGGACACAGGATATATGATAAAAAGATAAGACATAAGGGGCACCTGGGTGGCTCAGTCGGTTAAGCGTCCGGCTTTGGCCCAGGTCATGATCTCACAGTTTGTGAGTTCGAGCCCCGAGTAGGGCTCTGTGCTGACAACTCAGAGCCTGGAGCCTGCTTCAGATTCTGTGTGTCTCTCTCTCTCTGCCCCTCCCCCACTTGAGCTCAGTCTCTCTCCGTCTCTCAAAAATAAATAAATGTACAAAGAAAAAAAAGATAAGACCTCCCATCCCATCAAATGAATGTTCCCTCAAAGAGCTTATCTTGGTCTGGGTCTTAAAGGAGAAGGGTAAGAGATGAGTAAGTGCCCTCTAGGAGAATGGTGTAAGCAAAGGTAGGACAAAGGGATATGCAAGGTGTGAGTTCAGAGTGTAACAGAAGAAGCTCTGTCAGATTGGAACACAGAGCTCATGTGTCAGGGAGGATCCCAGAGGTAGCATGTGCCTCCTCAAGAGAGGCTGTTCCAGACTCTTGAACTCCCAGCTCAGTGATTTGGGCCCTCTTGTGGATGGCTGGGAGCCATTGAAGGTTTTGGTACAGTGGTATAACTTTGAGAAACTGCTATTTGGGGGAGATGACCACAGCAGTGATATTTAAGGTGGGTAAGAATGAGAAAAGCATGAGGCAGGAGACTTGAGGAATTGTTGAAGGGGGTGGGCCTGAAGCCATCCGAATTGTAGTAAACTTTTTCTTCCAAACACCCAGAAATACATCTTGAAGTCATTCTCCTGGTAACTGATCCTGTGCTACTTTTGTTATTTTTTGACTGAGACACAGAATTCTGCATACAGTAGGTGCCTCATAAAGACTGGAACTTGTTAATACTCTGACCTTCTGATTGATTAGTCATTACTCAGATAGATACAATAATGTCCATTCAAATAGCCAGCCATGGAGCAGTGTTCAAGGCATGATTGCTTCATCGCCTCCTTTTGATTTCTTCTCAACTTCTGTCCTTGTTTCTCCATTCCTACTGTGAACCCACATCTACATTTAACGTAGCTGAGTCTGTACAAAGAAAAATTGTACATGATTGCCACCATTTCCTTAAGATAGGCCACTATCTTAGCACACTTGAA
Source organism: Panthera leo (assembly GCF_018350215.1). Lineage (NCBI taxonomy): Eukaryota > Metazoa > Chordata > Mammalia > Carnivora > Felidae > Panthera > Panthera leo. The sequence goes on from NC_056681.1 coordinate 73,043,904, forward strand.
GAAGATCCTGGGAAGAAAATATTCTTGTGTTATGCCAGCAGGTTCAGACTATTTGAAAAGTAGAAGAAAGATCTATTCTCTGCAGCCAGGTACAAATCTAGTCTTTGGGGGAATACTGCATGGGTCATTTGCTAGTTCCTGTTTCTGTGTTTCCCTTATTTTCCATCCAGAAATGTTCCATGCCTTGAGGCCTTTCTTCATCCCTGGCTCCCATCCCTTTTCATAGCCAGAATTGTGGCATATGGTGAATATGATTGTGTTTAGCACTCCATGCACAGGGTGTTGCCCGAAAGATGCTATACAATCATTTCCATAACACAATGCCCTTCTGTTCATCAAAGCTATTTCTATATCTTCCAGCTTAACTTATGCTAACACAGTGTTCATTTTTCTAGTTGTAGCAAGTCCTCCAGAGTAAATAAATGTTGAAGCATTACAGTCTTATGGTATTGGTAGTAGCCATTCCCCAAAAAGCATGGAAGTCAGTTATGTGCTTCAAAGGGGCTGATGATGGAAAGGATAGTCACAGCCTTTTGGTTAAAATTAAGCAAGTATGGGGGCACCTGGGTGGTTCAGTTGATTAAACATCTGACTCTTGATTTCAGCTCCAGTCATGTTCTCAGCGGTCATGAGTTCAAGCCTGGCGTTTTGGAATTTTCTCTCTGCCCTCCCCTGCGCGCACTTGCTTGCACGATTTTTCTCTCTCCTGCTCTCAAATTAATTAAATAATTAATTCATTAATAATAAGCAAGTATGTTTCTCTGTTATAAATATTCCATCCCTTTTCAGTAAGCCATCTTCTGAAAATTTCAAGTTATTTATCAAAACCAAAAGACAGTGAATCTAGATACTTAAAGAAGGTATAACCATGCATAATAATTGGTCTTAACTTGACTAAACAATGAAAGAGACTGACCAACGCCCAGAGACACCCAGCATATGTCAGCTGTGCCTCTACTGGCTGGCGTTGCAGAGCAGCCCTTGTCCTCACCAGGCCTTGAGCTTTGGTGGAGATACCTCTTGTGTCCCACCTCCCTGATAGAGTTGCTGTGCAGACAAAGTGCAAACTGCTGTTCGGATGCATGATGGTATTACTGCAGACACACCATCTTGTCAAATTCTGTTTTCAAGAAAGGTCACCACAGTAGAATTTCACCTACAGTTCACTGCTTCTAGGGATTGCCTCTCACTCAAGGTTGGGTTTTCTCTTCTGCTTCTCAATAGTCCTCATTTTCTAGGTGGTTGGCTAATTTTTCTCTGTGCCTGTGCGGACAAAGACTTAGCTGGCTAGATCTCACCCGGAACCACTTCTGGTTCCCGGGGTCTGTTCTGAGGACATTTTGGTAGAATTGGTAGTTCTGGGAGGCTTATTTTGGGAGTCACTTTAGCCCTTTCCGACTCCCACTCCTGCACTGACATGTAGACTTACCACACCCCCTCCTATGAGGGGCTGCTGGTTCTCTCTGCCCTTTCTTCACTTGGTTCACCACATTCCTGGTCTCTGGGCTGCTGACACTGCGAGTGCCTCAGGTCGACTTCCACTGGTCGGTATGAGTTGATGCCAGGCTGCCAGAGGTGGTAGCGTCCTCGTGTACCACCTTGGTTTCCACTCTGCCTACCACATCATGATGCTCATTGCAAAGAGGCATCAATGAGGATTGCTTAACATGAAGGCCCTTATGTGGAGGAGTGAGGAGACCTATATTCTCTGTAGCTTTGTGGGTAGAGTGAGCCTTGCTGGGCCATAGAGACATATCTAGACTTGCTGGAGACACAGTTGGAGTTACCCAGTAATGGAGCAGACCCTTTGGCAAAATAAGGACTTAAGTTAGGATGGTGAGGTGGTGGGTGACTCTACATCTTGTATCATGGACACGTTTGTTTTTGTTTTAATGTTGTGCTAGAGGCATTATTACATGATTGAGAACCTAGGCTTTAGAGCCAGCCCATCTGGAAAGTTACTAATTCTACCTCATAGAGTGATTACAAGGATTGTAAAGCATGTAGATAGGTACCTGGGACACAGGAAGTCACATTAATGCTATTATTTTTTTAATAAAAAGGAAAGAAGCTGTTTTCTTCTGTATGACTGTTAACAACCTCTTGGCCATGTACACATACAAAGTTCCCCCCGCCCTTTCCGAGATTTTTAAATAGCTGGCCCAGGTGTGGTAGAAGGGAATTTTTTGCTTTTAAAAGAGTGTTGTTTTAGATAACTTTCAAAGCCTTGTTCTACCCTGAGAGCATATGGCTCCATGATCCTGGATCTCAGATGGTTTGAACTAATGAGAGTGCTGCTGTACTGGGGCAGCACAGAAGAAGCTGATAGTTACAAGCCTGGCACTTTGCTGTGCACTTTACCTCCTCTCATCTAATGCTGGAGCGACCTTAGGTCAGTCCCTCTAAATAAATAAATGGTGGGGGTGGGAGGGGGATGAACAAATACCTGAGAGACACTCACTGGGAACAGAGCTATGGAAGTGCCTGTTCCTTGGAGGCAGCACTTACCAGGTTATGGGCAGGGCTAGGGCGAGTGGGGGGCACTGAACCTGCCCCAGTGTCAGGCTCAGACATCAGCAGATGCAGGCATGATTTGGCTTGGTTAACAGCACTACAAGGTCCTAAAAAGATACAAGGAGAACAGAAATGGCTTGAGGTACAGAAATGCCCAGTGTCACACTGGGCCCTACCCTTTGGTTATCCCGGAGGCAGACACAGCTGCTGCTGCTGCTGCTGCTGCTGCTCTTTCTTACAAGGAAGCAGTAAGCAAGAGCTTTGTGGAATGAGTGTGGTTGAGGGTAGAGAATTTCTCCTGCTGTGGCCAACATGCAGACCATCAGGCTCATAAAACCTTGGGTGTAGGCTAAGAGAATAGTGAAATGAACAGCACCCCAAGTCAGGTGTCTCTCTGGGGAGTGCAGTCTGAGACACTACAAATGCCAACTCCTTTTGGCAGAAGACCAGAATGTGTACACCAGGATTTCCCAACCTGGATACTACTGACATTTTGAGCTGGATGATTCCTGTTGTGGGTCCTGTCCTGTGCACTGTAGGATGCTTACCAGGATCCCTGGCCTCTACTCACTAGTTGCCGGTGTAGCACCCACCCCCGGGCGGGACAGTGTCTTCAGACATTGCTAAATGTCCCTTGGGGAATTGAGAACTACTGCTCTAAATAACCAAATCAATGTGGAGTTTGCAAGGGCTCCCTTTTCATGGTACCAGATTTGCCTCATACCCGTAGAGCTGAAATGGTCTCTTATTTCTCAGCTATTCCCACCACTTTCTCACACAGTTCTGGCACAGTGACAGCAGCTTGAGCTTGGAAACACGCCTCTGGACTGTCTTCCATCATCTGTGCCAAGGGCCTCCTGCTCCTCCTCAAGCAGGCATCTGGCTTAATCTGCCCCTGTCTCGTTGGGTTGTGAGTGCAGGGGTGATGTCATTGTGCCTTCCCAGGAAGGGTGGAACAAAGGACGGGGTCCCCAAGGACACACAGCCTCATCCTCAGCTAGGCTGCTGGGTAGATTTCTTTCCTTCCCTTTCCCTCCTTCCGGCCTCAGAAGTGTTTGTTGTTCATAAGGCCCTCCATTGTCAGAGGACACACTAAGCTGACTGGACTTTGTGTCTCACTGCTGAGCCCGTTTCCTGCCCCTCGTGTGTCATAAGAGTGTTGGTTGTGGTCCAGTCCTTGGATGGAATCTTCCATGTCTTTTCCAGAGCAGTGGCGCAAGCCAGAGGAACTTAGGCTTTATGTGACTCTTCTAGCACACTTACGTGATCTGGGGCCTGCTCTTCAGCTGTGTGGGGAGAATAGAAAGAGGAAACAGGAGCGAGGACAAGAAAGCAAGGGCTTTTCTTTTCCTTTTGTTTTTGTTTAAGTTCTCTTCATCTTCTTTTCTCCCTCCTTCCTGGAGTTTCTGGGGATGGAAGTAGCCCTCCTCACACAGATCCTCAGCCTGTTTTATTTCCATTCAGTTCTCTGCCCCACCTATGACCTCTCTGCCCACTTCAGGGGGAGGAGGGTCTGGGTTCGACTATAACTCCCAGAACTGGGTAGTGTGGGAGTGTGCTTACTGTCTTGAGAAGCAAATCCTTCGAATCTCCTTGTTTGTAAGGGAACCTGTGAATTCAGAACCTGAAGGAAGCCAGGAGTATTTTTGTAATGTGAGATTTATCCAAAAGAGTGACGGTTGGCTGAGGAACACCTTTGTGCTTGTTTATTTAGAAATACCATAATCTAAGCAGGTTTTCATTTTGATCTTGTTCCCTTGAAAGGTTGGGTGTGGTAGTGACTTTGAGCCCAAACCCTTGAATAACAGCTTCGAAACCCATCAAGGGCTTTATCAAAGACATTTTTAACTCCAGTGTAGCACATAAAATGTATTAGAATTTTTTGAAAAATTAGCTGTCCCTAAATACGTCTGAACCAGGAGTTACTTGCCATATCTGAAATGTACTTAATGTCTTTGTATTCTGCTTTGGACTTCCTCTTCCAAACAGCCAACCTTTGGCAAAAAATACAGCTCCCTGTGTCAGTGTCTTGAAGTTGCCATCCATCATGATGATTGTGTGATTAATAATGCATGTGATCTTCTCTGTGTGACCTATCATGATGTTATTGGTACAACTCCTTTTTCATCTGCAACTGTGCCCCTTACTACCGTTTTCTTGTTCCCCCAATCCTGCCCTTTCTGATCCTTTCTTTTGGGTTGGCTTTTGTCCCTTAAAAAGGCCTTCTTTTCTGCTGGACGGACTGTTCCTTTAGGGAAAGGCTGGGCAGGGAGGAGCTGCTCATTGCAGCAGGTGGCCAGCCGCCTCACCTGCCAGGCTGGCAGCAGTACAGGCTTGTCCTGTGTTGTCTCTGCCTGGCCCCCTTCCTGTGGAGGGATGGCTGGAGGCCTCAGCAAAGCCTTCCAGGCAGACTCCCGGGATATTCCAGCCAGGCCAGGAACCCAGTATCTCCAGGCCACCAGATACATGCCCTTGTCCACAAGGGTGGCTTTTTAGTTGTCACCAAGTGGTGGCGAAATACATAAAAATTATTGGGGTCTGCTCCCTTTTTTGTAGATTAATGCATAGACATCTTGGTGGGTTAGGGCTTACACTGTAAGGAGTAGATCTTGGGTCCTTTTGATGCAAATTTATGCTACAGAACCAGAAGTGGGGTGAGTAACTGGCAAAAGGGTATCTCTATAGAAAACAGTCAGTGAATATGAATGTGTACAGGGCATGTTATGTGGATCTCTGTTGAAGGTTTCAACAGCCTGTTGGGCTGATATGTCTAGAGTTTTAGGCTTTGAATTGGACAAAACTTGATCACTGAGGCTTGAAAAACTTAGTGTTGTTTCCTAGATGACTTGGATGTACTACTACTACACTTTAGACCATAAACTAGCAGTTGCCTTTTTTTTTTTTTTTTAACGTTTATTATTTTCAGAGAGAGAGAATGTATGTGCAGTCATGAGTAGGGGGAGGAGCAAAGAGAGAGGGAGAGGCAGAATCCCAAGAGAGGGAGAATCCCAAGCAGGCCCTGTGTCATAAACACAGAACCCGTTGTGGGGCTCCATCCCAGGAACCATGAGATCATAACCTGAGCAGAAATCAAGAGTTGGATACTCAACTGACTGAGCCACCCAGGTGCCCCTAGCAGTTGCCTTTTCAACTAATGGTTGTAGTTTGGAGATTACAGCTGTCCACTCCTCTTATAGAAGGGGACACTGAACACAGTATCTCAGCACATTTTTGGTGAAACCTTGGGCCCAGGCCCTGCTCTCCCAGTGCCTGGCCAGATCTCTTTGTACCTTACCACATTGACTGCCATTTTCTCTGTTGTTCATGGGTGTGTGATTTAGCAGGTGAGAGGATCATTGCAGATCAAGGTCATGAGTGAATGTGTCTTCTTCTTTTTTTTTTTTTTTTTTTTAATTTATTTTAATTTTAAGAGTGAGAGAGCATTTGAGGCGCCTGGGTGGCTCAGTCGGTTGAGTATCCGACTTCGGCTCAGGTCATGATCTCACAGCTCGTGAGTTTGAGCCCCTTGTCAGGCTCTGTGCTGACAGCTCGGAGCCTGGAGCCTGCTTCAGATTCTGTGCCTCCCTCTCTCTCTGCCCCAACCCACTCACATTCTGTCTCTGTCTCTCTCAAAAATAAATAAACATTAAAAAAAAATTAAAAAAAGTGAGAGAGCATGAGTGGGGAAGGGGCAGAGAGAGAGGAAGAGAATGGATCCCAAGCAAGCTCCACGCTGTCAGCCTGGAGCCCAATGCAGGGCTCTAGCCCATGAACCGTGAGATCATGGCCTGAGCCAAAACCAAGATTCGGACGCTTAACCGACTAAGCCACCCAGGCACCCCGTATCTTCTGATCCTTTGTATATGAGAGAAGCAATTTCTTCCTTTAGCTTTTTTACCCCATGTCCCTCCCTGTACTGTGTGCTTCCCTAATACTCACCTTTTGAAGGAACAATAGTAGTTGTAACATACACATTAGAAACTTTACCAAATGTTATGCTATGGGGCAGGGCTGGGCTGCACAGGACCCCACTGTGATCTGCTGTATCCTCTTGACTCTTCAACAGAGATGAGAGAAAATGAAATGAATGAGAGCAAGAATATTCTGCTGGTGGTACACGTAGGGGCTCAGATGTTCAAGGATTGTATGATTCTTACATTCCTCAAGCGTTTATCATGCTTCAGAGAAGCTAAGTAGCAGTTTCAGTTAGAGTTGAGTTTTCCTGTTCTTCCTTTGGCTGGCTCTTGTGACCCTGCTAGCACAAAGCTGCTGTTGCCATGCTGTGATTGATGGTAAAACGAGCTCTCTTCTGCTTACAGATGAGCGTGAAGCTGTGCAGAAGAAGACCTTCACCAAGTGGGTCAATTCCCACCTTGCCCGGGTGTCCTGCCGGATCACAGACCTGTACACTGACCTTCGAGATGGACGGATGCTCATCAAGCTACTCGAAGTTCTCTCTGGAGAGAGGCTGGTAAGTGGGAATGTTATTAAGTGACTTTGCATCATAGGCCGGAAAATGTTTTTGAAAAATCAAGTGTGGACTTGTGTTTTCTGATGAATTTTGCAGTTAATGACTAATATTTTTGAGAACGAGAATCTGGATAGGTGAGATGAGTATGTTGGGAAAAGCTCCTGTGTACCATTGTGAGTCTGGGTGATATTCTTGAATTGTAATAAAGCAGCCTCCTTCTGGTAATTTGTGAGGTTACTACCCTTGGTCTGAAAGATCTTGGCTGGTGTCCCCTGTTAAACTGGGCACAGCACTGGAAATGGAAGGGCCAGACATAGGCACTGGCTCCAGGATGAATCTGTATCCCACAAGATCATGGAATAATTTTAAATCTGTTTCTTATTGATTCTCTGGAAAATCTGAGCTGCTGTTACAAGGTGGCAGGAATTGAATTCAGTAGTCTTTGATGTTTTTTGCTTTCTTCCCTGCATACTTCATATTGTGGGGGTGGAAGGAGAGGCTGGTGTTTTGTCATCTTGGAAACTCAGCTTCTGATGAATTCACTGTGCCTTTTTGGGCAGGGGAATTGTCAGTCTACAGTGAAAATTCTCTTCCCATTTTGTTTCTCGGAGCTACTCTGGCTTTCTGTGATGAGACTTTTGTTTATGAACCATAAACCAGTCACTGTAACTGACCCAACAGGTTTTGTCTCGCCTTGGTTTGAAAATAGATGCTATATTGTACCAGAACACATGTAGTTCCATAGGTGGTGGTGGGACAGAGCCAAAAACTGACGCCCAGGGATAGAGTCCCACATCTGTACTGACATCACCAGGAAAATATGATGCTGGTGGTTGGCAGGGCTGCCAGAAAGCCTTATTTTTAACTTGAGCTCCACCCTGTAACTTGACAGCCGCATGGGTCTGTATGAAGACCGACCCACACACCTCTGACCACAGGCAAGGGGCTAAGGTTGTACCTTGCTCTATTATTAGCCTGCCAACAGAATTGCCTCTTGAGCCTGGGTGAAGACACAGAGTTTTCTCTCTCGCATTCCTACGTTCAAGAACAGAACCCTTTAAAAGATAGTGAGGCAAGTCCTATCTCATCTGTAGTGAGTTTTGTCTGTGTGCTTTGTTCCCCAAGCATGCAGGTCTTGTTACCTCATCTTTGAGAGTTTGTGGGTCAAGCTAAACTAGAGAACTAAACTCAAGCTAAACTTGAGCTTCTGTTCCAGCCCATGATGGCTGCCTCACAAGTGGTATATAGGGTAGGAGTTGGGGCAGTTGGGCTCGTGTGGAGGGGATGTAAGACCCCTCATTTATTGCATTTTGATTTTTTTTTAATTTTTTTTAATGTTTATTTTTGAGAGAGAGAGAGAGAGAGAGAGAGAGAGAGCGCGCCAGGGAGGGGCAGAGAGAGGGAGACACTGAATCTGAAGCAGGCTCCAGGTTCTGAGCTGTCAGCACAGATCCTGATGCAGGGCTTGAACTCACTAACAGTGAGATCATGACCTGAGTGGAAATTGGATGCTTAACTGAGCCACCCAGGCGCCCTTGACTTGTTTTTTGAAGTGAGCCTGTGTGAGAACCTAGGATAGAATTACCATGATATGCACCTTTAAATATAGTTTTTGGTTTTGGTTTTGTTTTTCCTGTTTATTTTTTTGTTCATTTTTTGAATTTATTTTTTTAAGTAGGCTCCACGCCCTATGTGGGGCTTGAACTCACAACCCTGAGATCAAGAATTGAGTACTCTACTGATTGAGCCAGCCAGGCACTCCCTCCCCTTTTTTAAAATTTTATTTTTAAGTGATCTCTACACTCAACATGGGGCTTAAAGTCACGACCCCAAGATCAAGAGTTGCATGTTCTGACTGAGCCAGCCAGGCACTCCTAAATTTCACTTTTGTAACCAGACATTTCCCCCTACTTCTCAGACTTTTTTCCCCCTTCTTCTTCAATGTTTAACTTAGTATGATTATTTTATTTTATTTCATTTTTTTTTATTTTTTATTTTTTTTATTTTTTGGAATGTTGTTTGGAAAGTAGCTAAAAAATCATTAAAGGTCATATGGATGGAAATTAACTTGAACTTTTATTTTGGTTCCAGTAGGGTCGAGTCTTCCAGGCTCTAGGGAGCAAAGTATTCACCTTTGAAGGTCCATGGTTCTTTAATACCAAGAAGATCGTGTCCTTGATAATGTCCACATAATAAATGGGGTCAGTCCCATTGCCCTTTATTCTGAACAGGGCAACAAAAACTTTACTAGGGAAAAAGAAAGCAACCAGCAAAGCATAATTCTTAGTTATGTGTGGGTCCCACTCCTCTCTTTATTTGCTGTTAGCAATACTTTTTTTCTTCTTCTTTTTCTTTTTCTTCTTCCATTATTCTTTTTCTTTTTCTTGCAGTCATCCAGAGGCCTAGGAGAGTAGGAATGGGGAAAAACAGAAAATGGGAGCCATTTCCAACCTCTTAGGCAGTCAGTGCTAGAAATGGTGTTTAGCAATGACATACCCCTTTGTGAAGCCCCAAGTGCCTTGAGTTCTTTCATTATCTGTTCCTCACAGCCAACCCTGATTATAGGTTGGGCAGTCTGATTAATCTTCTTACTCCAAAAATAAGGGTACCATAGATAGAGTGAGCTAAAACTCTTGTTCATTCGAACTGAGACTTTTTAGCCTGTTTGGCCCCATGGTTTATTTGTTTCATGGAACTTTCTGGGGGGGACGCAAACTACTCTCTGCTCTTGGCCACGGAGGCTGCCAGGGACTCAAGTTAGAGACCCTCCCTGCAGCAGATGACCTCTCTGAGGTCTGGCCCCAAAGAATCCTTGCATATTCAGAGTACAGAACTAATGAGGTGTGGTTAGAGCTTCCAGGCTTGGGTAAATTCTTGTCCACAGCTAAATGTGTATGGTCAGATAGCATTTAGTCAGCTCTGGGCTTTCTGCGCCAGTGATCCCAAACCCTGTGTAACATTTTTGCCCTCTATCTGGGCCTATATCTCAGTCAGCATTTTAGCCCCAGCCCTTATCATCAGGTTGACGGTGGGTAACAGATGAATATAGGAGGAACTAGAGTATTTAAATTTACTAGAGTAGAGTATTTAAATGTAGATCTATGGAGCCAGTTCATCCTTCTTTACAAAGGAGAAAGTTTGATTTTTATTGAGTAAAGTTCAGAGAAACAACAGCTCCAGATAATTCTTACCCTAATCCCATCCTGCATTTTGACTCAATAAAATTTGAGTTACATTTGAGCAAGTATCACACAGACATTCGGGTTATCAAGGCACTTGACTCTGCTGTATTGGGAGTGTCAAGAGAGCAGAAATCCCTTTCTGTGGTCTAGGCTTGGACAGAATCCGTGTCTGGAAATGTCCCTTTGTTTGCCTTAAATATGTCAGCCTGTGGAGCATTGAGGAAACTTTGAGACTGAACTAGGAAGCTTCTCTTACTTGGGTGGGATTGGGTTGATGACAAAGAAAACCATTTTTTTCCTCAATATCTTACTCTGAAATGACAGTGGCTTATAGCTCTTCATAAAGGTGTTGCTTTAACATTCCCTTAAAAATACAGACCCACCCTTAACTTTAACATCACCTGAGCAGATAAATGCTGTGAGCACAGAAGCCGTGCCAGTCATTCTGTCAGTGGTCTCAGATCTTAGGGCCTCAGGAGTAATGCTGTCAGGCTCGGACTTTGGTGAAGTGGGGCCCACGGGTCATAACCCAGGGTTGAAGCTTGCCTGTGCCTGCCCCCTTTCCTCCATGGGCCTCAGCAGTGGGGGATGGTTCTAAGTAAGACTGCCAGCTTTCTGCCCGGTTCCTGCCACACAGGGCACTCACCTCTGACCCAGAGAGGACAAGGTTTTCTGAACACCTCTGCCTGCCATTTCCAATAGCAGATATCACTGGTTTTTGCTTGCCTGTTGTTTTCCTGATACTCGGTCTTCTTACTCTGTTAATCAGTGTCAAAGAAGAGAAAGCAACAGCAACAAAAAGGATTTTTTTTTTTCTTTGCCACCGTTAACTCCAGAACAGGCTGAGTAGGTGAGGAAGATAGATTTACCACGAGATTTGTTAAGCCTTAAATCCCACATTGAACTGCTCTGAGTTTTGCATAAAGCCTTTGTTGGGAGAGCCATACTGGCATGTATTGTTGAAACGGGATTTTGTGGACTGGCCACAGAACCTACCTGTTGTTTGTAATATTGTTTGTTTGGGAGTATTTGCTTTTGTTCTAAATATGGCCACAGAAGAAAGCACCATTAAGTTGCAGTCTAAATTGCACAAATGCAAAGAGCGAATTAATAGTAATAGGTACATATGATCAAGTACCAAGTGAATGGTCCCAGAGTCCTAGAGTTCAGAAGGGGAAACCAGCCTTTTGGATGGCTTATCAAGAAGCCATAGCAAGTGGGTGGGGTTTCATCGGGATCCAGGAGGAGGGGTTTAGGTTTAGATGGCCCGAGGAGATAAGGGTCAGATGTTTGCTGTGAGGGAGAGTGAAGGAGCAAATTTGGCAGTGGGCATCAGGAAGGAACTGGTGTAGGAAAGTATCCTGGCTAAATTGGGGATTGTTTTTGGAAAGAGTGATGATGGTAACTTGAGGGTCTGTTGATTTTAGTTTGTACTGTCACATGCATGATCTCACTGAGTTCTCACAGTCTAGTGAAGTGGACAGTTAGGCTCTATGAAAGAAATAGGCAGAGGTGACCAGGATCTTGCCCAAGGCCAGTATCACTAGTAAGTAACAGAACGTGGACTCCAGTCCATTCTCCTGTTTATATTGGTGCCTTCCTTTTCCTCTGAGCCCTGCTAAAGGGAAATGTTCACTGGGAGAGGGCCCAGCCAGTGAGGAGCCAGGTAGGACCTAATGGAACACAGTGTGTTGTTTCTTGATTGATTTTAATTGGACAAGAATCATCTATACTCTTATTAAAGCTCAAAACTTGACTGGGAACTTAGGGTGAAGTGAGTTGGGCTGTGTATTGTATTAGAGGAGACTGGAATAAATGCTTCCCATCCCACCATCTATATTAAGTAGAGCTTTTGTGTGTGGTGGAACCATTTGTGATTAAAAGAAAGACAGGGGCACCTGGGTAGCTCAGTCGGTTGGACGTCCGACTCTGGATTTCGGCTCAGGTCATGATCTCACAGTCATAGGATCGAACCCGCATCAAGGCCCTGTGCTGAGCATGGAACCTGCTTGGGAGGATTCTCTCTCCCTCTCTTTCTTCACCTCTCCCCCACTTAGACTCTCTCTCTCAAAGAAATAAACATTAAAAAAAAAAAAAAAAAAAAAAAGGCAAAGACATAAGTGTCAGTCACAGTGGTAGGTGGAGACCAGTTAGTGTGTTTTCTCCATTTCCTCTTCAACTGAACAAGAGACCAGGAGGCATGTTAGTAAGCCTTGCAACCTCTAACATATACATTGTGTTTTATAGCTGGAAGTTCATCCCTTCATACTAAGAAAAAGCAACCGGCCGGGCCATCCAGCTAGTGTGTGGCAGATAGAAACCTAGAGTCTGCTTCTTCCACTTCCCAGGGCTGGTTCTCTGGTCACACTGCAACCCTTGGAGAGCTGTTGCTCCAGGTGGCTTCAAGGTGACTTTGGAAACCCATGGAAAGTATCTGAGGAAGTAGGGGTTACCAGGGTGGAACAGCATGGCCCAGCTCCCAGGGGGCCTCCCAAACACCCTGCCAGAAATCCTCCCTTATGTTTTCCTCTTTTATTCAAGGAGGCGAAATTAGCTCTAGGAAACATTTGTTTTCTCTTTTCTATCTCTAGACTCTGACAAAAACGCTGCCATTGTGATTATTCTGTAGTTCTGCAAATCCTGATGCCCTGCAGGGTATAATAGATTCAAACTCAAGGACGGGCAGACAGTGGAGGCAGAGTGGTGGCCTGGACACCATCCAGCTCCTTTGTTCTTTAAAGGCATTGGGTCCACTCAGGCAGATTTGCCCAAGGCCATACCGCTTCTCAGAGGCAGAGCTTGGATAAGTTGCTCTAATAAGCAATTAGAATTGTGTTGTCAGATGCTAGAGGTGGTTCTTTAGCCCTGTAATTTCTACTCTTTCCTTGGAGTCTGAAAAAAGATGGGTCTGGGGTGAAATGTAGGATGGAGCTGTGGTTGAAGATTTGGGACTGGAAGGGACCTTGGGAAGGGAAACAGGAAAAGTGCCTGCAAAATACAGGAACATGGGCCGTGTTGTGGGAGGAGCAGGAAAGCTTATTTTTGTAAAGTTTACTTATTTTTGAGAGAGAGTGGGAGGGAGGGAGGGGGGGGGAGAGAGAGAGAGAGAGAGAAAGAGAGTAAGAATGAGTGGGGGAGGGGCAGAGAGAGAGGAGACCAGAGAATCCCAAGCATGCTCCACACTGCCAGCGCAGAGCCTGATGCAGGACCCAAAATCATGAACCACGAGATCTTGACCTGAGCTGAAATCAAGAGTTGGATGCTTAACCGGCTAAGCCACCCAGGCGCCCACCTTGTTAAAATGATTTCCAGGAGGATCTGTAAAAATAGGCATTTCCTCAGAGGAACCCCCCCCCCCCCCCCCCCCCCCGCTGCTGCCGCCACCACCACTTGTTTCTGAGTCACATATGGGTCTGGTATTGATCCTTGTCTCCACATTAATGGCATTTCAGACTGCCCCATCAGAAATGACCTACAGGACAGAAATGCACATGTTGTTGTGGGAACACACCAATGCCACACTAGAAGTTTGACAATAATTAATGGAGGCAAGACAGGGAGCACTCCATTTCTTGGCACAATCAGCTGCTCTTGGGGCGTGGCTTTAAGAAAGTGTTTATTACTGAGAAATGCACCCTTCCCCCCTAGTTCCATTGTGTTCAGTTTTCTCCATTGTTATCTCTTTTTTCCTTTTAAGAGGATGGAAGTTTAGTGATATAAAAATAGCTCTTAAAAAAATGAAAACTATCTGCTAGATGGGAACTGAGTCTATTTCCTTTCGTGTGGAAATGTGCACTGCTCTTGGTTCTCGGTGTAGCATGAAGACCGTGAGCTTTGGAATCCTTACCGGCCACAAAGGGACTAGCCATATGGATTACTCCATCTCTCTAAACCAGCGTGTTCTCATCCATAAAATGGTAATTATTATTCAGTGTTACTGTGAGGATTAAATGCAATAACAGTTATTAACCACATAACAGAGGTTAACATAGTAGGTCTATCAGTGGCCACCAAGAATTTTTAAATCTTGGGGGCTTTGCAGTTGTTTTGTTTTGTTTTGTTTTTGTGTTGTTTTTTTTTAATATATTTGAGAGAGAGAGAGCGAGGAGGGAAGGGACAGAGAGATGGAGACAAAATCTGAAGCAGGCTGTAGGCTATGAGCTGTCAGCACAGAGCCTGATGCGGGGCTTGAACTCATAAACCTCGAGATCATTACCTGAGCCGAAGTCGGACACTAAACCAACTGAGCCACCCAGGTGCCCCTAAGGGGGCTTTGCAGTTTTAATGACCAATGTGTTTCACTGTATAGCTCTGTGAGGTCATTAATATTTCTTAAAATTAGTTTCCTGTAGTCATTTCTTGACGTGCCCAAGTATTATGCCTGAAAACATTTTATAGCCCCTCTGTGAAGCACACAGAACACAAGACTTGAAAACTGGGATACTTGAGTTTTAGTCTTGATCCTTACTCTCCCTTGTATCGTGCCACCATCCTTTAACCTCACCATGTCTTGTTTATTACTCTTTTGGTTTAGAAGGAGTTTAACAAGTGCCACCAAAGATGAGTGAGCTTCCACTGAGTGAAATGTGGGAAAGCGTTGGAGAAACGGAAAGGTGGTAGAATAATTTTTACTATATGGTAGTTAGCTGAGTTTGAATTAGCAGCTATAGAGCAGTAATAATATTTATTTAGTTTTCTTTTTTTTAATGTTTATTTTTGAGAGTGGGGGAAGAAGGGGGTGGGACAGAGGACTGGAAGCAGGTCTGTGCTGACAGTAGTGAGCCTGATGTGGGGTTTGAACTCAGAAACCAAGAGATCATGACCTGAGCCAAAGTCGGACGCTCAATTGACTGAGCCACCCAGGCGCCCCTATAGTAATAATATTTAAAATGTCTCTGTAAATCATGTTTCTCAGACTTGTTTTCTAATAAACTTTGAACTACAGAGTCCTCACTATTGCAGAAGCCCCAAGTGTTGAGATTTGGGTATTTTCATGTCCTTTCCCTTCTGTCAAGACACCAACCAGTCACAGTTTTCTCTACCACTTTTTCTTTTCATTCCAGTCCAGAATTTAATTTTGGGTGTCAAGATTAGAAGAGTGGTATTATCATCACTGTTTGGAGGCACATTTTCTTCTGGTTTTAAACTTGCCTTTCAAAAATTGAAGTATGTTAACTTTTCAACTTTTCAGGCTCTTAATGGGCAAGTTCTGTCTAGACCCTAAAAATTTGCTGCTGTCTCCAGAGAGGTGTGTTATACCTAAACACAGAGAGAGGGGAGAGTCCTCCCCCTTTTGTTTTAAGTAGAATTGTTGGGAGGAAGATACTTGAGGTGCCCTTTGCTGGTAACGAGACATTTTGTGTGTTTGAGAACGCTATAGTGATTAGATTACCATTTCATTTATGTAGCGGCCCTTTGAGATAATTACTGGTATTCTGATCAATTTATGGGTAAATAGTTGAGAAGTGAGGCTCTTATTTGCCAGAAAATGGGGAAATTGTAGCTTGAACATAGGTATTTCAACATTACAGTTATCTTCTACACTCAACTGTCCAACAAAAACCAGCAGAGGGCTGGTTTGCTCGTGTCTGATGATTTAAAAGAGAAGAGGCCATGAGCAGTAGGGAAATTTTAGGGAAAGGGAAACTCCACCCCCGCCTTGGTTTGATTTGGGGAGAATTGCAGAAAAGAGGGTTGGTTCCTGAAAGTTTTCCCTTTTTTTTTTTTTTTTTTTTTTCTTTCCTTTTTCCTGGCTTTTGGAAGTTCATGAGGTTTGTATATTTTTTAACCATTTGAAGGAGTCTGACCATTTTACCTGAAGAGGTTTGTCTGAATTTTTTCTTCTAGTTCCTTCCTTTGTCTCATGCCCTGGTGTTTCCAATGGCTGGTGCTTTTCAGGGACTTAAGTTGCATCTGGGTCTCTAGTGAACCATCCATAGCTCATCTGGCATGGCCAGTCACATCCACATGGGGTCCCTGCGAGGTGGCATTAGACTTGATCAACCTGTTGGGAAGTGGACCCTTATCACCATTCTCCCTCACTCACGCTTTGTATATACATTCATGTGGAAAGGAGCACAGGTTCCACTGAGATTTTGTAGAGAGAGAATAGAGGGTTGGAAGGCCTTGTGTGTTTGCAATTGAGTTTTTCAAAATAAAGTCTGAAAGAACAGTGGTTATACCTGATGGAGCCTGGGAAGATACCAACAGCCCCCCAGTCTACTCCTTCCCCTTCTCTTTAGCTCCTTCCGATTCCATCCACGCTGTTTCTCTCACCCTCAGTTAGGAAATGACCTCTTCTGTCCCCTTTGAGGCACACTTGGGAGACTGTGTACTGCACTTAGTAGAATGGCCCTGTCCTCATTGCTCTGCAGGCCACTTTGGGATTGAAACAGCATGCATCAGCGGACCCAGGTCTTACTAGTCAGGTGCACAGTCATTGAAAAGAGATGAGAGGGAAAGGCCTCAGGACGCAAAAGGAAGTGTCAGTCTGAGGTGCTGCCTGTGCTAGAGGGGGTTGTGCTGGGAAATGGAAAGGAGGGGAGGGACAGAGCCAGGTGGTGGAGGCATGAGCTTGCTCTAGACCCCATAGAGCTGTCGACAGAGGCCCACAGAGAATTTCCTGTATGTGTGCCTTTGTCTTTTGTTTTACTTATTTAAAATGTTCACCTCCCCAGGGCCTCTTGGATTAGATATAACTGAGTAAAAAAAGAGACATTGAGGTATTCACATTAAACTACTCTCTCATTTTCTTTTCCTTTGTCCTTCTCAGGGGGTCACACCCTTTTTCTCAGCCCTTTGCGTCACTCTCACAAAACCGCCACTTGGAAATTCTCATTTGGTGGTGTATCCGCTTTTCATTTTGAGCCAGTCTTAGGAAACAGCCAAACCTGCAGGTAGCAAACCTACTTTTACATCTAAAGCAGTCAGAAAAATCATCGAGTGTTTTGCCCTGCATCTGCAGAAAACTGCATGGGTGGCAGCAGTAGCTCTGAAATCCTTGATGGAAATGGGGTTCCTTTCTCTCTAACCTTCCAGCTTCTTTGCTCATTTGTAATTGTGTCACTTGCATAATTAAACAAACCTCTGAAGAGTTATCACCATCCGTTAAGTAAACTTCTCTCTCATAAGGATGTTAGGTAGATACTGTCCTTGTACTGAGTATACATGTTTTTAATGTTTTGGTTTGGGTAGAAGAGTGCTGCATGAGCAGGCATGTGTGAACTCTGGGCAGTAGCTCTGAGCTGAGCCTGTCTCTGCCCCATTACATGATCTGTTTCTATTTTCTGCTCTCCTGTTTCTAGCCTAAACCCACCAAGGGACGAATGCGTATCCATTGTCTGGAGAATGTGGACAAGGCCCTTCAGTTCCTGAAGGAGCAGAGAGTCCATCTTGAGAACATGGGGTCCCATGACATCGTGGATGGTAACCACCGGCTGACCCTCGGCCTCATCTGGACCATCATCCTGCGCTTCCAGGTAGGGGCTTGGCCCCCAAGGTTCTGCCTTCTCCCTGGCTAGGAGCATCCTTGTGGAAATGGCATCCCCAAGTCAGGTGTGCGGAGCGCTGGGTCCCATTCAGCCACCCGTAGGCACATCGCAGCTACCACATCCTCCCTCAGTCTTGCTAGCCCCTGAAAGTCTTGGTTCTCTTGTCAGATAAGGGAGTTTCTGGGCTACATCCCCACCCATCGTTTCACTGGTACCTCCTGTAAACGTCTGGTGTCTGCCACTAGTCTTTCAGGACCAAAGATAAGAAGGATGTGGTTGATGCTGGGATACTGGTAGTAGACTATCTGAACTTCACCAGATTGTAGCACGTGTCGTGGAATATATTCAGGAGAAGCTGTTTAGGATTATGATATGTGTGTGCACTCTATTTTCACTTTCTCTTTCTCCTTTGGATGTGAGGAAGCCATTTTCAAGGGGAATATGCAAAAACCTTATGCTTGTTTGAATCGATGACAATTCTTTGGGTTTGTTATACTCGAGGGGAAGGCTCTAAGTATAGATCTCTAAACCAAAAGGAACCTTCAAGGTCGTTCTGTCCAGTTTCTTTGTGAGGAAAAGGAGGAATCTTATCCAGGATTACAAAGCCAGTCAGGGCTGCAATGCATACTTCTGACCCTTTAGGAGAGAGCTCAGAATTTCAGCACTGTTGGAGCACCTCTGGCCTGATTACTGGTTCTTTCTCCAGGCAATGCTTCATGCTCTTGCTTTTCAATTAGAATTTGAAATGCAGGAAACACTTCTTAACCAAAGCGTCAGGTTACTCTGCAAACAAATGTCCTAACAATCCTGTCTCCTGGGTGGCTGTGTTCTCTGTGCCTTTCCTTCCTGTTCCACCCCTTTGATATAAAGTCTGATTGATTTTTCTAGCTAAGTAAAAATCTCACCAAAAAAGGGCAAAGCCTGAAATCAAATTATAGCTCTCTTTGTATTCTTCCTAAAATTCTGAAGTCAGCAGGTAACCAGTTGTTTTCTTTCTCATTTCCACTGGGAGTGGGTTTGAGTTAGCAGTGTTCTGGGTGTGTATGTGGGAGGAGGAGGTGGGAGCAAAAAGAGCTATCCAAAGAAACTCCCTGAATGGTGGTTCCCAAGTCTGGCTGATCATCTGACTCCTTGGGAAAGCTTTTTACTAATTCAGATTCCCCTGTCCACACTCCCAACTATTCTATTTAGGTGGGTTTAAGGAGGAACCACTGTTGAAGAAGACATCATGAATGGAGTTAATTACAACAACCAAAGACTCTATTTTGCAAACAATTCTTATGTAGGTTTCTGTCATTTAGTTCCTGAATGACTTGAAAATGAATACCATTAAATTCACTAATAATAGCTCTCATTCTCAGGCCAACAGAGGTGATATTAACAGCACCCTCCTTGAACCTCACCTCAGTTTTGTAGAGTAAAATGTTCTATTTCTGTTGCCTTTGGCCTGTAGGAATCAGAGCGTGGAGGGGCATCCTGATGGTGGCCTCTCTTCACATCGGGTCATTGCCCACGTTGGTGAGCTGGCACACGCAGCCCTTTCCAGGATTCTCAGCATGAATGGGGTTAAGTCATCGATTAATTAGCTTCCTGACAGCTTGCCTTTTTCTGTAATTGAACTTGTAAATGCTGATAGATAACTTTCTCTCTTTTTTTTTGAGGCAAGAAACTTAGGCTGATGATGTCACTGCATGGCCTGCAGTGTTAGTGTCTTACATGACCTAGCTTCCTCCACCAGGCTTATTGAATCATCACCCATTTCACAAATATGTATTGATTCTGCGTCAGCCAAGGCCCAGGTTGCTTTCTGCCTCCTCTGTGAAGTTTCCCCACGTTCTACAGAAATCTCTTTCTCCCAGTTTCTGAATATACAGCCTCATCTTACATTCCCTCTTTGTGTGTGTCTGTGTGTGTGTGGCCCCAGAACTCCCAGGACATGGCCTGGCCTGTCTGTGCATAGTAGGTATCCATTAAATACTAATGATAACACACAGGTTTTATTCTGTCCCTTTAAAAGAGAGTGAAGGATATTGTGAGAAACTGGAATGAAGGCCTCTGAGTTTGCCTTGTGTAGATAGGGAGCTGTCTTCATTGCAGAAGAGTAGACTGTTTCTAAATGAGCAAGTGTGGAAATAGACTCCCTTCTTCACCCCGAAGCATAAGGAGGTTGACAGGGGTTAGTGTGTGGGATTTCACCTGTCTGTCCTGATGAATCTGTGTCTTATCCCTTGAGTAATGTTGTTCTTTCACATTTACTTTGTGCATAAGAACTCAGGATCCTAATGATAACGTTTGGAGCTTATGCAGACTCACCTCACATACTTACCACAGTTAAAAAAGGATTTTTTTTTTAGAAGTATAATTATTTCAATTTGTAGGTGTTTTTCCTAGTTGAAAGTTTCTGACTTTTTCATCTCTTATTTATGTATTTTATCCTCCTCCTGTCTCTTTTCCAAAAAGAATGCTGGGCACATCTCTAGATTAAATGGGAAGACCTTTAACAGGGACAAAGGCAAGGAAACTTGGAATGGTTAGAGCTAAAAGATGATGGAGGGCCTGCTAGGCCACCACCGTTTACCCCCACCCACCATCCCACATTGTAGTATCATAGGCAAGAACCTAAAGACAGAGGGTATATAGAGCATTTTTCTAAAATCACATAACTGGTAGATAGCCCCTAATCTAAAGAGCTATCATTTATGGATCTTCATTATGAAGTCAGCACTTGATATTCTTTCTTCATTTAAGTGCACAACAGTGCTGTGAGACAGCCACTGTTGCTGTTGCCATTCCTCAGATGAGAAGCTAAGGAACTTGCCCAGTGACACACAGTTGGTGGTGGAACCTAGTTTTAGACCTAGGCTGTCTGATGTTGGTGCCAGTAGACCAAGCTCTGTGTATGCTGTTGCGTTTATGCTGCCAGTGAGCAACTTATGAATGCAGACTGTCTTGGTCCATTTGGACTGCTATCACAAAATACCACAAACACGGTAGCTTACAAACAATAGAAATTCATTTCCCGCAGTTCTGGAGGTGAAGTCTGAGATCAAGCCAGCATGGTCTGGTGAGGGCCCTGTTCTGGATCACAAACTTCTCCCTGTGTCCTAACATTGTGGAAGAAGCTAAGGACCTCTCTGGAGCCTTTCTTATAAGGCACTAATCCTGTTCACGAGGATCCCATCCTCATGACCTAGGCACCTCCCAAGGGCCCCATCTCCTAATACCATCACCTTTGGGAGTTAGGATTTCAGTGTAAGAATTTGCAGGAGTCATAGACATTCAGACCATAGCACAGACTACAGAAACACAGAGTGTAAATGTGTGCTTTCTCCAAGAATTTGGGTCACTTTTTAGGAAAAGGAATATAGACTATCCTCTTCTATGAGTGACACACACCCTAGTGTGAAAAAATAATTGGTTATAAAAAACTGAACCAGGTATTTTTCTGGGATCTGACAAGGTTCAAGTTATTTACAGTGTGAACCACTGTGCTAGCTTGTAGTTGGAAAGATGGGCTACCTAGAGGTTAGAAGTGACTCCCAGTGGATAGTTCTGAGAAGTCATGCAGGTTAAGTAGTCTTCACTTCTTACCTCCATGCAAAGTAGAAAAGCTAGTTGGTGTTTCTGTTAGGTGAAGTGTGAAAAAGCAGTTTTCTTTGGCACAGTAAGTAAATCTGCAGGACTGGATTGTGATCTGAAGTTTACTCTTCATGTATAAGACCTGTTCTTCTCCAGCAGTCGTGGACAGCTTGACCATCTATTTGACTAATACTTCTTTGTAAATCTTAGATCCAGGATATCAGTGTAGAAACTGAAGACAACAAAGAGAAGAAATCTGCCAAGGATGCATTGCTGTTGTGGTGCCAGATGAAGACAGCTGGGTGAGTGTGAACTCACAGGGGATCAGGGGCCACTGTGCCCAGGACAAGATTCCGCTGCAGTCATCACTCCTGAGGTGTTGACAAGTATCTCTTCCACTGCTTCCATCGAGAAATCTTATTGACTCGTAAGCAGTTGATAGCTGACATTTTAGCTAGCTCACAACATGGAAGGAGTTTTGATTTATATTCTGGACCTGTCATCTCTGTAGTCACTTTCCCTCTCTTTGCTAAAGACGCTCCAGAGAGCAGTATATCTTGAATTTTAAAATCCAGAAACCATGTTTAGGAAACACATCCATGATATTTTTAAAAAGCAATTGTGGGTTTTCTCCTCCCTTTAATTTTTGCTGCTGTTGGAGAGCTTTGTGCGATAAACTTAAGAGTAGTCCTTATACATTATCTCAGTTTTCCTTAGTGAAATTTTAGTGAAAATACTTTTAGAGCACTGCCCCTGTTGTGTTGCTCACTAAAATTGCTAGGGTTCATGATACTTAGCACCGATTTTGGTTTAACTGGAGTTTTTGTCAGAACTACTTTGAGGACAGTTATAACTCTAATGGACATGATCAATTAACAGTAAGCATGGAGCCCATCAAGAGTATATGTCTAATAAGGGCATCAACTTAGTTATAAACCTTTAGTCAACCACAGATACAAAGTTAGTAATGTCCAGTATGGTACAGAATAGCTCAGTGATGAGGGGTAGGTCTCAAACGTAGGGAAGTTTTTCAGGGAGATACTTGGTTTATAAGACTTTATTCAAGTCAGTGATAATAAGCAAGAAAGCCAAGTGTCATGTGAATCCCAGCTGCTTCCTCTCCCCAAGTAGCGTGTGAATTCAGATCTCAGTGACTGCAGACTCCTGATATCTTTGCTGACAGAGTAGAAGGCCAGTGAAAGCAGAGAGGCCTCTAGGCATCTGGGTTGTGGTCATTTTTTCCTCTTTAAGTGTTGTTTTTAAATCTAGGACACAGTTCACAGTCTTTTGGCCAGTTGACTTACCAAGAAAGAAAAGCCATGTGGATGTGTATTTTTTTATTTTATAGCATGCTGAAGTTGAAACAGTGTTTGCTCTAATTGTCCTTTTGACATTTACTGCCTCAACATTTTTACAGTGCTTACAAACTTTTTCTTAAACACTGCATTTCGTGAAATTGTAAATTTTATTTAGTAATTCTGTTGATTTTTCTCTTGTGCTTGGTCTCTGCTAGGTACCCGAACGTCAACATTCACAATTTCACCACCAGCTGGAGGGACGGCATGGCCTTCAATGCCCTGATACACAAACACCGGTAAGTCAGATCCTTAGGAATCATGCTAACAATTTGGGGGTAGAATGTTGACACTCTTCTGTTAGCAGATCTGGGTGACTTTTGATCCTCATATCCATTGCCTTAGATGTTGCACCACGGTGAGAATTCTGCATTCCATGTGAGGAAAATGTGAGAGAATATGTAAATTATCCCAAACAGACAAGTTTGCCCATTATCTATCTTCAGCTGTCTTAATAAACTTTGAAGTGTTTATTCAAAAATCAGATTTCATTGTTTGATGATTAAATAATATTATAGAGTATTACTGTAAGGGGTGATTTCTACGGCTTTTGGAGTAATGATCGCATCTCATTGGTCACGTGTTTTCAAGCCATAGTTTTTGTCATGTTCCACTGTTGTTCTGCATAGGCCTGACCTGATAGATTTCGACAAACTAAAGAAATCCAATGCACACTACAATCTGCAGAATGCGTTTAATCTGGCAGAGCAGCACCTTGGCCTCACTAAACTGTTGGATCCGGAAGGTACCGTGAGGGATGAAAGGTGGGATGGTATTGGGGGGCTTATATAAAATCTGCTTTCTGTCAATTTGTTTTATTTGTGTAGTGTGCTTTGGGAATTATTGAAGGAAGAGGAGCTTAATTTTGGGGTGGGAATTACTTGAGGATTTGTGCAAAGGATTCTGTTTAAAAAGGCCTTGAAAGATGAGTATGGTTTAAACATGATGGGAAGGGGAGGGCTTGCTAGGCAGAGGTGCTTGTGTGAGCAGAGGTATGGAACCAGGAACTAGGAAGGTGTGTTTGGGGACTAACAGTTCATTGGGAATGGTGTTTAGAATAATAATAGGAACTACCACTGGAAAGGTGGGTCAGGGCTCTACAGGCTAAAATTTTTAGAGATTATTCAGCAGTCACTGGAAGTTCTTAGAAGCTGTGCTCAAGGAAGAGAACTGCCATAGACTCTCAGCAAATGTTTGTTGACTACTTTCATCCCAAGGTGGCAAGCAGCCATGGGGGATGAATGGGTGCAAGACTAGGGGTGTGGGCTGGGGAAGGTGCCTCCTAGGAGGCTGTTCAGTGTTTGCTGTGAGCAAGAACAACTTAGGTGAAGAAGGTGCATCAGGAAAGGGGAACATGTGAATGGAAGAAGTGTTAAGACTTAGTCCCTTCCTACGGCTGACCGTTTCTGCCTGAAACCACTGTCTCCAGTCTCAGTCCCTGCAGCAAGACCCCAGAGACTGACTGCAGGTGACTTGGAGTCGACTGGTGTGGGGCATTCCCTCAGGCCATAACTCCCTTAGTTCACACAGAATCCTAATTGTAGGATTTTAGCGTGAGCTGTCATAGGTACTTTTTCTTATTTTGAAAAGCATTTGAAACATAAGAGGATTTGTTTGTAGTGCTGGAGCTCTTTAGATCATGGCTCTCAGCTGTGAGCAAATATTACAGAGAAAGCTGTGAGTGAAAGTTTAAAGTTCTTATAAATATAGAACAGGAAGTTGAACTCCCCAAGGACAGATTGAGGTCATGAGGCTGCCAAGCAGGCTTGCTCTTTCCGATGCATCAGATTCCCTGATAAGTTCACTATACAGGAAGTGGAGATAAAATTATCTTTGTGCTAACCCATTAAATGATTTCTTAATATAAACAGAAAACTAAAATTCCTTGGGCTGTGATTAATCTTCCTTCTTAACCCCTACTTTAACTATGGGAAGACATTCTTCTTCAGCTGTAGCTCTTTGTGCTTTGCTAAATAACCTTTTTTTTCCTACCACTATGACAGATATTTTTTAAATAACTTGCTCATTCGTTAATCTTTCTAATCACTTCCCAGTATGGAAAAGGGGATTGATGTTTCCCAGATCACAAGACAAGGAGCTAAAAAAAGGCAGTTGATGTCACTTGTCCGGTTTGATCTTGATTATTAGTTGTTCTTAGCTATTGTTAGTTGTTGAGTGCCCCAGAGAGCATCAGCTAAGATAAGATTGCAGTTTAGTTACAAAACCACAAGGTTTTTGCCTGCTCACATCTTCCCAGTCATGTTGACATTTTGTGTTTATTGTATTGTGTACAGAACCAGCATTTTTTTTCTGGCCTTCATCCATTTCTCTCTCTTTGGGGCATACTTGAATGGGGCTGAGCCAGATGCAGAGTTGGCCACAGGGACTCTGGGGGGGAAACAGTAGCTGCTCTGCTGGCCCCCATTGCCATCAGCTGCTTCGGTGACACTGGCAGGGAGCTTTCCTGCCCTGTGCCCTAGTATTCTCATCTTAAAAGTAAGAGAAACAATCCTGCCTCACACATGGGCGCCAGAAAGATAGAAGGCACGTGTGTGAATGCATTTTGAAAAGCAGCCTGATTATCCTATGTGTTATTCATCCTATGTGTTCTCTTCTCCATCTGTCCTGAGTTTAATACTTCACTTGTATTGCCATACCTCAAACACTTGCCATCTTCATGCATTTATTCCCCCTCTTAGTGAATACTTTCTGACTACCCACTTTGTGCAAGACAACACACCAGGAATTTGAGAGGTGGAGCAGCACCAGGCTTACCAAGACACAGGGTTCCTACCCTTGGGGACTTAGTCTTGTGAAACAAAGAAAGTGTGTATGAGTACTGAATTATAATACCTGGCAGAGAATGGACTGTGTGTCCATGTAAACAGAGTCCTTAAGGGAACTTAGGAGAGAGACACTAATTCTGGCTGTAGCGATCAGAAATAACTGTGTTGGGGTGGTAACTTCAGGTGGAGCTGAAGGTTAGGAAGAAGGTGATGGCGTGGGGAAGGATGTCTTAGGCAAAGGGATATTGTGAGTAAAGGGAAGGAGTATTAGGAATTGTGGAATGTGTGTGTGGGGGGTTGTTGAATAGCCCCCTTATGCCTGAGAATAAATAGTAGGCTATAGAATTAGAAATGTCTAGAACAGTGGTTGGGTCTTATAGGGAGCCTGATAAATACTCGATGGATGGATGGAATGAAGGGAAGGAAAGTTATGGCAGAGGATTAAGGGGCTTAGACTTTATTTCTGTAAATTGTAGGGCACTTTTGAGTAATTTTGAGCTAGGAGAAAGAGTGTTCACAGCTATGCTTCTGGAAGATCAACCAGGTACAGTGTGTAAAGTGACTTGGGTGGTAGGGAAACCCAATGAGGAAGCTATTGCTTCATATCTGGTTATGTGACCATGAGAGTCTGAACCATAAATGACAGTAAAGATTCCATAAGTAGAATCATCTGGACTCAGATTTGGTGACTAACTGGATAACAGGTAACAACAAGGTAAAGATGTCCAAAGACTGAATGATTGGAAGAAATTCAGGTGGCATTGGCATAAATGAGGATTCAAGCAGCACAAACCCAGTTTGGGAGTAGAATTGGGCAGGGAGATGAACGTGGTATGCCTAGATAGTAGCCACATTGCTAAGAATTCTGACGTAATTCTTACTGTATTCTTCATTTTTCTCTAGTTGTTTTGTGTACATGTTGTTTTCTTCATGGCTTGGGATCCTGAAGAGAAAGGATCATGTCTCTTAAGACTTTTATGTCCTTATTGCAATAGTAGAAGGCATTCGTGAATATTCATATCATAAAAGAATCAGTGAGATGGTTTCATCCTCATTAGCCTTGTAATTACTGCACTGATGGCAGAACTCTAAGTATAAAAATTGGAGACACTGACCTGTGTCAGTATTAGACGGTCATTCTGGGTTGTTGCTGCTGCCTGGGTGGTAGCACTCTGAGCAGAGTACTGAGGAAATCTTCTCCGGGTTACAGATATCAGTGTGGACCACCCTGATGAGAAGTCCATTATCACTTATGTGGTGACTTATTACCACTACTTCTCTAAGATGAAGGCTTTGGCTGTTGAAGGAAAACGAATTGGAAAGGTGAGTTCACACCAATTTTATAAGTTGTGAGACATGATTAAAGCTCGTGTCTTAATGTACTGCCACCGAGCACCTTGTTCTCCTGTGCACTCATCAGTTCAGCCAGCAGCAGCTTGTGGTGGACACTTCTGGTGGCAGAGAAGTAGGCAGGAAGCCTCTTTGTCCCTAAGAGTAACAGGAGGTAGGAGTAGCTACAATGTTTAGGGAGGGATTTCAGGGGCATCTCAGACCCAGAGACAGCCCTCTCCTACACCCTATCAGAAGATTGGGTATTGGAAATCTGAGTCGGTTGATGTCATGGGTAGGAAATCCTATTTATTCAGTTGAAAAGGCCTCACTGTTATGCTTCTTAATTCTCATTTGGCTGATGTTCACCACCATATATTTCAGAACACCTCAGAAAATTCAAGGACATTCATGGGACAGGACCAAGCAAAATAGAGCCCTTTTCGTTTTTTCTAGGAATTTTGGAGCTTAGGCAACAGGAGTCATTCAGAATCTGAAACCCTTTGCCTGGGGGTTGGGAGGTTACAGAACCAATTACACTTGAGTTAAGCTGTCATTGCTCACAAATAATGGCTGCAGTCTGAGTGCCTATTAACAAATAGTTCCTCTAGTTTGAAATGCTTGGGCCAGAGTAGCAGAGAACTGTTTCAAAGCCAGTCCATTAAGTGTGCATGTGCTCATGTAGGGTTATAATCATGTTTTTCTTACTTGGCAACACGATCTTTCCCGTTTTTCTAACTCTTGTTTACAGGTGCTTGACAATGCTATTGAAACAGAAAAAATGATTGAAAAGTATGAGTCACTTGCCTCTGATCTTCTGGAGTGGATTGAACAAACCATCATTATATTGAACAATCGCAAATTTGCCAATTCTCTGGTTGGGGTTCAACAACAGCTTCAGGCTTTTAACACTTACCGCACTGTGGAGAAACCACCCAAGTAAGATGCAGATTGGAATGTGTTATAATTAGTGTGGAAAGAGAGATGATTGCAGCATGGACCCCTGCTTTCTGACTTGTGTGATCTCCTCACTTAATGAATGCCTGTCACCAGTGGCCTATCTTACTCCTTTTCATCTGACCCTGAGTGGCTGAACTTTATTACAAACCATGCCTTCTGTGAGCCCTTCCAGTGGATTGTGTCCCTGGTCTGATACATGTGATACATGAGAATCCTAAGAAATAGTACAGGTCCCTTATACCAAACCCTCATGCTTGATGTGGATTTTAGAGAAGCAGCTGAGTGGATGGATATTGTTTATTATATGACTCCCAGTAGACCTGGGGCTGTAACCCATTGTCAGGCTTACTGAGAAGTGTGTAGCAAAATGTGTAAATACTCACATTGTGTTGAGTAAAGACAAATAATATATAGTTTTATATCTATCTGTTCAGATCAGTTTTCACTTCCCCTAAATTTGATTTTTCACTTCTTTTTGAAAATTCTAATTGTCAGATAAGGATTATGGACCTTATCCCTTCTTATAGTTGGAAAGTCATTCCTTTTTCTGTAAACGTGCTCTGTTGAGAATTCCTTGCTGCGGTCTCTGAAACCCATTGAAAGTTATAGTAGGTAGTCATTTGAAGTAATTCTTGCTGAATGTTTTCAGCTGTGCCCATCATCCAGGATGTATATAATCTAAACCTTGAATGAAGTAATTAATAAAGGACTGGTATTGTATGCCCCCAAATATAAATCTCAGTAACAACAGTCAACCAACCCCACCAAAATTCCACAGTTAGGTGCATTTTTTGAGGTCTGTAATACCCAAAAACTAATGTACTGCGTTTTTTCTAACCTGAGTTGCACATAAATCTGACCAGAGATAAATGGCTTTTAAGATTGTGTGGCTGTGGGAAATGTTTTTTTCTCCAAAAGCAAATTAATTTTTCCCCTTGAAGGAACAGCATATTTATTTTTTTCTGTGCTTAGGTTTACTGAGAAGGGGAACTTGGAAGTGCTGCTTTTTACTATTCAGAGCAAGATGAGGGCCAACAATCAGAAGGTCTACATGCCCCGGGAGGGCAAGCTCATCTCTGACATTAACAAGGTAAAGCCAATCCATCTGGTCCTGTTAGGGCCTTGACCTGCTTTATTGCTTCAGGTTCTAGGTCTTGATTGCTAACAGGGCAGTCTGAAAGGGTCTGTCCCAGCCTGCTGAGTTGAAGAGTGACAGTGGTGGCTGGGGTTTTGCAGGGGGTCAAGCAAATACTTGAGGTGGGCTAGTCCGTTGGAGTTTGGGGAGGGAATGTTAGATATTACCAAACTGGTCTTGGTTCATTCTCTTTACCTTGTTACTCTCATTTGTTCAAGGCCATCGACTCCATCTTTATTTATTTATATATATTTTTAATGTTTGTTTATTTTTTGAGAGAGTGGGGGAGGGGCAGAGAGAGGGGGCAACCCAGAATCTGAAGCAGGCTCCAGGCTCTACACTGTTAGCACAGAGCCTGACACAGGGCTCAGACTCATGAACTGCGAGATCATGACCTGAGGCCAAAGTTGGACATGACTGAGCCACCTAGGCACCCCAACTACAGCATCTTTAAATTGCAGAAGGGAGAATTTGAAACCTTATTTCATATATCTGGAATCTCTGGAGGTTTGAGCTTAGGATTTGGGCTGTTTCTATCAGAGAAGCTGTCCAAAAGTTTCCATTATTGGCCTGTTTTGTCTGTAATGATAGAATTTCGTGGTGGGTATTATTTCCAAGTAGAAATTTGAAAAATGTAGAACTGTGGTCAGTGGTACACATTTAGATTATTTTATTTTACATTTTTTTTAATGTAAGGCATATTTCATAGAAATGAATTTAATGTGGACATTTGGTGAGGATTTTGAAAAAAATGCTAGATGTGTGAATTAAAAACAAAGTGGCACACAAAGAAGGGGGAGGGCATGGGAGGTGCCTGGCTGGTTCAGTCGGTGGAGTGTGCCACTCTTGATCTTGGGGTTGAGTTTGAGCCCCACGTTGGGCATAAAGATTAGTTAAATAAATAAAATGTTGAACCAAAAAAAACAAAGCAAAAAAATAACAAATGGCCCAGTGTGGGGTGAATAAGAGATTCATAATATGATTTCTTTCTGAGAAAAAGGATTTGTCTTTTTTATGTGATCAGAGCTGTTGAAGATACTTTGATTCCTCTCAAAGTAAGAGATTTATAATTTAGTTATATTTCTCCATATCTGCCCTGTTTTGTTTTCCAAATATAGCAGACCTTTAAATAAAGATTGGAGAGAGTGTTCCCATGCGGCTCAACTGAGAGAAAACGATTTCTTTTCTCCGGGCTTAAGGGTCAGGGAGGCTGGAAACAGGATGTCCCTTTTTAAGTTCTCAGGTCTTATTGAGAAGTACTAGCCATTGACTGTAGCCAAGGAAAGTTCCTTGAACATTGCAGGAAGCTGTTCTTTTTTGCCCCTGTAGGCCTGGGAAAGACTGGAAAAAGCGGAACACGAGCGAGAACTGGCTCTGCGGAACGAGCTCATCAGACAGGAGAAACTGGAACAGCTCGCCCGCAGATTCGATCGCAAGGCAGCTATGAGGGAGACCTGGCTGAGCGAAAACCAGCGTCTGGTGTCTCAGGTTCTGCTCTAGACCTTCTTCGGGGAACCACTCCTGGGGTCATCTAGAAATGTAGACCATACCCAAGGACTGCAGGACAGCCACTTATCAACACCCACTATTCTGAAGTAACTCGAGTCCTCTTGCTCACTTCCTATGAAGAGGATGTTTATCATTTCTAATATACTTTGTCTTCTGTTTATCTAACTTTTCATAGATTTGAAAACAGCTCAAGCAGTTTGTTTAGAGCCAGTGAGTGAGTGTGAACTGCTCACATTTATATAATTTTTAGAAATTTCTCTTACCTTCTGTCTCTGACCATCTGACGTTCAAGGCAGTTAAGACTAGTCATGAAATAAATAAAAGTGGCTTTCTTTTTCTACTTAGCGTAACGCAAACTGTCACCTGCTCCAGTCACATAAGTATAAAGTGCTAGATATGAGCTTGGACTCCAGTGTAAAATGAGAAGTTGCTGATTGGCTTTGGAGAGGGCATCCTAGCTTGACTAAGGTGTTGTAAGTGTCCTAAGGAAGGCAGAGACAGACCAGCATCTGGCAGGGCTCAACTCAGTGTGGGCTTACAACCACCAGAGGTGGTGTTCAGGATTCATCCTCCGTCTCTGTTTCTTTGTTCCAGCTGGATGGCTTTTTTATTTTGTGGGGTTTTTTTCCTCCCATTTCTCTATAGGACAACTTTGGTTTTGACCTTCCTGCTGTTGAGGCCGCCACAAAAAAGCACGAGGCCATTGAGACAGACATCGCCGCATACGAGGAACGTGTGCAGGCGGTGGTAGCAGTGGCCAGGGAGCTTGAGGCGGAGAACTACCACGACATCAAGCGCATCACAGCAAGGAAAGACAATGTCATCCGGCTCTGGGAGTACCTGCTGGAACTGCTCAGGGCCCGGAGGCAGCGTCTTGAGATGAACCTGGGGCTGCAAAAGATATTCCAGGAAATGCTCTACATTATGGACTGGATGGACGAAATGAAGGTAGAACTTGAGTGAAAGGAGGCCAGAGCTGATGAAATGGGGCCTCCCTTTTCTGGAACCCACCCCTGACCCACCCACTGACCCCACGCTGTACAGTGTGCCACTGGTCTAACTGCCCTCTCTGTGAAGCCGCAGAGGGGTCACATTACCCGTGGGAAGATTGCTGGTTTAAGAGTTAAATGGCGTGTGGAGTGTAAAGACGAGTTCTGTAGCTAGAGGTCAGCTGCAGTGATTTAGACTTCATTTAGATCTGTTCCACAGTAGAGAAACAATCAAATGTTGTTGATTCTTGAGAGTTGAACTAGCTTTCCATCTCATTGATCTGTGTGTGAGTGGCTCTAGTTTGGGGAGGAGCCTGGGAAGATAATGTGGGCACATGGGAGAGTGGTAGGCAGTGTGTTTGGGAACCAGTTGAGATTGTCGGTGCTGGAGCTGTGTAGTCTTCTTGAGCCTCCTTTCTTTGTTCTTAAGTGGAGATCACACTGACCACCTACCTCAATCCGTTGTAGCAAGGACTAAGTGTGGTAATATGTGTACACATCATAGGACAGAGCGGATTCAGAGTGGCTGCCAGTGCCAGTTTGTGCTTCCCCTTCCTCACTGGACAGCCCTGAGCATAGAGTTCCAAGCTTGCCTCCCGCCTGGGAGGAGACCTGCCTGCCATTGTGCCAAATCCCCACGCCCGTTTGTGTTCTCTGCTGCAAGTGGTAGAAGGCTCGTCCATGTCACGCAGTCCCCCAGGCTGGAAGGCACTTGGCTTCATAGCTTGAACAGAACAGGGCAGTTTGTAGACAGTCCTGTGAAACTCCCTTTATCTCAGCACACTGTGTTCCCAAGCTTGATCTTGTGCAGGGGATTTCCTTCCTGGGATATAAGCCTTCGTCTTTTGCCTCACCTCTTGAACTGTCCCTGGCGGCGAGGCAGTCAACTCATAACATCAGTTTGCCCTCTTATTGTCCAGGATTTATTATGTTCTCAAGTGTGGTCTGCATTGACTTTTTAACGTAGAAATGTTCATAAAATCTAACAGGGATATGCTTTTCATTTTATAAATTGTGTTGTACATTATAGTTCAGATTTGGGGCCAGAGATTTCCCTCAGAAGTAGGAGTGAAGTGGAAGTTCCATCTGGAGGGGAGGTCTCATGAGGCCCCCAAATTGAGCTGATGGAAGAAAAGAAGAAAATGGTAACAGATTCAAACTTAAACCAAAGAAATTGCTCAGGCCCTTCTAAGCATGAAGCTGCCTGACCATGTGTTTGTTTGGTTAAAGGTGTGGTTTGTAAGCTTTCAACTAGATTCTTCTCCCATTGATGATAGAAGTATCTCAGAGGCATAACAGTAAGCTTTTAACTGAGGCAAACAGCCATTTGAGAGGTCCACAACTTCTGGGAGATTTCTTTAAACTTTGAAGTGAAATAACTCTGTGACCTTTATCTCTTATCTTTTTGGATAGAGTCTTCGAGCCCCAGGTTACCTGCCATACCGCTTTCCACCGCTCCTTTTTTTTCTATTCTGTTCTTAGTGTAGTTGTGACCTGCTTATTCCAGGGTAAATCACCTTTAGTTTATCATGTCTGTCCTGATGAAAACTTCTGGGTTAGTTTGATTTTGCTCCGAATTGCTTGTCCTTCTCCCCTTGAGATGCAGGGAGGGAGGGTGGCTGGAGAGAGGGGGTAGGTAGCATGGTTGCTGGCTCTCAGCATGTCCAAGATTATAAGACACTGAAGTCAAGGTTGTGTGCATAGATGTCCTCTCTGTTTTCTCTGGCGCGCAGGTGCTATTACTGTCTCAAGACTATGGCAAGCACTTGCTTGGTGTGGAAGACCTGTTACAGAAGCACGCCCTGGTTGAAGCGGACATTGGCATCCAGGCAGAGCGAGTGAGAGGCGTCAATGCCTCTGCCCAGAAGTTCGCAACAGACGGGGAAGGTGAGGATGGACTGTTGCAGACATTACTTCCTCATCACCAGAGATCCATATTTATAGAAGTAGATAAGTGGTGTGTGCCAGCAGGGTTCTTGGAGCTTCTGTGCTATTGTAGGTTCCCAGTGGGTTTGTCTGCTACCACGTCATGGGTACACAAGATGCAGTGGGGTAGCCTAATGGACACTTTATTTAACTCTGTCTGGCTTTTCTGAAATGGACAGGTGTTTTCCTTAAATACCCAAGTGCTCCTTGGTTTTTAATGGTGATATTTGGCAATCAGACTTGACCTAGACCACACTTGATGCATACCAACACCCTGGTGTGGCTGTTTAAGCATCTCATGGCTTTTTCACATCTGGTTGTACATATCCTTGTTGAGAGGATGTTTGGAAGGATTTGGTTGTGTTCCTTATATTTGCAAAACAATTAAATGTAGTTGCCCTTTTTCTTATAATTTATGTGCCTTTTTTGGTTCATAAGTAATGACTTTGCACTTGGGCCAAAAAATGACACTTCTCATTGCCCCTGCCTCATAATCTGGCTCTGCAGTGAGAATGGAACTGGTAATCTCATGGTGAGAAAATGGGTATAGCTCACTGCCTGCGAACGAACAGGGACCTCTGCTAAACTGTCATACTCCCACATTCCTTCCTTGACATTAAACAGGTTACAAGCCCTGTGACCCTCAGGTGATCCGAGACCGCGTGGCCCACATGGAGTTCTGTTACCAAGAACTCTGCCAGCTGGCAGCCGAACGCCGGGCTCGACTGGAAGAGTCCCGTCGCCTCTGGAAGTTCTTCTGGGAGATGGCAGAAGAGGAGGGCTGGATACGAGAGAAGGAGAAGATCCTGTCCTCCGACGATTATGGGAAGGACCTGACCAGCGTCATGCGCTTGCTCAGCAAGCACCGGGCATTCGAGGATGAGATGAGCGGCCGCAGTGGCCATTTCGAGCAGGCCATCAAAGAAGGTGAAGACATGATCGCGGAGGAGCACTTTGGGTCAGAGAAGATCCGAGAGCGGATCCTTTACATCCGGGAGCAGTGGGCCAACCTGGAGCAGCTCTCGGCCATCCGGAAGAAGCGCCTGGAGGAGGCCTCACTGCTACACCAATTCCAGGCAGACGCCGACGACATTGACGCGTGGATGCTGGACATCCTCAAGATTGTCTCCAGCAATGACGTGGGCCACGACGAGTACTCCACACAGTCTCTGGTCAAGAAACACAAGGACGTGGCAGAGGAGATCGCCAACTATAGGCCCACCATCGACACGCTGCACGAGCAGGCCAGCGCCCTCCCCCAGGAGCATGCCGAGTCTCCAGATGTGAGGGGCCGGCTGTCAGGCATCGAGGAACGGTACAAGGAGGTGGCAGAGCTGACGCGGCTGAGGAAGCAGGCACTGCAGGACACCCTGGCCTTGTACAAGATGTTCAGTGAGGCTGATGCCTGTGAGCTCTGGATCGACGAGAAGGAGCAGTGGCTCAACAACATGCAGATCCCAGAAAAACTGGAGGACCTGGAAGTCATCCAGCACAGGTGAGTGCGAGAGCTGCCAGCAGTGCTAAGGCCACCACCCGCCCCCCATCACCACTTGTGACCAAGAGGGTGACCTACCCTGTTCAATTGCTTTTCCAGATTTGAGAGCCTTGAGCCTGAAATGAACAACCAGGCTTCCCGGGTCGCAGTGGTGAACCAGATTGCACGTCAGCTCATGCACAGTGGCCACCCAAGTGAGAAGGAGATCAAAGCCCAGCAGGACAAACTCAACACAAGGTGAGCGTGCAGCCAGCAGTGTGTGGGGCCAGGGAGGGCAAGGTCACTTGCTGAGACTTGCTGTCAGGAATTTCCTACAAAGGTTCACTGATACTGTGGCACTGAGGTCACACCATTGGCATGTGCCTTACAACATCCCCTAGTTTTGCAAGAAGTATCTTTTGGGGTGGTGTCATACAAGGCAGCCTAGCCCCTAGCATCAGAAGTCAGGATGTTAAGGTGAGGCCTGTGCCCAGAGTGGAGCGCCACAGCGTCAAGGTGGCACCTCTACTGTCCCTTTTAATCTTAATCTTTCTGGGACAGGGTTTTAGCATGTTTTAGACCTAATTGGTCAGTGAAAGCCCTGATTATCAAGTTAGACCTGTGTCCCCGTGTCATCTTTCTGTTGCATAAACACATTTGAGTAGGTTGTGGTGGCCTTGACTCTGAAGGTTGCTGTCAGGTTTTGGGTTTGGAAAATGTTCATTAGGTGCAGTTCAGAGGTGAGTAAAATGCACATGGCAGAAATGCAGTTACAGAAAAGTAACTGACTCTTTGGGGGACAGATGTGCTGCTGTCACAGCTCCATTGGAGCTCTTTGAACAAGTGCCTCTCATGACTGGTTTTTTCAGATTATATTGTGTCCCTGAGCTATTTTGATAATATTTGGTATCCATATACAGAGTGAGATGATTTTCCAAAAAGCATGTATGTATTCCTAGAAGAGATTGAGAGAGGAAATGACCACTGCAGTTAATGTGACTGTCCAGCCGTGGGCTGTCAGCCTGTCTCTTACATGATTCTCTCTCCATGGCCTTGCACTCACAGGTGGAGTCAGTTCCGAGAGCTGGTCGACAGGAAGAAGGACGCTCTTCTCTCTGCCCTGAGCATACAGAACTACCACCTTGAGTGCAATGAAACCAAATCCTGGATTCGAGAAAAGACAAAGGTCATCGAGTCCACCCAGGACCTGGGCAACGACCTGGCCGGCGTCATGGCCCTGCAGCGCAAGCTGACCGGCATGGAGCGGGACCTGGTGGCCATCGAGGCAAAGCTGAGCGACCTGCAGAAAGAGGCGGAGAAGCTCGAGTCTGAGCACCCCGACCAGGCTCAGGCCATCCTGTCTCGGCTGGCCGAGATCAGCGACGTGTGGGAAGAGATGAAGACAACCCTGAAAAACCGCGAGGCCTCCCTGGGAGAGGCCAGCAAGCTGCAGCAGTTCCTGCGGGACCTGGACGACTTCCAGTCCTGGCTCTCCCGGACCCAGACGGCCATCGCCTCTGAAGACATGCCCAACACCCTGACTGAGGCGGAGAAGCTCCTCACGCAGCATGAGAACATCAAAAACGAGATCGACAACTACGAGGAGGACTACCAGAAGATGAGGGACATGGGCGAGATGGTCACCCAGGGACAGACCGACGCCCAGTACATGTTTCTGCGGCAGCGGCTACAGGCCCTGGACACCGGGTGGAACGAGCTGCACAAAATGTGGGAGAACAGGCAGAATCTCCTGTCCCAATCACATGCCTACCAGCAGTTCCTTAGGGACACGAAGCAGGCCGAGGCCTTCCTTAACAACCAGGTACCTCTCCTCACTGCCTTTGCTTCCTTCCTTGTAGAGCAGGCTGCTGCTTCAAAGCATCCCTGTGTGGAGGCAGAAGGGTATCTGAGAGGCTCTTTTCCCCGACTTCTAAGGTGTTGAAAGCCATCACAGTGTAGGGGATGGGAGCTGCAGGTCCCTGCAGGAGCACCTCATCTGCAGAGTCCTCTTCTGTTTCAGCTGCTTCTGAGGGTCTGTTACATTCATAGTATGTCCTCATGGTATCACGTCAGTTGGCGATATTCTGTGAGAGAGCAATCCAGTTTGACAGTTTGAAAGGTGCGGTGAGGGATTTTTTTGTTTGATTGGTTTTTTTGTTTGCTTGAGTTTTTTGGTTTTTTTTGTTTTTTTCATGGAGGAGTAAGTGGTTCTGTCTCCCTTGCTCTAAGAGGGACTTTGAGTCAGAAACTCAGGAAAGAAAACAACTGAAGATGGTGGCCAACATCAGGGTTGTTAATCTCTCTTTTTAAGAGAGCGTTTGAAGAGTATGTCACTATTGCCTTCATGAGCATATGAGAGGACCCTGGTGGCTGATGCACAAAGCTTTGGTTACTGTCCTCACTCACTTTAGAGAAAAATTTAGCACATGGAACCACTTAAGGAAATTTAGTTCCTTATGGTATCCCACTAGGTATTTTCCCCTCCCAACTTCTGTTTTTTTCTGATTCAGTAGATAATTTTATTTAAGAATAATGAAGCAAGTGTAATGAAGTATGTTACACAAAAACCCAGGATATGGGAAACAGTGCTCTCATTATTCTGAAAATGAGTTGTATTTCATAATATTTCATCCTGCTGTGATTTTGGTTTTCTCTCTTTGAAAAAGGAATATGTTTTGGCTCATACTGAAATGCCTACCACCTTGGAAGGAGCTGAAGCAGCTATTAAAAAACAAGAGGACTTCATGACCACCATGGATGCCAATGAGGAGAAGATCAATGCTGTCGTGGAGACAGGCCGGAGGCTGGTGAGCGATGGAAACATCAACTCAGATCGCATCCAGGAGAAGGTGGACTCCATTGATGACAGGTACAGTGTTCCGAGGTTCCTGAGGGAGTCTGGCACCCTGGGACTCTCTAGCCTCTGAATCACTGGCCAGACATCCTTGGGACTGTGGGTATAAATTTCCCAGTGAGTGAAATATGGGCAGCTGGCAAAATTTAATCTATCAGAAAATCTCCCTACCTCACAGAAAATCAGTGAACAGTTGCATGGCTACCTGGCACTGTGGTTCTTATGGTCAAGCATGTGCAGGTGTCCACAAAAGAAAAGAAGCTGTGAGAAGCCAAACTAATACTAAATCAAAGGGTTGTAAGAGCCCTCATGATGCCAAGTAGCAGTTGGATATGAGCCATGCCCTTGGAGAGTTGATGTATAGCCTGTCACCTGGTGGGACTCTGAGAGCCACATTTCCCCAGCTAAGCCCATGTTCACCTTCATCCACACAGGACTCCTCTGAAGCCTTTCGGAGGGAGTAGCAAGGGAGGGCGAGGTTTCCTTGTCCTACGTACCTGGCACAGCCACAAAGGAATGTTATCAGGCCCTTCTCAGAAAATTGGCTTGGATAATGCCTTGATAGGATTTTTTTTTTCTGATGAGAGAAAAGCCCCTTTCCTCTTCTGCCAAGACATCTCCAAGATTGGATGCTCTTCTTTAATTTTTATTTGTTTACTCATTTATTTGGAGTTCTGTAAGATTTTTCTCCCTGACTGAGGGCCAATGCGCTCTGTTTGTAACTTAATTCTTACCCTGCCTTGGTGGTTACTAAAGTGCGAAGTCAGGGCAGATCAAGATCTGGATGTACCAGCACAGGCCGGTTCTGGTCTGGCCCATCTGCTGCCTAGCCTCTGTTCCAGTCAATCTTCCGTGGTCCCGGTTTGGGTTGGATTTTTAAGGGCTCATCGTGAAACCGATGTCATCAAGAAGCAAGTTCTTCCTCAAGGCTTCTTTTCTGACTTTCAAGTTCAGTGAAAAGGAAGAACTTCTTGCTGAGAGCGTTTCCTTGCTTACCATGTCCAAGAGCATCTCCTGAGACCCTGGGCCAGATTAACGTTTTATCATATAGGTTGAAAGGGGAAATTACTCCCTCCCCATGACGATTCAGCTTTTGGCTTTAGCACTTCCAGTCTGTCTCTTTCACTGATTCAGAGCCTGAACCATATATTCTGAGGGTGCTACTATTGAATAAGGTATGACATATATTAATTATAATTTTGTGTCTGTTGCTTTTTAAGTAGCTACAAAAAAAGGGGGGAAAATCCCTCCACCAAACCCTTGAGTGAGTGTGAAAAATAAAAATTAGGCCAGGTATTCTTAACTTAGAGAAAAAGAATTTCCTTTCTTCCTAATGTTAAGTCTCCAGTTATTTTGTAAATATAATACCTCATGTTCATCTGTATCAGATGCACACAGCTGGTTTCCTGAAGGCGGGCTTGGCCGTTAGGGACACGTGCTTCGAGGCAGACGTGCAGCCGCCTTGTAGTTTCCTGCATGTATTTATACGTCCCCTGGTGCTGCAGCTGTGAGGGGTTGTTGGAAGCAGGTGACGTCGTCAATGGAGAATCCTGTGTATGACAGAACTTTTCAGCAGCACTCGGTTGTGGTTTAACCTTCCTTTTGCCCTTGATTTGGAACCTGAGCTCCAGGGGTTCCAAAGCCTTCTTAGGATTTCTGTCTTGAGGATGAATGGAGGGATGTGAGTGGCTCAGTTGGTTAAGCATCTGACTCTTGAGCTCAGTTCAGGGTCATGAGTTCAAGTCCTCTGTTGGGCTCCACATGGAGCAAGGAGCCTACTTAAAAAAAAAAAAAGCACAAGAAATGGGAAATGCTGTCCATAAACATAAGAAAGATGGATGCGGGAAGGGTCTTTCCATTGATCTGCCCTCAGGAGGTCTACGCTGTCCTCAGCTGATGTTAAATGAATTCTGGTTTCACTTTAATATCCCCAGAGGCCTCAAGATCAGAAACTGACCTCAGAGGATACTTGTCTGTTACCAAAATACACAAATATGGGAATTCCAGATGCTATGGGGGTGCAAGCTAAGTATAAATATCTAAATCTTCAGATCTCATCCCCTGTCCACAAACTTTCTGATGCTGTTGTGAAGCTATTTTCATAAAATGCGAAAGTCATTATAATGTGCTTATGTTCCGGAAATCTTGTCGATTACCACTGAGTTTGTTGAAATGAAAAAGTACCAGAACAAAGACACTGGCTCCTAACATGGGGTACAAGTGACCTTTAAAGTGCTCATGCCTGGGTGGAAAGTAGCCTGCTGTCCAAGCCCGCCTCAGGGGTGTGACTGGGTGAGCTTCCTGGCTCCAAGGAAGTTCCAGACACATTGCAGTACTGGGTGAGCAAGGAAATGGGATCTAGCTTCATAAAGCCAGACCCTATCTCAGTGGGAAAAGAAGCTTACATATTACCCATCTGTTGTACTCAGGCACCTGTGGTTCTTTACTTTTTATAAGAACCAGAGTTAGACCCAGCATCCGCCTCAGAGGATGAAGGAGCTTCTGAGTCCTATTATAGGGATAGGAGGTGAGAGATGGAAACAAAGCAAGAGATTTAACCTTGCCCCAAACAAAAAGTACCCTTAGGACTATGGGAAACTATGGCCAAGTTTTAGATGGTCCTTTCCTATAGTTAAATTGATGATCCAGCCTTGAAAGGCCTTCTCTGAACGCCTTTGGTTACCACTGGTGAACAATGAAGCCACACTGACTTCTCTCGAAGGTTCTCTGAGTCAGCAACCATGTCCACTGCCCGTGTAACTTTTTTACAATGAGAAGCATATCCCTCCGAAGCCATCATCCTGTCCTCTTGTAGATTTGTGTCATTTGGACACGGGGCCCTAAGTCACCATTTGGCTTTTCTCTTCTCCCTGGTCCCACTAGAAGAGAAAGACTGGCCGGACAGAAGTCTGCTGTATGTGTGTGACTTGAATATGTAAGATACATTCAGGATTCTGTCTGGTTGTTTCTGTCCTGGTGAGTCTTCTCAGTGTTTGAAGTTATTTTTATTTCCACTATTGCCTTGAGCTTCAAGGATGCATGTCCTGCTATAGCTGCCAGTTTCTGGTTCCTCCTTGCTTTCTGAGCACTTGGGTGTGACACTGGGGAAAGGACTAGGATCCTTATTCAAGGCCTCTGAGTAAAGGCTGGACCTCCTGGGTTTTGTGCCTGACTCCAACTCAAATTAACCTTCCTCCTGAAGGATTGGCTTTATATTCTTAAAACTCCCTACAAATAGTGCCTGAAATTTGAGGTTTGGGAACTTAAAAAACTTTTTTTGACATTCCTTCCCTACCCGTTTTTAAACACCTAATTCCTTTAGCCCAAATACACTAACAGTCTTTAAATGATTTTTTTTTTTTTTTTTTAATTTTTGGTATCCGAGAAAGGATATCACTGCAGTTAAGAGGATTTGGCCTTTATTTTTTTGTTATGAAAGCAACAGAATGTTAAAAATGTTGGGAGAGAAGCTACAGCCATGAATCTCACCTCTAGCACCTGCCATTTCAGTTTCTGCTTTCTAATTGTGCCACTGAACATGCATACACTTTCCATTTAGCATTACTTAAAAAGTATTTTTCTATTTTTGCACTTTACCTAAGTGATTAAACATACTAAGACCCCTGTTTCTGAAGCTATAAAACCCCTTTCAACTAAAAATAAAAAATTAGAAAGTCATTTTATGTAACTAGCATATACCTGGCAGCATTACTTCGGCTCATATCATTCCAGTTGTTCTGTAGTCACCAGCGCCTGTAGGAGCTGAGAGCCCTTCCTTCCGTTCCCCAGGCACGTGGTAGCGGCAGTGTTGCCACGGTTCCTTGTTCCACCAGCACTCACTGAGAGCTTGTGTGACCCACGGCGTGGCTGTATGATCTTTCTTGCTCCCAAAGAGGGTTCTTGAAAGTCAGCAGCTAGTGCTCCCTGAGCTGCTCTTTCTGGGCATCATAGAGAATCAGGTCGTGGTCTTCCTCCTCCTTCCATGGGGGCCGAACGAGAGAGACCTTGCCCAGGCAAATGCAGCAGGAGATGACTTTGAGAATCAGAATGGAAACCCAGCGTCCTCATCTCCCCCAGTTAATGTCCTTCACTGGCTGGCTGGCTGGGCTTAGGTTCCTCGGGAATATCAGGGAAGCCGTATTAGAATGACACTGCTTGATTCTTGGTGTGCTGTGGCTCTCCCCTGTTGCCGCAGAACTGTGTCAAGGCCATCCTTCTCCTGGCACTCCCAGTACTCACATGGCTGTTCTTCACCGTCTCTGGTGAGCCTAAGCCACCGGGCACATGAGGGAAGTCTGCTGCTAAGTTCTGGAGCCTCATCGGTGTGTGCGAAGGGTGGGCATTCAGGGTGGGGAGTGAGCACACCATTTCCCTTGCTGTTCACCAAGTTCAGCAGCTCCTACCAATTTTGCTTAAGATTTTGTGCTTTAGCTACATTAAACCTTGGTTACCCTTACCTGTTAATAAAGTGGGATTTAGTAGATAAATAATCTTACAGGTATCAAAATTTTCATTCTTGGTTAATTGTCATTTGGAGGGAGTTTTTCTCAAGATGACAGAATATTTATTTAGGAGACATTAATTTAAAGCTGGTTGTATGGTTGTCTATAATTTCTTAGTCCAGTGTCTTAAAGGTAAGTTTCAAATTTTCCTTCAGTGCCCCAGATGGAGATTTGTACACAGTACATGCCCAGATTTTTCCCCCAGCACCAGATTAGGAAGCACTGGATTTATATGGCTCATTTGACAGCCTCTTCTGCCTGTTTTGTGGCTTGGACAGTATTTTGGTCTCTCATACCATGGCTTACTCATTTGGAGGATGCTGAATTCTCTCGTTTATCTTGCCTTTTTGACATAATTAAAACAGTACAGGCATACTGCTGTCGTCATATATAGAAACCCAGGAAAGACACTGAGTTGTAAAATCAGTATTTCAAGATTCTCTGTCTCCTTTTTTAAAAGTTATTTTTGTTATTATTATAAACAGACATAGGAAGAATCGCGAGGCAGCCAGCGAGCTTCTGATGCGTTTGAAGGACAACCGGGATCTTCAGAAATTCCTGCAAGATTGTCAGGAGGTATGCCTCCCTTCCTTGCTTCTGAGGAGATCCAGAGCACTTAACAGAAGAGCCCTTGAATTATAAAATTAATCAAGGCCCAGAAATTCATTGTTTCCTGCTGGGGCAGTGTGGCAGTTCTCATCAGTTCTCCAGCCTGCAAGCTACCACTTAGAATAACTAGATTCTTCTAATCTAGAATAGTCCAGAACTCGGCTGTCCATGACAGTGGACCCTAGCCACACATGGGGCTATTTCTTTTGTACATATCAAGGTGTAGCTCTTCTGTCTTCTATCACATCTCTTAGCCAACT
This sequence comes from Panthera leo, assembly GCF_018350215.1. Lineage (NCBI taxonomy): Eukaryota > Metazoa > Chordata > Mammalia > Carnivora > Felidae > Panthera > Panthera leo. The sequence continues at coordinate 73,086,828 of NC_056681.1, forward strand.
GTGATTAGCAGCTGCCACGTTGGACAGTGCAGATCTAGAACATTTCAGTTGTCGAAGGCAGTGACACCCTAGGATATTCTGTATTGTAAATGCATTTACTGCCGTGTTTTAACTATTTAAAGTAATACATGCTTACTGGTATGGAAGGAAAGAACTAAGGAGTACTGGAACTGGCTATCTAGGTAAAAAGCAAATATTTAAAAAATACAGACTGAGTTTCTTACTCACTGAAGACTTTGAAATAACCATCTTTCAAGCTCCTTGAATACATGTCTAACATGCCAAGAGCAGCACTCCTGATTTCAAACTTCTGAGTTTTAACATGTGGTATTAATCTGATGATTCTCATACTATTTCATGCTCCCCTGATACGTGCACAAACAAACTTGGAAAGCTAAAGTTAGCCAGAAAAATGCAGTCTCTCTGCAAGCTAGTTGGAGAAAAGCATCTGGCTGCCTTCACATGTGTGAGTTCAGGAGCACATTGCATTTTTTCTCTCTGCCGGAGAATAACAGTGAGACTCTATTCTCTCTGGTTTATTATGTTAAATCCACTCGGAGGCAGAAATGGGATGAAGAATATCCAAGTGAAGCTGCAGGGGCCTTGGGGGAAGGGTATCGGAGGGTGTGGGGACGAGATCGGGTCGTGTGCAAAGAATGTGACTGAAATCATCACAACACCTTGCATGCAAATGCGTGGCTGTGTGTTAGAAGTAATACAGCCCTAACAGCAGTCGCTTAGATCGCGTGTGACAGAAGCGATCCTTCATATCCATTCAGCTGCTGTCTTACTCTGAATCTTGCAATATGCTCCAGCAGCTAAACCTTCAGAAGGAAAGCCCCTAAACTATGTAGCTTAGGGTCTGTCAGTTTTCTGTGCCACTCTGATGAATCTAGGTCTCTGGGGGATTTGCCTGGAGCCAGACAAGCAGAAAACAGGAATGCCTCTTCAAGTGGCACCCAAGCATTAATAACCCATTTGGATAGGATGCTTATTTAAAGAGGTATTTGTGTCCCCGGACAGGACGTAGAGGAGAGTAATGGGATCTGAAGTTAGCTGTATTGGGCCACATGTTGTGCCATAGTGAATACCAAGTGACTCTTACTCATTGGAGGGGTCAGGAGATGTCCGTAGCCTGGGCTGTGCCTTCCACACATTGGAGGTCCCTGTATTATCCCTTGATGTTTCCCTTGTAGTACCATCGATGACTCATTTTAACCTCAGCCCATATAGGGGGAAGCGGGGAGCCAGTAGGATTCCATACTCTTGCTTAAAAGGCAAGTTTAATGAGATGAAAGTTATGAACCTCAGCATGGTGAAACCTAGGCTAAATTTGGGAAAAAGAATGCTGGAAAATGAGCAGGAGGTGAGGAGACGAGAGGAACCCTTGAAAGAAATCCATTTGGAGTTTCCCTATTTTCCATTTACACATGTGTGGATTCATAAGTAGAAACATGGGAAAAGTAAGTGGGTAAAATAATAGTCCTTCCCAGTAGAATCACAGGAAATGGTCTTACTAGGTCATTAGAGCTTTGTTAGCACTTGTTCTAAATTAGCACCCTTGGTTACAAGTAGTTCACTCCTTAACATGCACCAGTGACTGCTGGGCATGCCTCGAGGGCTCAGTCCTACTGGGATTTCCCCTATGTGCAGAAAGGTTTTGGCTGGGTTCTTACATCCTGGGAATGATGTGCAGGTCTCTTTGTGACTGCTCTGCTGAGTCTTCCTGTTTTAGCCTTTCTTTCTAGCCTCATTAAGTTACTACATCTCAGGGCGCTTGGGTGGCTTGGTAGGTTAGGTGTCCAACTCTTGATTTTGGCTCAGGTCATGATGGTTCATGATATTGAGCCTCTCATTGGGCTGTGTGCTGACAGCAGGGAGCCTGCTTGGGATTTTCTGTCTCCCTCTCTTTGCCTCTTCCCCACTCACATGCACGCTCTCATCCACACTCACTTTCTCTCACTCTCTCTCTCTGTCTCTCTCTCAAAATAAATAAACGTTTAAAAAAAAGTACATCTAGGGGTGTCTGGGTGGCTCAGTTGGTTGATCATCTGACTCAATTTCGATTCAGGTCATGATCCCAGGTTTGTGGGATTGAGCCCTACATTGGGCTCTGAGCTAAGCATAGAGCTTGCTTAAGATTCTGTCTCACTGTACCCCCCTCTCCTCCCCTTTGCGCTCTCTTTCTCTCTAAAAATAAATAATAAAAAGTTAGTATAACCATAGATGCTGGGGGTGGGTGCAATCCCTCCCACATCAGCATGTACAGTTTCTGTGTAGTGACAGAATTTAGGGCAGGTTTGGGGGCTCCAAAACCCTGGTGTAGAAGTGCAAGCAAAGCATTGGTATGTAGTTTTCTTTGGCCGTGAGCTCTGTATCATTCAGCATCATTAAAATACGTACGTTTTAAGCCAGGATCTCTGAGAATGGAGTTTGTGTATGGACTAGCTTTGCATTTGAAAATCTACCTTCTATGCTTCTAGAAACTTAGCACCCAGAGGTCAGAATTAATACATTACTGGCTACTGGTATCGTCCAAAGTCTAGGGAATCCAAGTTGTCCCTGTCGTAGTCCCTTCCTTGTAGTGCCTTGGCTGGAGCAGGCAGGAGTTGTGAGATCTGCCTTGGTTGCCACTCCCATTAACCACTGCCTAGATGGGGAAATTTATTGCAGGGGCTCCCCTATCCCCAGTTGTAGATAGGGATATAAAGAACATCATAATTTTTGTAGCATTATTTTGATGTGTATTCCTGGAAAATGATTTAGAAGTTACTGCTTTTCTGTTTTATTCTCTCATACCATAACTCCTGTTTTCAGAAACTGATGTGTTTTTTTAAGAGGGCAGTAAAGCTAGACTCATGTGGCACCAGGGATAGCAAGTTCCGTTGCTTTGCTTTGAAAAGCTTGATTCAGTGATCAAAGCATTTTTCCTATCCTTTTCCAATCTGCACAGTGTTCTTTTCTGCAGAGAATGAGTATATTCTTAAATGACCTTTGTAAATGCCCACAAATAATAACTGCAGTTCTGATTCCAGAGTGCTGATGAAGGGTTGATGAACTAGCAAGTTCCATAGATCCATTTCATTGTGCTGTATCGCATGATGCTTTATCTGTAGGATGATGTTCAGCAAAGAGCAGATTTGTTTATAAGCCTCTGATTTTTATGTAGCTCTTTTTTTTTTTTTTAAATCTCTCTGGGTAGGTGGTTATGAATAGCGAAAATATGTGAATGTCCTTTGCACTTTGGATAAATGCCTTCTATTGTGTATAATCTGTGTGTATGTGGAACACGGGGAAAGTTTTACCATTTGGTTTCCTTTTAACCTCTTTCCCCCTTGGACCGAATGAATGACCATAGTATTTCAGGTTTTGCCTACTCAGGTAACTGGAAAATAGATAATTCTTTTAAAGTAGGAAGTTTACTGTCTCTGTTGTGTAACCAATCTGTGGTCCTAGCTTACAAAGGGATTTTTGAGATTTACTGGTTTTTCACCTCAATAAAGAATAACAACTAAGATCTCACTACCTTTTGCTTTCTACCTCCACTCCCTTCTGTACAGTGGGTGAATATGCTGAGAAAGTAGAGATGGTGACTGGGAGTTCACCCACCTTCAGATCCAAGGGTGCTCCTGTGACCTGTGTCAGCCTCCTTGACATTGTTTTTAAAGAACAGACTTGCTATTATTTAAACACATTTGCAGGGAAGCCTTTCCCAGCAGTAGCCCCGAGTGTGAGTGAATGGTCTTAGAAATGTTGATCCTGTAAGTGTTCTTTTGGTTTTCTATGCCTTGGAGATTGGCACAGAAATCTCTAAACCTTGAAGATTGGACCATGAGGGTGCAAATTTGTTTTGGCAGCGACTGGTGTAAGAAGTGGGCTTCTTATGGTCACACAGGAGAAGGGACATGGTCTCTGAAGACCTTTGCTTCTGATTCTGGCCTGATCCTACATTCCTTTGTGTATATTTCTCTTGGGCAAACAAAAAGCTCTTCCCGGGTTAGTGCTGTGTATGGGGTAGGAATTAGGACCTGGCATGGCCAACTACAGGCAGGCAGTAAGGAGCCGAGCAAATTGGGATGAAAGCCAGCAAGAGAAGTGTGTCCAGGGCCTCGCGTTGGGCTGCCTCCCACCCCAAGCCTCGTGAGAGAACTCCCTTCTTAGATCTGTCAGCAGCTGGCAGGCTTTGTGATGCTTTGCAGAGTTCAGATCCAAGTAGACATGTTGGGTCTCAAAATCAAATCCTGTGGAGTGTTCTCGGTCTGAATGGAAGGCTCTTTAGAGAAATAGAGGCTATAGAAAAAAAGGTGAAGGTGACTCAAACTTGAAGGAAACTTTAAGAGGGCATCATTGTTGCCTTGCTCCTACAGTGAGCAAGTTATTTATGCTTTTTGGCATTCCCATAGATACGCTGTGAAGGGAGGGGAGGGATCAAAGAGTGGGGTTTTGTGTTTGGTCTTTTTAATATGTAATAGAAAGAACTAAAAGGATAAAAAGGTTACCGAATAAAGTAAAAGACAGTTAATCACGATTAACATGGTATAGCTGGCACAAGTATTTGGAAGAAAAAGAAGTGACTTGGACTGGTTAGGGCAGAATTTTAAACACAAGCCTTTAGGGGAAAGGCTGGTTGTGCGTGCCAAACCCTTCGAAGGCTGGCTCAGAGAGCTTTTTGTACCTATGGATTTAACATTAGATACTTTGGAGCAAGGCTCAGGTACATCTCCCGTACAATGGAGATAACCTGTCATGACGGGTCAGAGTTGTAAATATTTGGTTGTCAGTTGACATGGAAACATGCAGTATGTGTAGTACAACATAACACAACTCTTTCCAGGCAGAAAAAAGGCTGATGTCTGTGATTACAATCTCTGACATTTTTCTGATTTTTGTTTTTCCTAGTTATCTCTTTGGATCAATGAAAAGATGCTTACTGCCCAGGACATGTCTTACGATGAAGCCAGAAATCTGCATAGTAAATGGTTAAAACATCAAGCATTTATGGCAGAACTTGCATCCAACAAAGAATGGCTTGACAAAATTGAGAAGGTGAGTTAAAATGTTGGATGAGACTCCCATTTGGGTGGTGTGGCCATGGCAAGAAAATGAACCAGGTGGGAAATGAGCTCTTCTCTTCAGCACATTCTCCTGCATTTTTAAGTCCCATCTGATCCCATACAGAAGTTACCCTGCCAGAAGCAGGGCCTCTCCCACTAAACCAAATGCCAGCTTTAACCTGCTAGAAGGGAGAACAGCAGAAACCCAACCAGTTGTGGTTCAAAATGCTTGATTTGTCTTTTAGTGAGTACTAGTTGTTCGATTTCTCACCTGCTGCAGATGATGGGCTGTGAACCTCCTGGGCAGAGTCCCACCTTCTTGATCACAGCATGTGTCCTGGACTGTGACAGAGACTGATGATTTACACAGAATTTAGAAATATTACGTATTTTCAGTTTCCTCGATTTTTCTTGTGTGACCAGGCACTATGGTAACTTAGTACGTATCATCTTGGCACAGGGAGATTCTCTGCAGCATAACTGAACATGAAGGTGAAGTTCCCCACCCTTCCTTCTTTTCCTCAGACTTTTTATATTGTTTCAGATTCTTAATGGTTAAAGTGATGTGTTACCATCTTCGGGAGCCAAGTGCAGTGGAAGTCATAAGTCATTAGCATTTTCCCGTTGCCCCTGTTGAAAGTATTTCATCATGCAACAGTCACTTCTTGCTGCACTCTTTGGAAAGCCGTGTAGTGTACATAGACTAGGCCCTTGTCCATTTTATTAAGCCATAACCTTATGTGAATGAATAGGTGAATCACAGATTAAATATCGTAGGGTTGTTTCTCACATTGCCCTTTGTTCTCTAGCAAACTGTATTTATTGATGTTTTCCAGGAAGGAATGCAGCTCATTTCAGAAAAGCCTGAGACGGAAGCTGTGGTGAAGGAAAAACTCACTGGTTTACATAACATGTGGGAAGTCCTCGAGTCCACCACCCAGACCAAGGCCCAGCGGCTCTTTGATGCAAACAAGGCTGAACTTTTCACCCAGAGCTGTGCAGATCTGGACAAATGGCTGCACGGCCTGGAGAGTCAGATTCAGTCTGATGACTATGGCAAAGACCTTACCAGCGTCAACATCCTGCTTAAAAAGCAACAGGCAAGTGGGCGAGGCAGCCACATACTCAGGCCTCTTTCTGTTTCATTGCCATCGTCCTTATAGCCCTAACTCACCACTGTGTTCTCAACCACCTGCCTTCTCTGTGAGGGGTTTTAACCCAGCGTAGTGTTTGTCTTGACAGCATCATGGGGCATTTCCAGAATCAGCTGGAAAGATACATATTAGTAGAAATACTGGGTGTCTGTGCATGGCAGTGCTTTTCTTTTTATTGTCATCATCTTAGTTGACGGATCACCATTTAAGTATCACCATTTAATAGTTGAGTAAATATGCATTTCATTCAGTTCTGAGGTTTACACAGGGAAATCCTTTTCACATACTTTGCTGTATAACATCTAGTGGGTATGTATCAGTTATCTGAGTTGGTCAGGGTACTTTTTGGGTCATAAATTTTATTTATGTACTTGTTTTTTGGACGTCATGGTAGAGCATTCTAAAGGCGAATGAATTTACTTCACACTGGCAAGAAACAGCTTCAGTGAGGTTGAGGAAAAGCAGGTTGGTGGCAGAAGCTTCCAGTGGCTTCCCTGGCTAGCTTTGGCTTGTGCAGCCGAGTCCCCAGCCCAACGGTTCTGCTTTGAACCAGTCAATGTGGAAGTATCTTTGCCGAGTGCTGAAGCCTGTTTCTTCAGAGTGATCCCCACCCTTCCCTTTGCTAACTGATGCAGTTATTTGGCTACACTATTATGCATTAAGGAGTTTTGCTACAGGTAGTTTTTACTCATGGCTGTTTACTTCCTTACCTAAGAAAGGAGCCCATTTGTTCCCAGAGGGGACCCCCCTGTTTCTCAACCGTTAGCGTATGGTATTCCCAGTGTGTCGTTCCCTGACTGAGACTCCTCTGCTTTCACTTTGGCTCATTCTCCTCATGTAGATAAGCAGTTAGTATGTTTTCACCTGCTGATCCAGTATTTAAGAAAAAGAATAATCAGCCTCCTGATTGAAGAAATTGAGAGATGATGATGACATTAGCTATTCCTTTTGCCTAAAAGAACTGGAACCTTAAGTTCCATTACCTTTTCCTGATGGTTAAATGGGTTTCCAGCATCGTTATGGCATCTGAACAAGCAGATGAAGACTGTCCTTTCCCCATAATTAATTCTTGTTTCTCTTGTCATTTGCCTTCTGAATTCCTGGATAAACTCGAGTGTTGTTCCTGAGTTTAAAAATCCTGGGAAGGGATTAATGATTGTTTCATAGATGTTAAGAATCCTTTCTTGGGCTCTCCATTATATAAATTAATAGTCAGTCTTCCATTTTGGCCAGTCCTCAAAACAAACATTTTATAGGACTGTGGACTGTGTGTGTTTTCCCTTGTCTCCGGTGTGACAGTTGGTCTGTTTTCTGTTCTCAGATGCTGGAGAACCAGATGGAGGTGCGGAAGAAGGAGATCGAGGAGCTCCAGAGCCAGGCCCAGGCCCTGAGTCAGGAGGGGAAGAGCACTGACGAGGTGGACAGCAAGCGCCTCACTGTGCAGACCAAGTTCATGGAACTGCTGGAGCCCTTGAATGAAAGAAAGCATAATCTGCTGGCCTCTAAAGAGATCCATCAGTTCAACAGGGATGTGGAGGATGAGATTGTAAGTAGACCATCACTATGCAAGGGGCTTTTCCATAAACTTCCTTACCTGTCCTGCCTTAATTAGGACATTCTTGCTTCTTTGTTAGACTCACTTTGGGCTGCATTGGTGAGTTGGGCTGTGAAAGCCCATGCTTTTATATATTCATACAAAATGCAACTCTACTGTTCTCTTTGACATTCTAAAGATGTTCTAGGCTTTTACTGCCCCTAGAATAGTAGTTTTAAAAATAAATTAAGGGTGAGGACTCGAGGGGATCCAGCAACGAGGATGAAGTAAGGTTTGAAAGACTAGCCCTCACCTTGTACTGGGCAAGAAGGGCAGGCTCCTCGGGCAGCCCTTCCCAGTGGGATCGAATACGCCTTCTCTCTCAAGCTGGCCTCCCTGCTAATCTTCTATTGCACTTTTGTTTGCATCAAGTATTTGTTCTTTTTGAGTGGTCCTGACCACCTAAATTTGTAATTTTTTCCAGTTGTGGGTTGGAGAGAGGATGCCTTTGGCAACTTCCACAGATCATGGCCACAACCTCCAGACTGTGCAGCTGTTAATAAAGAAAAATCAGGTAAGCATTTCTGCTTGGGCTAGCTCAGTCTGATAAATAATTGCTCCAAATTACAGAGCAGAGAATGTGTGAGAGCTTTGAAGGTTCACTATTTCCCCTTGGCCCTCATGAAACAGCCTGCCATTGCGTCTCAGCAAGCCTTTTTTGTGTGTTCCCCGTTCCCACAGACCCTCCAGAAAGAAATCCAGGGGCACCAGCCTCGCATTGATGACATCTTTGAGAGGAGCCAAAACATTGTCACCGACAGCAGCAGCCTCAACGCCGAAGCCATTCGACGGAGGCTCGCTGACCTCAAGGAGCTATGGGGTCTCCTCATTGAGGAGACCGAGAAGCGCCACAGGCGGCTTGAGGAGGCTCACAGGGCCCAGCAGTACTACTTCGATGCTGCTGAGGCTGAGGCGTGGATGAGCGAGCAAGAGCTGTACATGATGTCTGAGGAGAAGGCCAAGGTGAGCGACGTTTCCAGCTTTGCCCTAAGAGCCTCCAACTCAGACCCCGAGCTTGTTTTCTGCCGGTGGCTGTGTCTTTGTGAAACATTTCATTGTTGCCTTCAAGTGTCACAGGTGGGAGGGCACCACATGCATTAAGGTGGCTGGAATCTGGCTATTTCCCCTTGACACAGAATCTTCTTGTGTGAGTCCTGACATGTCCTTAAGACTGAGTTTCTCTTCTCGTTTTTTCCTTCTTCTTTTTTTTTTTTTTAATAGATATTTGCTAGAGTCCTTTTTCCTCTCTTTAATTAATAGAATTACCTAAACTTTACAAGATGCTTTTGAGACAATTTGAAAGTTTTTAGAGTTCCAAGATGCAGTCATCTACACAGGTGTTAGACTGTGAGGAGTCTCAGCCAGCCAGGATACACTTGGTTTCCTGGGCTTTACCCTGTACCTCAGAGGGGTCTCACTCATTCTGTATGATCCTCGTGTTCGTCTTTCACAGAGGCCTCCCACGTGCATACAGTCCAGTTCATATTGATGCTCCTTATGGTTTTGTTCTTTCTGATGATTCTTCCTTCCACCCATGATGCCGTCAGCTGGTCTTGCCTTAAGGTGGTGTCAGTCAGAGGGGGCGACTGTGGTTGTGACCCCATCTTTGCAGGATGAGCAGAGCGCCGTCTCCATGTTGAAGAAGCACCAGATTCTGGAACAAGCCGTGGAGGACTATGCAGAGACTGTGCATCAGCTCTCTAAGACCAGCCGGGCCCTGGTGGCTGACAGCCATCCGGAAAGGTGAGTACTGTTTTATCAAGAGACTGGCCTATTGGTTCCTCCCAGGGAGGGTCTCTTATTCTGTCCCAATGCCAAAGGAAATGGATGACAGCATTGAGTAACTGGTGATGTAGGTCTTTGGGAAGCATTTTTAAAATAGACCCAACAGGTCTGTGCTGAATGGGAAGGGTGAACTATTACATTAGGAAATTGTTCTTGTGGTTTAAATATCTCTTGTGAGCCTAGGCCCTCTTGAAAAATTATTGGTGCCATGAGGCAAAACTACAAATTGATTTGCATAGATACAAGTTATCAAAACCTACCCTTGGGTTGAAAGTCATCCAGTTTAGGAAAATGATGATGAGTTTGAGCAGGAGCAGTGAACAAGAATGCACAGATCTGTAAAATAATTGAGCTCCCACAAAGAGCAGGATGATACCGCTTCCTCACTCTTGCATGTCAAGTCCTTCAAGCACGTTGGGAATTACAGAAGATATGTGTGTGGTACTTGCCAATTTTATACCATGTTCACAGGTTGACTTCAGTGGCAGTTATCTTAGGCTTGCTATGTAACTGCCTTCGTAACTCAGGAAGAGAATCGGCTTTGTGTGGTAACTAAGGGAGGTTGAAGATGCAGTCAGTGGTGGCTGTGTTGGTGTAGGGGGTCCTTCATGTATTCATGATAGAAGTCCCAGGAAAGTGGCCTTCCTAGTCTCTAGGGACCGGCATCAAGAAGTCCTTGTCTCTTTGATTTCCTGTTACAAGACAGTCATTGGGGAGGGGGGGGGGGGGGGGAGGGGGGGGGGGGGGGGGGCGGGGGAGGGGGATGCAGTACTCCCAGGACCCACTTGACAGGAGTGGCAGGGGAGAGAATACACCCCAGAGAAGGTGGAGGTGTGTGCCAGACAGGGTTATCTTTTGTCCCTTAAGTAGCATGGTTCTTGAGAGGGGAAGATAGCTCCTGGATTTTTCATTAACTTGTACACGTCAAAGGAAATCCTGACTTAACAGAGCCAGCAGTGCAGAGTTAGGGTTTCTCCTCCTTGCCACCTCCCCCCATCATCACAGGATGGCCATCAGCCTTAATTACTGGTTTTTTTTTTTATGTGTTGGCTCTTCATTACTCGTCAAATTTCAGAGTTTTATTTTTTAGGCCAAATAGGTGAATCGGAAGTTTCCTTTGAGAAATTTTATGTAAGATGTTTTCTTGGCATTTTCCCTTCACTTGTTTTCTCCCTGAAGAAAATTTGACATTTAAAGTCCTTTACCTGTTGCCCCTCCCACCCCCGTTTCCAGTGAGCGCATCAGCATGCGGCAGTCCAAAGTGGACAAGCTGTACGCGGGTCTGAAAGACCTGGCCGAAGAGCGGAGGGGCAAGCTGGACGAGAGGCACAGGCTCTTCCAGCTCAACCGGGAGGTGGACGACCTGGAGCAGTGGATCGCTGAGAGGGAGGTGGTCGCAGGGTCGCATGAGTTGGGGCAGGACTACGAGCATGTCACGGCAAGTACCCTGGGCAGAGCAGGGGTGGCCATGCAGGGTGCACTGGGCAGGGGTGCTTGCTTGACTCCTTATCTGTGAGCACATTGGACACCCTGGACTCAGATCAGAGGTCACGGGGTTTAGTTCCAGCTCGGCTTTTTATTGCCAGGCAAACTCTGACTTAGCTTGTCTGACCTCTCCATGCCTTTCTCCAGTAGTGAAAGGAGATGGAGCCAGGGCCTTGCTCTGCAACAGAGGGCAAGAAGGAAGCCTGATTTGAGTTTTAGAGCTAAGACCTGTGACATCACGCGTATCGTTTCTTTCCAAAGGACATTTATGTGATCAAGAAATAAAATGTTCATAGTAGTCTTACCGATTTTCTTCGTGCTTATTCCTGTTTCAGATGTTACAAGAACGATTCCGGGAATTTGCCAGAGACACAGGGAACATTGGACAGGAGCGTGTGGACACAGTCAATCACATGGCAGATGAGCTCATCAACTCTGGTCATTCGGATGCCGCCACCATCGCCGAGTGGAAAGATGGGCTCAACGAAGCCTGGGCTGACCTCCTGGAGCTCATCGACACGAGAACACAGATTCTCGCCGCCTCTTATGAACTGCACAAGTTTTACCATGATGCCAAGGAGATCTTTGGGCGCATACAGGACAAACACAAGAAACTCCCCGAGGAGCTTGGGAGAGATCAGAACACAGTGGAGACCTTACAGAGAATGCACACCACGTTTGAGCATGACATCCAGGCTCTGGGCACTCAGGTGGGTTAGGGAGATGCCCATGGGTGGTGGGGAGCATCTTTGTGCATCACTGAGGATCTCTCTCCATTCCTTGGCTCCTCAAAACATGCGTCAAAGAATTGCCCAAATTAAACACACACACCTCTACACACACATTGTTATAGTGCTCCATTTAGGAGAATTCAGTCCATAAAATTCTCACTTTGACACATGTACAGACATCATTAAGTGAATATCCCCACAATTAAAATAAACCAGATGCACCTGCAAACATTTGCAAGTTCTAGACCTTCTCAGCAAGAATTAGTACTATGTTAGTGTATTCACCCAGAATAATTTCTAAAATAATATCTTATTATTTTCCATCCATCAGGGTCTGAGTTATATGTCTGGAAAGAGGGAAAACAAGAGTCTAATGCTTTAATATGCCTGGTCTCCCCACTGCCCCTGTCTGAAATGCCTAACACAAAGACTTTCTTTAAAAGATGTTTGACAAAGTGGTAACAGTATAGCAGTAAGAACTTATAGTATAATCATGCTTCAGTTCCCTCTCTAATCTCTGCACAGTGTCTTGTTCAGTCTTCTGACTTTCAGATGAAAAATAAATTGTATCTTTTTCTCCTAAACTTCATAGTTCTAAAAAAGAAGGCAGTTCTATTAAAGACACCAGCCTAGAGTAGATTAGGAGTTTTGTTCTTGTCTGTTAGGAGCACGTTGGTAATCCAGGGCATGGATCGGCTAACTTCTTCCATGCGCAGATGGTAAATATTTTCAGCTTTGTGGGATGCATGGTCCCTGTTGCAAATACTCAGCGTGGCTATTGTAGCATAGGCTGCTCTAGACAATACGAAAATGAAGGAGCATGACTGCGTACCAGTGAACCTTTATTTCTGAAAACACATGGTCAAGATTTGACTATGGGCTTGACCCCTATCCAGTGCCATTGTCCTTACCATTCTTTGGTCTGCTTTGGGGTTTTGTCTGGAGGAACCACCTTTACCACCATTGTCTTCTCACCTATTAGAAACAGATCACAGTTGGGGTTGTGCATGGGGCTCCATGTATATTAAGTGACTTTAGCTTTTCCACCAAGGAGATAGAACGTATTGAGGAAATATTTGAAAATAGGTACATGGAGTGGCCGAGGGTCTGTATGAAGCAGAATTTAGGAGGGTCTACCATGTACCTTAAGCATTTCCAATCTTTCCTTCAGAGCTGGAGGACTCCCCAGCTCTGTGACAACTTGTCAGCTTCACATTCAGAGGCTTTCATTGCACATGAGGTCCTGGAGCACCACGTGAATGAATGAGGATCCATAACAATGCAGTCTCACCTGTGTTTGGAGTAAGGCCCCGTAGAGGGGCAGATGCCAGTTTGAACCGGGCCTGCTGCTCTGTATCACTGCAAGTTTAATTTACCTCTCTAGGCTTCCGTTCCCTAATGCTTTGAGGATTGAGATGTTGTTTGCAAAAGATACGTCCCTGTGAGAGCTCTGTAAGTGTTCTCTGGGAGAACCTCTGAGATCCCTAGAGGCAGAGCTAGAACACATCTTACCAACAGGAGGTCTTTCCTCTGTACCTGTAAAAATCACTTAGTTTTAGAACTTCAGCAGACCCCAGAGATGATGGAGTTGCTCTCTTATTTTCTTCATTAAATCCCTTCACCTTGGGGCGCCTGGGTGGCTCAGTCGGTTAAGCGTCCGACTTCGGCTCAGGTCATGATCTCACGGTCCGTGGGTTCGAGCCCCACGTTGGGCTCTGTGCTGACAGCTCAGAGCCTGGAGCCTGTTTCAGATTCTGTGTCTCCTTCTCTCTGTGACCCTCCCCCGTTCATGCTCTGTCTCTCTCTGTCTCAAAAATAAATAAACGTTAAAAAAAAATTTAGAAAAAATAAATAAATCCCTTCACCTTGTGAAACTCAGACTGATGAGGGTGCCCATCTCATCTTGAGGGTGGACAGGAGTTCACTCCCTTGAGTCTTGAGAGTCTCCACCTCACGATACCTGCTGGATGAGGCCATTTGCATTTCTAATAGTATGCATGCCCCTTCTGCAAATGTCCACCTAATCCAGTTTACTGTAACAGAATCAGAATAGAGGGAAGGCACTTGGTGCAGGCTCCCAGAAGCCATTGGTGTTTCTTTCCTGGCCCTTTAACCCTCACACCGGCCCACTCCATTCTGCACTGGAGCCTTCGGACATTTGCATGCAGTGGTGGTCTTCAGTGACTTCTTAAAGCAGTGGTTCATTTGTGTGGGAATTTTCACTTTTGCTATCCCTCCTCTACCTTGTTTTTTGTTCGCTTGGTTGGTTTTGGATTGTTTTGTTTTAAAACAACCAGAGGCACAGGAAAAGATTTTGGGTTTTTGTTTGGGCTTTTTTAACTGTAGGGAAAGGTTTGGTTAGTCATATAGGAAATTAGCTTTTCAATAATTTCTTAGGAACTTGCTCATTGTAATTTGAATTATACCTGAGCCATAATTGTAGATTTGCAGAAGTCAGGATATGAAAATCAGATCATCATGGAAAACAAACTTCACTGAATCTTTTGTAGAAATTTGTTTTCCTTAACCTCCCACCACCTAAAGTCCTTTTGTGTGGTCCGGGTCAGTATCTTCCCCCCTGAAAGCCCCAGTGTTGTCCATCCCTGCTCCTTTTCTCCCCACATACATCCCCAGGTGATACTTATCGGCATACTCCCCCAACAGACCTCTAAAGGCTCCTGCAGTCCTGGATGACAGTTGTCTGCGAACTTTGATTACATAGCCTCAGTAAATAAAGATTGAATGTCTATTCCCCCATATGTATGTATTTTTAATTAGATGTTTTATGCAGTACAGCACTACTAATGTGTAAGAGAAAAATCTACTTTCTCTTGTAAAGGCCTGTCTTCATTCCATTCCCTCCTCAAAAGAAGGTGAAAGCTGATCCTTGTTCTCCCCTTTATCACATAGAAAGTAGATATTAGGTGCACTGTCTGCACTTTGCTTTTTTGATAGAGCCATCATTCTGGAACACTTTTCATGTGTATGTAGGGCCTTTACTCATTCTTTTTCATGACTCTGGAAGAGCCTTATTAATGCAACCGGATTCTCACTGATGAACATTTATTTTCAGTCTTAGGGTTTTGCAGACACTACTACAATGAATGATGTATATTTCATTTCCTAAATGTGCATAACTCTATCCAGGATAAATTCCCCAAAGTGGACTCATATATCAGAAGGTACCTATGTTTGTAATTTTAATACATACTGCCCATGCCTTCTGCAGGAGCTGTAGACCATTGTCCTGTCATTCGTGAATCAGCTCACTGGCAGAGACATCATCAGACTTGAATTTTTGCCAACTAATAGATGACAAATTCTAGTATCGCCATGGAACATCTTTTCCTAATACCCATTTACATTTCTTGTTCTGCAAAGTTTTTATTGAAATATGGCTGGTGAAAATTTCACCTTCTTAGACATCATCAGTCAGCTTTTTTTTTTTTTTTAATTAATTAATTTTGAGAGGGAGAGAGTGTGAGCAGGATAGGGGCAAAGAGAAAGGGAGAGATAGAATCCCAAGCAGGCTCCACTCTGTCAGTACAGAGCCCAGTGTGGCTTGATCTCACAAACTGTGAGATCATGGCCTGAGCCAAAATCAAGAATCAGATTCTTAGCCCGCTGAGCCACTCAGGTGCCCCTGCATCAGTCAATTTTTTGAGCTATGTTAGATTCTGTATTTTTGTTTTTCAAGTTGAACTGTCACATGTGAGCACTCTTACAGATAATTCATACGTTGTTTTCATGAGCAACATCACATAATAATGGAAAACTTGTTTTCAAAGTGAATTCTTCATGGCAGTTCCTGTTTCATGATAAAAGTACCATCTGTACGCTGCAGAAACAGATTACATGCTAATTTTTTTTTTTACTATATTTGAGTATGTACCTTGTGCTTTCTGTACTGTCTTTACATCCCAGCCTACCTCCAGTAGACCTAACCAAGGTGTCCTGCCCAGAGACAGTCCTGTAGTATTTCACTGTCTCACCGTTTACACTGAACTCAATAATCTAGTTCAGTACATTTATAGTGAACTTGATTTTTCCAATGTGGGTGAAATTGTGAGCCTGTTGGGATGCAGGGGCCCTGTTTTGACTTGGTGGTCCCATTAGTGGGCAGGCAGAACAGCATGTGGTGTGCATGAAGGGAGCGGTGGGGCAATGGAGAGAAGGCCCACCTGTCTGATCTGGCTCATTCCCCACTGTGGCTTTGCAGGTCAGGCAGCTGCAGGAGGATGCGGCCCGTCTACAGGCAGCCTACGCGGGTGACAAGGCTGATGACATCCAGAAGCGGGAGAATGAGGTCCTGGAAGCCTGGAAGGCCCTGCTGGATGCCTGTGAGGGCCGCAGGGTGCGGCTGGTGGACACGGGGGACAAGTTCCGCTTCTTCAGCATGGTACGAGACCTCATGCTGTGGATGGAAGATGTCATCCGGCAGATTGAAGCCCAGGAGAAGCCAAGGTAACCTTCGTGGCCTCCTGGGTGGGAGGAGATCTGGCTTCCTGACCCCAGGTGATTTCGAGAGAGATCTTCTCGGGAGAACCAGGGACCTCTGTGGATAGCTTCAAGGCCAGAACAGGATTGGTGGCAGTTTGGGACAGCTTCCATTGCTTTAGCTGTCTCTAGCACACAGTTGCCAGGGAAACAGGGCACAGTATTTTCAAGCCCTCTATATGTCCCCATCCCCATGCTCCACACTCACTTCTGCCTTCCTGCTCTCTCTGGGCCTCATGCTTCAAGCAGCCATATGCCTTGGGCATGACTAGCTCTACTTCATCATTGGAATGAGATGGCTTTTTTTTGAGTTCTTTTTCTGTATCTGTTAGATTAAAAACCACTCTATCCCTTTTCATACATGTTACAAAAGATGTCTCTTATTCCTTACCATCGCTTAAATGGCATCTTGAGATGATTATTTAATATTTGTTTGGGATCTTCTCTTTGGCCATGTTTGATGCAAAGCAGTGAAGAGAAGCTAATAGATGAACAGGCAGGTACATACACAACTCCAGTTGACCCCTGCCAGCCCCACCCCCCAGTGTAATAGAGAAGAAATATTCTTATTACTGTATATATATATATAAAAGCAGCTGTATTTCCCAGATCAGGACTTTAGGTTTTGATCCATGAGAAGTTCTCACAGCTCTACAGTTGTTGATTTCTAAGCTGGTTCCAGCTCTGGGTGCCTCTTTATGTCTCTGAATTAGGAGAGGCTATATCTGCTGCTCTGAACATGTCCTGAACCTTTGGCACTAACCCATTAGGGTACAAAAGTTTGAACAGAAATCCAGTGGTTTTCCTGGCACCTGCCTGGA
The DNA here is from genome assembly GCF_018350215.1 of Panthera leo. Classification (NCBI taxonomy): domain Eukaryota; kingdom Metazoa; phylum Chordata; class Mammalia; order Carnivora; family Felidae; genus Panthera; species Panthera leo. The sequence goes on from NC_056681.1 coordinate 73,103,949, forward strand.
AACCTTTTTGAATTACTCAGGTGCTCACACACACACAGATGAGAGAAACCTTATTCTAAATGGTTAGGTTTTATCACTGGCCCTGAATTAGTCCATTATTATGCTTTAACTGCAGTGACCCAGCCTAAGCTCAGACTGTAAATCAGACCTGAAAGTCATATTGTACCATTGTATATTGTGCTAGTGAACAGTTCCTTGAAATTGATGACGTATTTTGAAACCTGCACATTTATTTGGAAAACTTGATCTCCTAAAGGAGGTATTATTTGTCTAATTTTAGGGATGTATCATCTGTTGAACTATTAATGAATAATCATCAAGGTATCAAAGCTGAAATCGATGCTCGTAATGACAGCTTTACAACTTGCATTGAACTTGGGAAATCCCTACTGGCAAGGAAGCACTATGCATCTGAGGAGGTAGGATGGCTGTTTGCTTTAGGGCCCTGGGGTGAGTGCAGCTGGTGTTAAGACATGAGATAACTTTCTTTTGTGAGTGTGTATGTATGTGTATATGCATGTACACACAGAGAAATATATATGTGCATTCATACATAGATATGCTTACATGTATTTCAAACTTCCTTGCTGCTCTCCTGTGTGTGTGGTATAGTTACACAAGAAGACTCTAGGCCCAGAGCCAATGAGTCTGGCACAGAAGACAATTTCTGAGGGCCCCAGGTTGGAGTTCCATCCTCTGTCACCTCCTCCATCAGTACTCAGCCTGGGTGCCACTCCTTATCTGTCACATGTCCTCTAGGTCAGCTTGCTATTAGTGGAAGGTTGCTAATTCCAGTTAGAATGATGGTAATACAGGGGTAAATGATGAGTCAGCATGTGTGACACACTTGATGAAAGGTTAGGTTGTTCTCTCAAAGAAGTCAGGGCTTTGTACCTCTCACTGTCCCCCTCTTCCTGAGTGTGTTTACCCTCCCGAGCTCCGGAATCTGGAGAGGGCTCAGTGCATTGTTGGCCTCCTCATGATAACAGCTTTGGGTGGAGCCCAGCCTTTGTCTCAGTCCCTTCTGGAAGGCACATTGTCATGTTTTTCTCTCCAGTACACAAATTAACTGAGTAGTCCTTAGATACTCCCTAGCTTAGTAGTGGTCTCTACAGAAAATGTATTTTCTTCTTTGAAGTGGCCCATCAAGGGGAGGTTAGGAGGATGTGGTACAATCTGTTAAGCTGTCCCTGTTGTCCTTCTTTTCTTAAGATCAAGGAAAAGCTATTGCAGTTGACGGAAAAGAGAAAAGAAATGATTGACAAGTGGGAAGACCGATGGGAATGGTTAAGACTGAGTAAGGACATACTTAATTTTTCCATTCTTTTTGGGTGTCCATTGAAAGCATGCAAGTTTAGTTTCCTGTTTTAATTGATTTGATGTGATGTTATCACTTAATGATTTCTGGAGTTCTAAATACTTCTTCTTTAATGCCTTATTTCACCATTTCATGCTAAATATTTTTAAGTAGTTCCCTGTTCCCTGGGGTGTATTTATTACTGTTTATCCCATGATTGATCTCAGTGTTGTAAATGGGATTTGGGTGTTCTTTAGGAACAGACTGGAAATGACAACTCAGTATCCCTCTAGAAGAGTGCAGATTGAAGTCCCTTCCTCCTCCAGTTATCTTTAAGAGGAACTATTACTGCAGTCAAGAAGGTAGAGAGTTGGCCAGATTACCTCTTATATCTGGTGGTCTTAGTAGAAGGTTGGTAACTTAATAAACGCAACCAACTATAAAGGTTTTGCAGTGAGCTAGGCATTATTTTAAGTGTTTTATATATTTTTCTGCATTTATTCAAGTGAACCTCTGAGGTAGATTCTAATTTTCATCTGATTTTATAAAGTAATATGTGAGCTACCACAGAGTTTATAACATAGAGTATTGAGAATAGCATTTAATAATAGGTATGAACACTGAAGGTAGCCCAGCTCAAGCATTATTTGCCATACTTTGCCATTCTGCGTGTGTGGGGCTCTGGGCTCTGTTCATGTACTAGAACCCCATTCTCAGACACCAAGGGTGCTCACTAGAAACAGAACCCAGGAGGCCTTTTGTAAAATGTGTATAAAATACCAAATGAAGGCACGTTACCCTTTGGGCTAGAGCCCTCTTTTGGAAAAGAAGTCCTGCTCTCGAACATTCTTTGGATGAGAATTTGGTCTATATGTTTTGAGAATGAGGAAAGCAGAAGCCTTAGCCCATATTGTCCCCACTTTCCAGAGTACTCCCCATATCCTTTCCTCCCTCTCAGCCCCTCAAAATAAAACTTATAACTACCATCCCAGAAAGGGTGGTTGATGAATGCCTGCTTCATCAGCCTAATCTTTGTGTGTAGACTGAATTCCTTCAGGGCTCTGAGGCTTGTCTCACTGATGTAGGGCTGAGTGAGTAGAGCATACCTTCTAGGCCTGCACTATTCTCTGTCCAATGTGGTAGCTACCATCCACAAGTGACTCTTGAGAGCTTGAAATGGAGCTGGTCCAAATTGAGAGGTGCTATAAGTATGAAATGTACATTGGATATCAAAGGCATAAGGAAAAAAAGTTCCATCTCTCAATTTTTTGATACTGCTTACATGTTGAAATGATACTAGTTTGATATATTAGGCTGTCTAAAATATACTTCTTAATTTGACCCGCTTGTTATTAAATTTCATCAGTTTATTTTTTTATGTGGCTACTAGAAAAGTTAAAGTTGGATATGTCGGTCACGTTACATTTTTGCTGGACAGCGCAGATTTAGACTATAGACTGGTTGTGTGGGCAGCTGCCACCAGAGGGCAGTGCCCTCCCTGATTGCCAGGTCACCCTGCTGGCCAGCACTCACTCTTGGTACTCTGTGCAGTTTTGGAGGTCCACCAGTTCTCACGGGACGCCAGTGTGGCCGAGGCCTGGCTGCTCGGACAAGAGCCATACCTATCCAGCCGAGAAATAGGCCAGAGTGTGGATGAGGTGGAGAAGCTCATCAAGCGCCACGAGGCTTTTGAAAAGTCTGCAGCAACCTGGGACGAGAGGTTCTCTGCCCTGGAAAGGCTGACAACGGTAAGTGACTGCTGGATGCCAGGGGTGCTTTGCTTGTTGGTTCCCATTGGCAGCTGCTTCTGTCTGCTCACCACCTAGACCAGAGAATTCATGTTATTGTTCTGTTTTTAGAAACAGTGAGGACCTTCCTGAAATGGTTGTTCTCTTGATCCAGGACCTGGAAGACTATCCAGGACAACTACTCCCTAAGTTACTCCTGGATACCTAGATTTGTGATCACTTTTACGATAGCTACCTGCCGGGGAATTGATTGAGTGGGCTTTGCTTTTCTCTTTTGATCTGTTTTTCTTCTTATATCTCATGAAAGCTTTGCTTTGTAGGTGAGTTTGTTAGTCTTGCAGTTTTCTTCAGGTTTTCAGAATTAGAATTTCTGTCAAGTAATAGCTGGATCCCAGACCATTGAAAATTCTCCCCATTCCTGATTGTTTCTTCTGTCACCATTAAAATTAAAGCTTTACAATAGGGCTTACTCACTGGTATTTCCTCTCCTATGACACTTGTACTCCTGGTAGAAAGCTGATCCTTTATGGTGTACAAAAATGGTGTTCTTCCTGGTTTCTACAGGTCTGGGGACTTAAAACATACCTGCATACTTTGTGTCAAACGGAATACTTTTAGTACGTACATACTGCTTATGGAATGGCTTAGTTTCAATTAGACTACCCTGTGGCTTTTGTTTATGTGTTATTTGGGTTTGAGCTGAACACAAATGCCTACCACAGCACAAGAAGCTTCCTTGAGATTTATTGTAGCTCTGTGTCTGGTGTTTGAGCTCTGATGGGAAGTAAACGTGGACCCTCACGCTCAGGTGCTTTCTTCCTAAATGAAGTTGAAAGCTGCATAGTTGGTTTAGAAATTAAACCCATGTCCCAGGGGACATGCAAACCCCATGGAGTAGGCCTGTGTGTCACACAGATCTCTGTTTGCAGTAGTTTGGGGTTGTAGCTGCAGATCCTGTGATCCCAGTGCCATCTTGCTGGATGTTAAGAGTTTGTGGTTGTCCAGCGTGATCCAGTGTGGAAAACTCAGACAGGAGGGCTTTCTGGGTTCCTCTAGAACGCTTTCCTTAATTGGAGCAGAGTTTGGGGCTCTGCTGAACATTATCGTGTTCTCTCTCAGTTGGAGTTACTGGAAGTGCGCAGACAGCAAGAGGAAGAGGAGAGGAAGAGGCGGCCGCCCTCTCCCGAGCCGAGCACGAAGGCTTCCGAGGAGATGGAGTCCCAGCAGCAGTGGTGAGTCGTGGGCAGCCTGCCCTCCTCAAGTCTTAGTTTCAGTGGCAAGTGAGGTTTGGAGAGCATCTTTTCTAAGCTTGTGCTATGCTAGGCCTTGCCACATGCCCTTCCTCTTAATTCTGTAGAGTACTTAGAATCCGTGCAGTCACCCCAGGATGACATTGGAGAACAGGGACTTATCCACAGTCACATTGCTACTGTGTAGGCGGCAAAAGTGGAGCGTGGACAGTGCTCACTCAACTGCCTGCACACGCACTCACAAACACACCCTCACTCAGAATTTCCATGTGACTAAATGGATGGAGTGAACCACCCAGATTTCAGGCCAGTGATTATGTGGTGATATTTTTTGAATGTCCTTCACGTAAAGAACAGAAATTATTGTCTATTTCTGAAAAGCTAATTATTGTCTTGTGGTAAGAGCCCCATGCCAACCCTGAATGTTGCCTTTATTGGGGAGAAAAAGCATGCCTGTGGTCTTATTCTCTACCTAGAGTTGGTTTGGAACACTTGGGAAGTTCTTAAAAAGAAATTACGTTATGTAAAAGGGGGTTGCGTATGTTTTTCTAAGAGAAAATCTATAATAAAGTTGACTGATGTTCTTCTCTCTCATCCTCTGTTTTTCTCCCTCTCCTCTCTCTCCCTCCGTTCCCTCCTGTGTCCTCCTTCCCTGCTTTACCTAACAGGGATACCTCAAAAGGAGAACAAGTTTCCCAGAACGGTTTGCCGACTGAACAGGGATCTCCACGGGTTAGTTACCGCTCTCAAACCTACCAAAACTACAAAAACTTTAATAGCAGACGGACAGCCAGTGACCAGCCGTGGTCTGGACTGTGAAGTTCACTACCATTTGTCAAGAACCACTCTTTCCAAATCCTGTTGGTTTGACCTTTTGGCTTCCACTTCACCCACAGTGTTAAAATTTTCCCTAATTCGTAGGCTTCCTTGGTTTCATATTTGTTTGCATTTAATTCATGTTTATTTGGGTCTTTTAATGATGGATGCTCAGTTGCCTTAAAGCAACATTCTTAATTTTTTGTTTATTTATTGTGAGCTTTTTACTTTATTAAGATTTTACAGCGAAAGCCTTACATGAGTTATTGAAATTAAATGAGATTACAGCAAAATGAAGAAGAAAACTAGAATCCGACAGGTATGACATCCAGTTATACTAACAGGGTGCAATACTGCACTACACAGAGCCCCCTTTACAGATGTTATTAACCTGCAATAGTTGAATAGGAACTAGGAAGACTGGGATAAGAGGAAGGAGATTCTTAGTACTAAGATTAAAACTGTAAGTCACCTGTGTCACATTCCATGAAGGATGCCTTTATTCATTGAAAATGAGCAAGGAAGAAAAGGGGGGTGTGGTTGGATCTACTTGGGAAGCGCTATTAATTTTAGGTGCAGAATCTGAAATGATTTTGAGACCCTTGGATTATTTATTTTTCCAAATGAGTTCCTCTCATTTTTTTCTGCCAAGACCTGAATTGAGACTTCTAGGCTTACTTGCAGCAAATAACGCAGCCAGCCTCAGGAGTGAAGTGCCTTTTGACCTCTGCCGCGCCCCCCACGTCTTGATCACTGTCGGCACCACCGTGACGCCCAATGTGGCGGGTGGCAGCGGCTCTCAGCATGTTTCGGAAGCCTGCCTCTCAGACTTCCAGGCCTCTTCATTCAGTTGATGACTTCAGGGTGTCAGACTGTTTAAGTTTTTCAAACAAACAGAACAGAAGCCTTTCTGGTTCACCCTGATTACTTGAACCATGCATGTGGTGGACCACCCCTAGGAGCCGTTGGACACCGCTTGGCTTCAGGAGTAATTTTAGTGTCTGTGTAGACAAATTTCGTTGTATGTCTCATATGGATCTTCTCATTTATTTTTCATTTTCTCACGACCTTTTGTGGAGTTCTCCAATAAGGAGTCTTTTAGGATGGCATTTATCAGACCACCAGCAGGGATTGAATATGTTTTAACATAAATTCTATTCCTTAGGAATAAAAGCTTATGAAAGAGGGGATTTCCTGGTACTGATAAAGAAAGAACAGAACCAAATCCATACTACATCAAAGCCTTGTGAGACAGTCACTTGCTCATTTGCCATATTTAGATGTTAGTGAAATCAGAAACCTGTTTTGATATGTGTTTTCCATGAGTTAAGTCTGATTTGTCTTTTCATTTCATGATGCATGTCTTTTTTTTTTTTCTTTTGTCAGGATAACATCATATAGCATCTTGTTTGTTTTTCCTTATTTCTATGTACATATCTATCTACTTGTAACTGTAGATGGGTATATAGATAGATGCCAAGCTTCTTATGTTCTGGGGGTAGTGTGCACCATTATTGGGTCTCTGCCTTAAACACACCAAAATTCATTTTAGAAAAAACTACTGCTTTATCTTTTGGTTATTAGGGAGCCCTGACGTGTGTTTCTGGCTCCAAATTCTGTGTGTCATTGATCTATATGTATATATGTGATGTTTCATATATATATATATGTTTAAATTTTATATCATCTGGAATAACACCCAATTTTATGCTTTTTTGTATTCAGAAGACAAAAAAAAGGAAAAAAAAAAAGAAACCACGTAAGCACAGAGAAGGAGTGCTATAATGTTTTTGGCATTTGTTCTCATGCCTATTTTTATCTAGATTTTTAAATTTGTAGCTTGCCAGAACAAATTTTTTATTATAATTGAAAAAAGAAAAGCCTTTTCATTCTTTTGAGTTGTGGTGCAGAGACTCAAGTTAATGAACTTGAAAATAGTGTTGCTTCATGCACTTAGAAAACCAATCAGGTGTTTCTTGTGCTACTAGTTGTCACGTTGCATTTATGCTCATTCACCTCCTGATTTAAAGATCTCAGGTGTACCCAGCCACTAAAGCACTCTGGACTAATCGCTAAAGAGAAGCAATGTGGGGGGGTGGGGAGCGGGGGGGGGCGAGTCACATGTATGGTCATAGCGCTATGATTTGCTTTTGATGTTTGTCTCTAGTGATGTGTTGTCTGTTGGCATGCTTCAGCACATGTCCATTAAAATTCATTTTGTTCCTTTTATTTCCCTTGTTTTCTTGGTTTAGTGATTCATTTGCATAAACATTAATTATCTCTGCATACTGGTTTGGGGTTTTCTCTTTCCTTCTAACTCTAAAGAAAAAAATTTTTGCTGCAGAATTTCCCCCAGAAGAGGCTTCCCTGGCCTTCACCTACCTTGAAGTCTGACCAAATGCTATATATGTTAGCCTTTTTTCAGAAAATGCTACTCCGTCCAGGTCACTGCTGTCACTAGCAGTTTTTAAGTCACAGCTGCAGCACTAATTTTTTTTAACCTGGTTTCTATACACACTAACCTTATGTTTCCCTGGACTCACCTGGCACAGGCCTTTCAAACCAAACTCACACTTCCTTCCCATCAGAAGTCTCCTGAAATTCCACACTAGAACAGATTTGTCAACTTCAAAATCCATTCACTTTCTTTGGACTCAGGGTTTTGTTTTTTGGTTGTTATTTCTCTTCCTGCATCTCTCCTTTAAAAGTGAAAGAAAAGAGAAATATTTAAATAGCCTGTCGCTCATAAGCACGCGTCTACAGGGTGTCACGAGACCAGGATAATCACACGTACACCCCCTCTCCCCGTGTCTTCCTGCCCTAAGACTCCATTTTCCACATTGCTTTGTGGGTAAAGGGTTCCGGTCACAAACACCCTTAAATTGCAAAGCCTCTCGTTCACCCTAAACCCTGATGGTGGCAGTGATAGTTTGTGTATGTGGAATAGAAACTCCTGACTCCCACCCACCCACGTAGATAGAAGACCTGAATGAGCGATCCAGTTCCTGAGAGTTGACATATCTGAGTGTTGAAGGCAGTGGTGGTCGTTCTACCATTTATCCTGCTGAGGTTGTTGCTGCTAACTTGTCATTTTGGTTCTGGGCAGCAGTGGTGGGGGACGTATCTAATGAACGTTGCCATTGACACCTCCATGTTTGTCCGTGTACAAGGGGTGCAGGTTGTCTGTAATCCACTAAAGCGTCAGCCACACCCAGCTTTAGTAACTTGCTAATCCCATGCCCTGGGTGTACCCGCCGGGGGCCGCGACAGTTAATGGTACACAGTTGATGGTACACAGGCTGAAAGCGATAATGAACCGAGACCCTACTGCATTTCCAAAGCCGAAAAGCCCTGAGGGTTACAATATAAATGAGCTTGGGAAGGAACAGCTCCCGAAGACGTCTCCAGCCTGCCGGTCAGAGCCGCGGGAAGCCTGGCTGTGTCTGGGCTTTCTCGTCTCAGTGCAGCAAGGCACCGTGATCAACCAACACGTGATGGGGAAGGCCCTGGTTCTGTCTGTGTTTGGGGGTAAATAGCCGTGTGGTGTTGAGTGACTGTGATTGGCTTTTCCAGCTCCTTTAACACAAACTACAACCCACTCACGATACAACTCCGGCAGATGTGGTTAAATTGATGTTTGTTGACTTGCCTCATTTCCTTCCAGCTCTTAAGTTCCAAAATCTAACTGGGATGGTAGATGTGAAATGCATGATTGTCATCCTAATTTCTGCATGTGTTTATGATGATGTGTTGAGGGGTGGGGGAGGAGAGCCAGAGCATTTTCAGAAACCGGAGGTCTTTCTTGTCTTACTCTGGGGGAATGCTGTGTAGTTCTGATAGAGTTGTCTGTCGACCTGTTTGTGAATGCCCTTTCGCTTCAACTTCCAGCTCTTCTGGTGACGTCCTTGGTTGTAAGGTGGCTGCTGTATAACGTCCACTCTCTCATATTTAATATGTGTGATTGTTCCTGTTGTCCTTTTGTTTTAAAGTAACCACAAGAGGAAATGATCTGAGTTCCATTAGAGAAAATGGATTGATCAGAGGAGCAGAGTGCAGTAAAACTCATCCTGGCATTTCGCTTTTCTCATCTTCCCATAAGCGGGCAGGCATTAATCCCTTCCCACCTTCTAATGTCCTTGGTGTCCAGCTGGCTTTGTGGGATGTTGCAATGGTTTTACTGTACTGCCTCGATCTGTGCCAGGCATTTATACACAGCCACGTGTGCGAGTCAGAGCGTATGTGGTCGCCCCTGTGGCTCACGGGGTTAGCTGAATGGCCTCTCCGCTGTCCCTAGATGGCAGAAGCGGTGGACACAAGCGAAATGGTCAACGGCGCCGCAGAGCAAAGAACAAGCTCAAAGGAGTCTAGCCCCATCCCCTCCCCCACGTCCGACCGCAAAGCCAAGACTGCCCTCCCGGCCCAGAGTGCCGCCACCTTGCCAGCCAGAACCCAGGAGACACCTTCGGCCCAGATGGAAGGCTTCCTGAATCGGAAGCACGAGTGGGAGGCTCACAATAAGAAAGCCTCAAGCAGGTAACAGCAGCAAAGGCTAAGGCAGTAAGATGGGAAATCAGCCCATTAAAGAAAGAGGCATCCGCTTGCAAGTTGAATTGGGGGGACAGGGGGTTGCTTGTGAAGTCCATTTGTTCTTGGCTTCCTGGGCATCACGTTTTTCTTAGGGCTGACATTGGAAGTTGGGAGGAGAGTGCTTATTATTCACTTAATAATAATAAGTGCTTCTTATTCACAGAAAGAAGGTTAGTTAAGTGTGCATAAGAATTGCAAAAAAGGGGCCTTTCTAGTACTTCCTGAGAAGGAATGTGCTACATGGAGGCTAGGGAATCTTCCTTAAAGTGAAGTGTTCTTTCTTGTGAGATTTTTCTTAAGACATTCATTTACCCAGATATATCTCCCTGTCGGTGTTTATATTCACTATCTCCCAATAAACCCTACTTTTATTATTTTACGGATAAGGAAATGGAGGTTCTGTGTGTTTAAAAAAGCCCATTCTTTAGAAACCTGGTAAATGGTGTTAACTGGGGTGAAATTCCTATCTGACTCCAAAGCCAGTGTGCTTAACCAGTAAACCATTCTGCCTGAGACCACCTTTTACAGTTGTACAGGTCAAACATTAGACCAGGAAATCCCATCTAAGCTGCCATCCACATTGAGTACAACATAAATTTATATGTTAATATAGGTAGGTGGCAGTAAAGTAACTTCTGATAAAATCAGTAAATCATGACAGTTTGCCATATCGTGGCGGGAAAGGCCATCCTTTTCTGATTCATCCCGAGTTTCCACATGTGCTAATGGCTCTGGATTTGCCTCCCTGTCACATCCCCAGGCCACATCAGGATTAAAGCTGAGGTCCTGGAGGAGCTGCTTAAGGACAGGCATGTTTCAAATGAGAAGCCTTCCCTGTACAGCATCACCACAAGAGGATAGTACAGCAGAGAGTATCCACACCAGCAAAAAATCTTTCCCATCAGAGCCAAGAGTATTTTTTTAATAGAAGAGGGCACCGTGTTTTTCCCCAGACTCTGAGAAACACCTACCGCTGTACCAACGTGTACACTGTCCCAGTGGCCCACGGAGGAATTTTGTTCCATGGTTCAGTTTAAGCAGAATTTAGGAAAGGCTTTTAACAGTGGGTCACATCACATTGTGTGTGGATTGTTTTCATGTTAATCAAATTCTTAATTCTTTAAGGAAGTGTGGTCTAGAACCTTGACGTTTCTTTCTTTACTGCTCAGGTCCTGGCACAATGTTTATTGTGTCATAAATAACCAAGAAATGGGTTTCTACAAAGATGCAAAGACCGCTGCCTCTGGAATTCCCTACCACAGCGAGGTCCCTGTGAGTTTGAAAGAAGCCATCTGTGAAGTGGCCCTTGATTACAAGAAGAAGAAACACGTGTTCAAGCTAAGGTGCGAGGTGCTGCATTTCTTGGTTCCCAAGAGTAATGTCCCTGTTTATTTTCACTCTGGGGGTTGGTTTTACTAGGCAGATACTGCGATCAGTCAGTTCTTTCTCTCTGCCATTAGAAAAAAAAACACCAATGTGGAATACTACATGGCAATGAGAAAGAATGAAATATGGCCTTTTGTAGCAACGTGGATGGAACTGGAGAGTGTTATGCTAAATGAAATAAGTCATACAGAGAAAGACAGATACCGTATGTTTTCACTCCTGTGTGGATCCTGAGAAACTTAACAGAAGACTATGGGGGAGGGGAAGGGAAAAAAAAAAGGTTAGGGAGGGAGCCAAAACCTAAGAGACTCTTAAAAACTGAGAATAAACTGAGAGTTGATGGGGGGTGGGAGGGAGGGAGGGTAGGTGAGGGATATTGAGGAGGGCACCTGTTGGGATGAGCAAATTGGTTGGAAACCAATTTGACAATAAATTTCATATTAAAAAAAAAAAATAAAACACCACTGAACCTAGTGCAATTTGGCACATGTCTCAGTTTGGATCTTTAGGGACCGCGGCCAGTCACCGGCCTCCCTGTGGTTAATGGCACAGCTCGACCTTGAAGAAAACAGCTTTGTTTTGATAAGCTGGAACTTACTGTCTCCTAAGACAGGGTGAACTGTTCACATCTCACAATTTAAGGGAAGCTTAGAAAAATAGTTTACCCATCTTTGCAGCTTATCCAGACCCAGGAGATGCTATTCTTTGCTCAAGAGCTAGCTAGGGGTGGGTCAATTGAGTCATCCTCGAGCCAGATGGAGACAAGTAGGAAGCAATGTTTAGAACTGGGTGTCCGTGCTCCCCTGACTTGCCCAGCAGATGTTCTAGCTGATTCTGGTAACATCTAGTTCCAAGTGTCTTTAGCTTGTAGAACACACACCTGTACTCCCCACAGAATGGATCCAAGCTTAGAAGTTTTTCTTATACTGGGAAATGGACAGAAAAATCATTTTATCCGCTAGAAAGTAAACATGTTAGTGGTTACAATTTTAATTAGTTTAATACTAAGATGATCTATTGCCTTGGGACCTGAAAAGCTTTGGTCTTCAGTTCTGCATTTCTGTCCTGTCAGTTGGAATAGGCTGAAGACTGCAAATGAGAGTCTCAAAGGGTGTGACTTCTTCAGCTCTTTCAAGGAGCACTGGAGGCAGGCTTTTCAGAACTTGGAACGTTTGCACTCTGTAAGACAAGGCGCAGACAGCCTGGCTCCCTGGCTGCCTCCCTCCCCCTTTGTTCTCCCTTGATGCAGGTTCAGAGGGTTAGCATATTGGCAAAGGGTACTTACCCTCCCCACCCCACACCACCCCCCAGGATCACTCCTTCTGTACCTCAGTGAAGTGAATGAGTGAGCCCTCTAAACTAGTGACTTTTCAGTATCAGGGATGGCCTTGTAAGGACAGTTTCTTTTACTATGTACCATAGAACAAGAGAAATCTAGATCTTTTATTTATGTCTGTTTAAAAACTCTGGTATTTATAAATTGGGGGATGCCAGCTCTATAGCAGAATTTCAAAAAAGAATCATAATTTTTTAATCCCAGTATAATTAACAATACAGTGTTTTATTAGTTCCAGGTGTACAGTGTAGTGATTCAGCAATTCTATATACATATATTGCTCACTGCTCATCACGATAAGTGTCCTCTTTGTCTCCTTCACCTCTTTCATGTGTCCCCCCACCTACCTCCCCTCTGATAACTATCGTTTTGTGGTCTATAGTTAAGAATGTGTTTCTTGGTTTTCCTCTCTATTTTTTCCATTTGTTCCATTGTTTTGTTTGTTAAATTCCACATATGAGTGAAATCATACAGTATTTGTTTTTGATGTATTTCACTTAACTTTATATTTTGTAGGCCCATATATGTCGTTGCAGATACCAAGATTTCATTCTTTTTTATGGCTGAGTATTACTCCATTGTGTGTGTCTGTGTGTGTGTGTGTGTGTGTGTGTGTGTGTGTGTGTGTTGTATAAATACATATAGATCACATCTTTATACATTCATCTATCGATGGGCACTTGGGTTGCTTCCATACTGTGGGTATTTTAAATAATGCTGCAGTAAACATAGGGGTGCATATATCTTTTTGAATTAATGTTTTCTTTTTCTTTGATTAAATACTCAATAGTGGAATTACTGAATCATGTGGTAATTCTGTTTTTAATTTTTTGAGAAACCTCCATACAGTTTATCACAGTGGCTGTACCAGTTTGTGTTCCTGCTAACAGTGTGTGAGGATTCCTTTTTCTTCACATCCTCATCAACACTTGTTGTTTCTTGTGCTTTTGATTTTAGCCATTCTGACAGGTGTGAGGTGATATCTCACTGTAATTTTGATTTGTATTTCCCTGATGACTAGTGATGTTGAGCGTCTTTTCATGTGTCTGTCCATCTGTATGTTTTCTTTGGAAAAATATTCGTGTCTTCTTGCCATTCTTAATTGGATTATTTTGGGGTTTTTTGGTGTTCAGTTGTATAAGTTCTTGATGTGTTTTGGATTACTAACCTTTTATCGGATATGTCCTTTGCAAATATCTTCTCCCATTCCATAGGTTCCCTCTTAGTTTTGCTTATTGTTTGCTTCCTGTTCAGGAGCTTTTTATTTTGATAAAGTCCCAATAGTTTACTTTTGCTTTTGTTTTCTATTACCTCAGAAGACATCTCTATAAAAATGTGGCTATGGCTAATATCAGAGAAATTAGTGCCTATGCTCTCTTCTAGAGTTTTTATGGTTTCAGGTCTCATAGTTAGGCCCTTAATCCATTTTGAGTTTATTTTTGTGTATGGTATAAGAAAGTGGTCCAGTTTCATTCTTTTGCACATTACTGTACAGTTTTCCCAATACCATTTGTTGAATGAACTTTTTCCCATTGCATATTCTTGCCTCCTTTATCAAAGATAAATTGACCATATAATTGTGGGTTTATTTCTTGGTTTTCTGTTCTGTTCCATTGATTTTGTGCCAGTATTTTTGTGTCATACTGTTTTGATTACTACAGCTTTGTAATGTATCTTGAAATTTGGGATTGCGATATCTCCAATTTTTTTTTTGTTTTGTTTTTTTGGGGTTTTTTTGCTTTCCAAGATTTCTTTGGCTACTCAGGGTCTTTCATGGTTCCACACAGATTTCAGGATTATTTGTTCTAGTTCTGTGAAAAAATACTGTTGGTATTTTGATAGAGATTGCATTAAATCTGTAGGTTGGTTTGTGCAGTATGGACATTTTAACAGTGTTTTCCCCAGTCCATGAGCCTGGAACATCTTTCCATTTGTTTATGTCATCTTTAGTTTCTTTCATCAGGGTTTTATAGTTTTCGGAGTCTTACACCTCCTCGGTTAAGTTTATTCCTAGCTATTTTAATTATTTTTGGTGAAATTGTAAATGGGACCTTTTTCTTAAGATTTTATTTTTAGGGGCACCTGGGTGGCACAGTTAAGCATCCAACTCTTGATCTCGCTCAGGTCATGATTTCACAGGTTCGGGAGTTTGAGCCTCGTATCAAGCTGTGCATTGATGCACAGAGCCTGCTTGGGGTTCTGTCTCTTCTCTCTGCCCCTCCCCTGCTTATGTGCACACTTGTGCGCTCTCTCTTTCTCTCTCTCTCAAAATAAGTAAACTTAAAAATTGTTTTAAAGATTAGATTTTATTTTTAAGTAATCACTACACCCAACGTGGGGTTGGAACCCACAACCCAGAGATCAAGAGTCACATGCTCCACCGACTGAGCCATCCAGGCACCTTAGGACTGTTCTCTTAATTTTTCTTTCTGCTACTTCTGTTCATGTATAGAAATGCAACATATTTCTGTATATTGATTTTTATATCTTGCAACCTTAGTGAATTTGTTTATCAGATCTAGTAGTTTTCTGGTGGAGACTTTAGTGTTTTCTATATATAACGTTGTCATTTGCAAATAGTGACTGTTTTACTTTTTCCTTATCAATTTGGATGCCTTTTATTTCTTTTTGTTGTCTGATTGCTGTGGCTAGGGCTTCTAGTACCATGTTGAATAATAAAAGCTGTAAGAGTAGACACCCTTGTCTTGTTCCTGACCTTAGGGGGAAAACTCAGTTTTTCCCCCTTGAGGATGTTGTTGGCTGTGGGGTTTTCATAGATGGCCTTTATTATGTTGAGGTATATTCCCTCTCACTTTGTTTGTTTTGGTTTTGTTTTTGTTAAGTAGGTCTCATACCCAGCGTGGGGCTTGAACTCACGACCCTGAGTAAAGAATTGTATGCTCTACTACGAACTGAGCCAGCCAGGCGTCCCTAAACCTACTTTTGAGGGCTTTTGCTGCATCTATTGAAATAATCATGTTTTTCATCCTTTTTCTTGTTGATGTGATGTATCACCGTTGATTGATTTGCAAGTACTGAACCACCCTTGTAACCCAGGAATAAATCCCACTTGATTGTAGTGATTTTTTTTAATGCATTGTAGATTTGGTTTGCTAATATTTTTTTTTTTAAGTTTTTTATTTAAGTAATCTCTACACCCAACATGGGACTCAGACTCACGACCCCAAGGTCAAGAGTCCAGTGCTCTTCTGACTGAGCCAGCCAGGTACCCCAACGGTTTGCTAATAATTTATTGAGGATTTTGCATCTATGTTCATCAGAGGTACGGTCCCATAGTTTCTTTTTTTGTAGTATCTTGATCTGGTATTGCTATCAGGGTCATGCTGGCCTCATAGAATGAATTTGGAAACTTTCCTCTTTTGTTTTTTGCAATAGTTTGAGAAGAATAGGTATTAACTCTTCTTTAAACGTTTGGTTGTTTGGTTGAGGAGCAGCTGGGTGGCTCAGTCACTTAGACTTCTGATTTCGGCTCAGGTCATGATCTCATGGTTCATGAGTTTCAGCCCCACTTCGGGCTCTGTGCTGGCAGTGTGGAATTCTCTTTCCCTCTCTCTGTCCCTCCCTGCTCGCTCGCTCGCTCTCTCTCTCTCCCTCCCTTTCTCTCTCCTTATCTCCCTCTCTCTCTCAAAGTAAATAAACTTTTAAAAAGTTTTTAAAAATAATAAGTGCTTGGTCGAATTCACTTGTAAAGCCATCTAGTTCTGGACTTACGTTTTGGGGAGTTTTTTGATTACTGATTCAGTTTCATTGGTGGTAATCAGTCTATTCAAATCTTCTATTTCTTCCCAATTCAATTTTTGGACGTTATATGTTTCTAGGAACTTACCCATTTCTTCTAGGTTGCCCAGTTTTGTTGGCATGTGAGTTTTCATAATATGCTTTTATAATCCTTTGTGCTTCTGTAGTGTCAGTTATTTCTCATGTTTTATTTCTGATTTTGTTAATTGAGTCCTTTTTTTTTTTTTTTTAATGAATCTGGCTAAGGATTTATCAATTTTGTTGATCTTTCCAATGAACCAACTCCTGGTTTCATTGATCTCTCATATTGTTTTTTTAGTTTCTTTTTTTTTTTTTTTCCTGCTCTTTTATTTCCTTCCTTCTACTACTGGTTTAGGGTTTTGTTCTTTTTCTAGCTCCTTTAGATGTAAGATTAGGTTGTTTAAGATTTTTCTTCCTTGTTTAATGAATTCTGTATTGCTGTAAACTTCCCTCTTAGAACAGCTTTTGCTGCATCCCAAAGATTTTGGACCATTGTGTTTTCATTTTCATTTGTCTCCCCCATTTCCTCTTTGATTTCTTGTTTGACACATTAATTGTCGAATAGCATGTTATTTAATCTCCATGTATCTGTGTTCCTTCTAGATTTTTTTTCTTGTGATTGATTTCTGGTTTCATAGCATTGTGATCGGAAATGATGTATGATATGACTTTGATCTTCTTTAATTTGTTGAGACTTGTTTTGTGGCCTAATATGTGATCTTTTCTGGAGAATGTTCCATGTGTACTTGAAAAGAATGTGTATTCTACTGTTTTAAGATGGAATGTTGTGAATATGTTAGATCCATCTGGTCTAATGTGTCATCCAAGCCAGTTTTTCTTGTTGATTTCCTGTTTGGATGATCTGTCCATTGATGTAAGTGGTGTGTTAAAGTCCCCTACTGTTATTATATTACTATTGATTACTTCCTTTATGTTTATTATTAACTGCTTTATGTATTTGGGTGCTTTCATGTTGAGTGCATAAATATTTATAATTGTTACATCTTCTTGTTGGATTGTTCCCTTTATGGTTATGTAATGAAAGGACTTAGAATTTTTAAAGCATTTTCTCTTAAATTCAGTGTAGAGCAATGATTCAGGTGCTCCTTTGTCACAGCAAAGCCAGATGTTGATTGTTTTGGGGGCATTTTTTATCCTGCCAGTGGATTGAAACATTAAGTTTTGTGTATATTATATTGGCCCAATTATATAGCTTCTTGATGTTGAAGGTGCTGTTTCTCGGCCTTTGTGGGTCCTGGGCACAGGTGGTGATGTATGCAGAGCTCTGATGGGCAGTTCTGGTAGGATTCCAGTGGCCTGCTTATATCCACATAGGTTTTGGGAACTGAGGGTTTTGTTTCTTCCTAAGTCAAATTGTGACTGACTTCTTCCTTCAATTTACAGACTAAATGATGGCAATGAGTACCTCTTCCAAGCCAAAGATGATGTAAGTTTTTAAGATTCATTTCTCTCTGTAGTTAGGTATTTGCAAGTGTTTATTGGCATAATAAGCTTTATCTACAGTGTTCCATATAGAAGTAATGATCAGCCATGGCTTCTGTCATCTGGTCTCCACAGTCACTAACAACAGGAAGCTGTTTGGTTCCCCTTATATCTCTAGGGGGCAGTGAATGGCATCTCACTGTGTCTTTGCCTGTCAGGAGAGCTAGTACCAGGACCCTGAAGTTGACAGTGGAAAATCTCCCCCCACCTCACCCCCCAACTCCCGTTGCAGTGGATGAGGCACAGTGAAGTGTTTCCAGGACCGGATGTGGATCCTGAAGTCCAGTCACAGGGCCTCCCTGCTGCACTCCACCACCTCTACCTGACCATTCCATGGTTGTACCCCTCCTTGCAGGGAGAGAAGGTCTGCTGACGGAACCACAACATGGGCAGTGCTTTAGATTTGAAAAACCAACTTCTGTTAAATTTATGCAGGCTTGTATATCAAATATATTTCATTTTTTTTTAAAAAGTAAAAGAAGAAGGAATTTATAGAGGTGGGAGCTGACACCCCCACCAGTGGAGACCCATCTTCCCATTCCTCCACGTTTGTAGGTCCACATACTAGAATGGTGACTTCTGAAGGATACTGTAAACCGAGTTCTCGGGAGAGCTGAACCGTGTTTACTCTGCGCAGGCCTCTTTGGGAACTGCTTGCCTCTCAGTTAGCTAGGAGCCCCTGTTGGCCAGATGCACTGTTCCCAAGCTTTCTTACCAACAGAGGCACACTGGTGGGGCAGGTGGAGCAAGAGCATTTCGAGCCCACCTCTCTTACTTGAGTCTCACCTGTGCCTCCTTTGTCCAGGAGGAAATGAACACATGGATCCAGGCCATCTCCTCTGCCATCTCCTCTGATAAACACGAGGTGTCCGCCAGCACCCAGAGCACGCCAGCATCCAGCCGGGCACAGACCTTGCCCACCAGCGTCGTCACCATCACCAGCGAGTCTAGCCCTGGCAAGCGGGAGAAGGACAAAGAGAAAGACAAGGAGAAGAGGTTCAGCATTTTTGGCAAAAAGAAGTGAACTCCTTTCCTTCACCTCCTGCCCTTCTCTTACCTTTTCAGTGAAACTCCAGCATGCAAGCTCAGAACCAACACATTACTCTCTGTGCCTAATGTTCTTCAATGTGGTTGATTTTTTTTTTTTTTATTTATAGAGCATTTCTGGGGGGTGGGGGAAATATACCTAAACACTTTATCTCCAAGTTACAAAAGTTTGAGGTGCAGAGGGAAGACCAGATTTTTTTTAATGAAATTCTATAGATTAGATCTCAATATTTAAACTGTTCCTCAATTTTGTGAGGCTGCGTTGGAAATAACCCGCCTCTAGTGCTGTTGGTATGCAAGGCAGCGGTGCTTAAACAATATTTCCTGTGCTCACCAGAGACAAAATGTACCAATTTCCTGACACCATTCTCTTCCATTTATTTCCAGTGGTTACCTTGAGTCTTGACTATTAGAAGTGCCCACGACGGGTCTAACCTTGAGTAAACAGATCGTGTATTATGATCTCGCTGCAGCCACAGTGCAGCTCCGTGTTAAATCTACAGACCAAACCGTTTGTATCTGGCATCACTTACTAACACATGACATGCGGCTTTTCTGCATCAACTGCAAGGACAGTTAAGAATGTCGGTATACCGGTATACGAGAAGGAATAGAAAACTGATACTGTTTTAAATAATCTGTAATTTCAATTTTTTTTTTTTTTTGCTGAAATACATTATATTGTATGTTTGAGATAATTCTAGTACAAAGTATAATAAAACTAGATGTATAATAAACCCTTTAAATCATTGGTAAGTGTACAAGTGGAACTGAAGCATTTACTGGACAAAGTAATGTTACTCTAATGGTTACTTGCTCGTGTGTTGCCACACTGTGTTATAATTTGCTTCATTACCTTGCTATTTGATACATAGTGTGCATTTCTTTGTCACTGTAACAATTGTAATGACAAATTTTCATCTTACTGCACAATCAAAATGGCATTGATAGGAATGAACTCCAGAGGCTGGGCCGGAGCAGGGAGGTGGTCGCTCAGGCCTGGCGCTCAGTCGTATGACCTGTACCTCTCAACTTTTGCCCTGTTAAATATATGCTATGTCATTAAATGCTTTTAAATCTAGCACGGTGGGTAATTGTTGTTTTTTCTCCCCTGCGTGCATGCCATGTAGGAAAATTGCAAAGCCAGAAATAGCAAACGGGAAACATTAGACCATCCGTCTGGGTTCCTGTTTTGCATTCTTGTGCGTGTATGGTGCACCAGCTTTGGAAACTACGGCAAACAGAATAATAAATATGGAATGTTTTGCAGCTACACATCCAGATTTTATCTTTTATTTATGACAAAGTTAACAGAGAACTTGTTAAACCTGAGTTCTGAGGAGGGCGTTGGCAAACTTTTTCTGTAACGGGCCAGAGATAGCAAATATTTTAGGCTTTGTGGGCCAGACTGTCTCTGTGGAAGCTCTGCTCATTGTGTAATATAGAGGCAGCCATCGATGGCATGTGAAGGAATGGGTCTGGTTGTGTTCCAGTAAAACTTTATTTATGGACACGGATGTGAATTTTAAGTCCTCTTCATGTGCCACATAATATTCTAATTTTTTTTAAGTATTTGAAGTGTAAAATATATCTTATACAGATCATACAAAAAAGGACAACAGGCCAGATTTGGCCCATGGGCCAGTTCAGTGATGCCAGCATAGATCCATAGATCATGGATTAGATATGCATGTTACTTGCCTTTTTTTAATCTGGGTATATTGACTGCATAGCACTTGTATATTTTCCTACATAAAGCAGCAAGGGATGCTAGTATTAGGGGTTTTCGGTGAGCTGTGCCCATGCCTAATGTGATGTTAGTACTGCACTCCACAGTTGACTGGCATTGGAGCTTTCTGGTTACTCCAGAAACTGAGACTTTGTCATCCCTCACTCCTTCCTCTCTCATGCACCCAGGGCCATTTATCTCAGTGTGACACTCCCTTGTCCTTGCCTTACATAAGATTGGAATCATGTCTCAACAGATGATCCTCTCACCAAAATGTTTCATTAAGAAAAAGCATCTTGAAAAATAATCAGGATTGATTATAGCCTACTCTTGACAAAGCCAGGCAGATGGCAGGCAAGACTCACTCAAATGGAAAATAGCCAGCAATTCCAGAATCCCATAAAAAATGTGTATGCATGGGATATTTTGTACATAATTGCAGAGGTTGACCAATCCCTGATTACGAAACTTCACTTTGGTGGTACTGTCTCTCCTTACTGTTCTTGCTGAGGATCTGCTGAGACCCACAGCGGGGAAGACGATGGGCAGTGGAAGGAAAAGCAGCTGCAGCAGAAGACTGGCTTCTGTGGGTCATCAGGGGCTAATGTCAACAGGTGTGATCAGGGAACCCCAACAAGACATGGTGGATGAAGCTACAGGCCATAGAGGATCACGAGTGTCAATCGTATCATGGTAAATATGGGTTTAAAAAAAACGCTGCACACTAGTATTTTGAGGGTTGTACACATTTACCTTTATTGCTATAATGTGCTATTTTGCTTTAATTTTTAGTGATGTGGGTGGGTGATAATACTGGCCTCTGTATATCTGAAAAGTGAGAAGCAAGCAGTAACAAAACTGTCAGGATATGTGATGGGTATTCTTGACTGATTAAAGGTCACTTTTGTCTCACTTGACCATTTCTGAAGTTGGAATGCATCTTCAGTTGATGACACCTCAGGGTTGTGTTTTCTTGGGGGTACTTGGAGTGATGATGCTTTTTATAGTTCCAGTCATCTTCAGTGGATGAAATAGAGTGTATCAGACTGGGTGGTGGACACATTGTTATCACCAGGTGTTTGGCACTGTTAGGATTGGTTGTGTATGGAGGATCCCATGCTATTTCCCTCTGGATACATTATTTTCATTTCTTAGTTGGACTAAAGTATTTTCTTTGGCTTAGTGGTAAAATTCATATAGGAAAAGTAGGACTAAAAGCTTGAGTGTCTTCCATTATTTAAACTGATTTTTTTCAAGCATGACTCATAACCCAAAAAGCCATAAGAAAAAAAAAAAGGAAAAATTGTACTTCAAAGCTCAAGATTTCTGTCACCATTGAGAGTCATAGTGAAACCTTTCACTTTCCACTTCCCAACACTAACAATGACATTATCCTTTTTGAAACTTAAAGATGTCCCATCTTTGGCTGGTAGAAGCCCCTTCCAGTTGGCTTCTGAGTCTTATTGATATAACCCTAGTAATCTTTGATCCTTTCTTCCCTCTCTGGCCTGACAAGCTGTCCCAGGCCCAACCAGGTACATTTCTTGCCTCAGACCTGCAATCAGAAGTCCCTCTAAGAAACCCTGGTTTCTTTTAGTGGAAAATGATACATCAGAACCATAATTTATGTGCTAGAAATGCTCATTACTATTGGGTTAATCCTTTTTTCTGTGTGTATCGGTAGATAAAAATAATTCATGAGTTCATCCTGCAACTCAGGATTGCAGTTTTTGACTTAACATATTCTGTATTATGTCATAATCTTTTCCACCCAGAATCAGCACTCAACGATCAGGGGGCAAAGAATCAGAATATCCTATAACAACTCATGTGCTTTATCACCTGTTACACACATATACTCCTCCGAGTAGCAGTACTAATACTGCCACCAATACAATTACTGAGAGCAGTTGGTTGTGGGGTTTTTTTGGTTAAACCTTTTTATGTTGTGATAATTGTGCATTGATTCACATGTGGTTGTAAGATAGAATTCAGTGCACTTTAGCTTTGTCCCCCAATGGTAACGTCTGTAATGTAACTGTAATACAGAATCACATCCAGAATAGGACACTGATGCAGCCAGGACTCAACATTTCCATCCCTGCAGGATCCCCTCCTGCTGCTCTGTTACAGCCATACCTTCCAAGCAACCACCAGTCTGTTCTCCATTGTTAAACATTTGTCCTTTCACAAATGTATCAGTGGAATCACACCGATGTAACATTTTAGGACTGGTTTCTTTTCCCACTCAGCATGATTCTCTGGAGATTCTTCCAGGTTATTGTGTGTCAGTAGTCACTTACATTTTGTTGAGGAGCAGCGGTACGACTGTACCATAGTTCGTGGATTCACTTACTGAAGGACATCTGGGTTGTTTCCAGTTTGGGACTATTATGAACAGAGCTGCTATAACCATTCATGTGGGGCTTTTGGTGTGGACATAAATCTTCATCTCTCTAGAATTAAAAAAAAGATGCCCAGGAATGTCAAGAACAATTTTTAAAAATATTTTGTATGTGCTCTCTTCATTCCCCGCAGCACCCCTACGCTAGGTCATTTGACTGTAGCTACCATCTGGGCAAATAGTTATTCCGCCCTCTCTCTCTTAATCCTTAGTCTTAGTTCTACAAATGACTATTTAACGCTGGCTTCATTTGGTTGTTTGGAGTGTGTCTGTTTCTAAGTAAGTGTCCCCCTCCTGCCACCCTCACCTCCCCTTATTTTCCGCCAGTTCTGAGTCAAGCACTTAAAGTGAAATGCCCTTTTGATGCTTTGAGGACTGAATAAAGATTTCCCAAGGGAGAAATCACTGCGCGTTCAGAGTTTTTCAAGATTTAGACCCACCTTAACCCAGGCTACCCTAGAAAAATGAGTTTTTCAAGTTAAAAAAAAAAAAAATTCCAACAGGGTTGGCTGCGAGAAAGAATGTTACATCCTGTTTGGGGCTTTGAATGCTTCTTTTGTAAAAAGGTCAGCCTTCTTCTGAAAGAAGGGATTCAGGAAGTGGAACTGGAGGGGCCTCCTCTCTCCCTTTAGTTTAAATTAGGGATCAAGCCGTGTGAGGTGCTAAGCTTCTCTTCCCTGCTGTGGAGGGTGTATGTTCACTGCAGCGGAGGGAGGAAGCGCCAGCCCCGAGCCTCCTGTGGGCTGGGCTGACGTGGGAGAGGCCGTGAGAGGGGGCAGAATTATGTGGCACAATTCAAGAGCCTCGCTTGCGCTCTTTTCTCCGCAGGGGGCGCATAGAGGACACCACTCAGGAATGCCCGGGTTTCCCCGGGCACGTGGGGTTCGTTGTCCGGGGCTGTCAGCCTTCCTTTCAGACCTGCGGTCAGCTCTCCTCTCGCGGCGTGCTTGTCCCTGTGTAGCTCAGCAGCGCCGAAGCCAGAGACACCTGTGCTCCCCTGGCCGCCCTGCCCCCACAGGCCTGCGCCCGCTCCGGTGCGCGCACTCGGTGATGGCGGGGGAGGGGCGGGGAGGGGGGATTACGTCATGGCCACGAGAGTTGTGTGGGCTTGCGCAAGTTTCCACTCGACCTTCCCTTCGCCCTCTGGATATTTATCACTCGTTGGGGACCGATTGTGTCTGGGAGTGGGGATGCAGGAGGAGGCCCGGCAACGGGATTTCCAGAAACATTCTTTCTCTTGCACAAGCCCGCCAGCCCCGCCCAGCCGGGACTTTCTCCGCCGGGCGCGGCATCCTGCATTCCGGAGTCTGGGCGTTGGGTGCTCCCTGGGCGCTTTCTCCCCCGGAGCTGAAGCAAGCCTTGGCTCACAGCATTTCCTCGGAGAATCCACTCCGTTTTCAGTCGCAGTGAATTGTTTCCAATGTCGCAGGCCGTCGATGTTTTCATCTCCTGTCCAGGGCCTCCCTCTCAGGGAGAGGTCTGTCACAGTCTTCATTAAAATGGCCGTGAAGAGCGTGCATCTGAACCAGTGCTGCAGATGGTGTACAGGCCCATCCCTTTCCTGCTGCCACCGTTACACGTCTGTCCCATCGCTCCCCCTGTCTTTCCTGGGTGCATGTGATTTGATTCCTTCATGCGGCTTGCTTGGCCTCTGCTCTTCTGGGGAAAGGGCGTGGGCTCTGAGCCCAGACTGCCTGGGGTCGTGGCTCCTTCACCAGCCAGCCAAATGACAAGTGTTCCTCCCTGGCCGCCTTTGCAAAGCTCCTACTAAGTGCCATACACGTTGGGGAGCAGCTCCTGCGGACCTTACAGTATGCTACCCTCCTCACCATCTGCTTCATCTGAGCTGGCTCATATGTACATATACATATACATATACATATACATATACATATACATATACATATACATATACATACACATACATCCCGAGATTCACTGTTTACGTACAACACCCAGTGCTCATCCCCACAAGTGCCCTCCTCAATGCCCATCACCCATTTTCCCCTCTCCCCCCTGCCCCTCCCATCAACCCTCAGTTTTTTCTCTGTATTTAAGAGTCTCTTAATGGTTTGCTTCCCTCTCTGTTTGAAACTATTTTGTCCCCTTCCCTTCCCCCATGGTCTACTGTTAAGTTTCCCACATTCCACATATGAGTGAAAACGTATGATATCTGTCTTTCTCTGACTGACTTATTTCACTTAGCATAATACCCTCCAGTTCCATCCACGTTGTTGCAAATCGCAAGATTTCATTCTTTCTCATTGCCAAGTATAAACTACATCTTCTTTATCCATTCATCAGTTGATGGGCATTTAGGCTCTTTCCATACTTTGGGTATTGTTGAAAGTGCTGTTATAAACATTGGGGTACATGTGCCCCTATCAATCAGCACTCCTCTATCTTTTGGATAAATACCTAGTAGTACTATTACTGGGTCATAGTGAGCCTGGCTCTTTTTACCTTTACAAGGGGATAGAAGGAATGGGGCAAAGGCCATTGCACTCCAAAACTCAGTTCCCCCTCTCACGAGAGGTATGCTGCCAACAAGAGGCTTCTTTGGATTTTTTTTCCTAAAGATAATTTTATTACAGTGTTTCACAGTTCCGTGACAGAAAATCCACATCCAAGTGGTGCAAATACCAGGGAATTTGTCAGCACACCCAACTAAAACATCCCAAAGTAGGGCTGGTTGAAAGGTTGATTTGCTACCAAAGTTCTCTATCTCACTGGGACTCGATTGGATACATCTTTACTCTCACAGCCCCATACCCAGCCTTCATCAGTTTTGGCCTCAGGCTGTTTTCCCTCCTGATGATGGCAGCTGCCAAGGTAAGGTTCCTAAGAGGAGGGAAAATGCTCCTCTTGTCCCAAACAGAACAAAATCTGTGTCTCACTCTGAATGGATTAACGTATGTTTTGCGTCCATCCTTGAACCACATCTCCTACTGGAGAAATCGCTTCAGGCAACCAGGGTGCCCTCCTGGTCTTTCCAAACCACAGGTCATTACAGAAGGAACATGGATGGTTGGGCCCTCAGTGTCCCTCGCAACATCTGATTAAGAAAAATATGCCAAAGAATAACAATATCAAAGGGTGGCTTAGGTGAGGTAGAGTGGGGGGGTTGATGGAGGATGAGTTTGGGGGTGCTAAAGCCCCCACCTTCTTCCCAGCCCCCAAATACTGCCTATTCTCCACAAGAAAGTGTTGGCTCCCGAAAGGGTGGGATCGGAGAAACAGCCACTTTTTCTTTGGAAAGGAAAAATGCTGTCTCTAGAAGGACCTCCTCTTGAAGTTAAATTTGAAGCTGTTCGTATCTTAAAGCACCATTGCTAATGTGTTCAAGGTTGCCCCTGACTTTGCACTTGTTAATACTGCTACTGGGTCTTCCCTCTTAGGTGCTTGTTTGGGGTGCACCTGGTTTCGGAGAACAGATGCCAGTTAATGAATAGGAAGGGCCTGTAAGAGTCTGGTCCCACTTGCTACTATCTGGGAAGGAACCCTCTCCAGCAGTCACTGGGGAGTTACTTCAGACACTGGTAAGCTCAGGAGCAAAAGAAGCTAATAGGGTGCTATAAATTCATGAATTAACCAATGCTTGCTTATTATAAGGAAATGAATTTTTTTCTTTTGAAATACAGTTCTCCAAAAGGTGCTTGTTATTTATGTGAGGAGTCCTGAGTGCCCGAGTTAATGATTGGAACACCATTTGGCCAAGATACAATCCGCCATGGGTGAACAATGTCCCTGGGCGCCCCGCCTCTCCATGGAACAGTGCCTTTTTACTCAGCACTCTGTTTCTTACAGAGTCCTCATCATCGACAGGAGGTAAAGTTCCCCCAGAGTATTAATGACTTAAAAGGCCAAGAGTCTGTCGTGTGACTGAGTTGGGGGTGCTGAGGCAGCCACCAGGGGAAGCCATTGGCTGGGATAAGGGAGCTTGGCAGAAGTGGGTTCCACTTCCCTGGGTCTCTGGAAAGGAGAGAAGCTGGAGTGTCTGACATTCCTCAGTTAGGAGGGGAAAGGGTTTAAATTCCATAGGAAAGCAGTTTGCAAAGATGAACCTGTCTTTATGTTATCTTTTTAATTTCAACACTTGGCATTTTTGTCATCTCTCTATCACTTGCCTCTTGGGGAGGTGCCCCACCGTGGGAACATAACCAGATGGCTCCCATTTGTGTCTCAGATCCTTGGGAGCTGAGACCAATGAAGGGCCTGTGTTCCACCCCATGGCTGTCTTGACAGCACCTGGGGCCCAACAAAGAGGAGTGCCATTTCTGCACTGGCTGTGACTGACAGCCAGCATTTGCTGAGCTCTTCCTTTAAGTGTCAGACCCTACCCTTAGCAATTCACATATGATGACTCATGCAACCTCACAATGACCCTGGGAGGTAGACACTTGTTACCAGGCGAGGTATTGTTACAGCTCAGAACACAACTGTCGCTGCAGGGAACTAAAGACACTGAGCCAAGCCAGAGCTGGTAGAGAGCCGAGACCACAGCATCTCAGAGTGCTCTGGAGCTCTGACAAGGTCTGGCTGACCCCATGACTGACATGTCCCCCTGCCACATCCCCATGTGGCTGTGTTATAATCTTCAGCTTATAAAAAGGGTGTTTGCCTGGGATATCACCAGCATCCCGCATGGCCAGCCCAGGGCTATGTGAGTGGATGTGTGCCTGTGAACATATGTGTTTCACCCTTTGTTCTTCTCCAGACGGAATGACTTTGTCTTGCTAGTGACAACAGCTAACATTAGCTTCATGCCAGATAGTGCGCTAAGCACTTGAGCTGTTTCTTGGAATTCTCACGGCAACTCTGTGGGGCAATGTTTATTGTCTTAGTTATACAGTGGAGGAAAGGAAGATTTAGAGAGTTAAGTGCTTGTGTAAACAGCGGCTGGAGACTCAGATTCTGACACGCCTTTTCAGAGGCCATACTCACTCTTGGACTGACCGCCTTCCTGATGTCCCTCACCTAGGTTGTAGACTGAGAAACAACTCTCGTGGAACCAGCACTAGCCAGTGGGGGGCAGGGGGCGTCTCATGCGTGTAGACCGTCCCCCTAAAGGTGGGCTTTTAGTGTCAGTCCACTTAACTGCTGCACAAGCCTGGATCCTCAAAGTCTCAGCCCTTCTCTGGCTCCTCAGCACCCATGTTCCTCTGGAGTTAGATGTGCAAGTGGCAAGGTTGTTCTCAAAGGCATGTGCTACATATCTGGCGGGTGGTTGATGCTTGGCTCAGCCTTAAAAATCTACAGCTGCCCAGATTTGGGCTGTCCCCGTGCTGAAGTCCTTTCTGGGTCAAATTTAAGGTCAGAAAAAGGACAGGGGGACATTATAAATATTTGGAAGGAAAGAAGAGAAGAGGGAAGAAAGGGTGGAAGGAACCTCCCACCAGCTGAAGTGCCACCTCAGAAAGGTGGCAAAATAAATGATAGCTCAGCATCAAACCCATGCCCATGTTTCGTACTTAAAACAAAAAAAGAGAAAAGATTAGCTCAGTCTCTGTGGACAGGTTTCTTTCCAGACCAGAGAGGTGGAGACAAGCTGTGGGAACTGATGGGCTCCAGCTGACATGGGGCCCCATCCTCATTCCAGCTCCCTGACTGGCCACAGGGCCCCTTTGTTCTCTGACATCTGTCTTTTCTTGTTGCTCTGATTCTGACTCTCCCCACTGTCCACCTTACTCCTCGGCTGTCCTCCCCATGTGTGTAAAATCCTCCACAGTTAAACATCACACGTACTTATTCCGTATAGTATTTTCACTTAAATTTGTGTCACATTTTGTTATATTGCTACACTTTGTGATGCTTATTTCAAGGATGATATATAATTTTCCGCTGGTCAATGCACCAGTAGTTATTAACACGTTCCTCAAATTCTAGGTTTTTAGCAATAAGATCACTCCCTGCCAAAGAGATTTGTATTCCTAAAATTATGGCTCTGACTTGATTCTTTCTAAGGACAGTTCTCTGGGGCCATTAACTCCCTCCAGGTAGGGCCACTTCACAGACCATATTCTTCTATAGCTACTTCCCTCAGTGCAGGGTACACACCTCCGATGCCAGCCTCTTTCCACCTTGTGGAAGCATTCTCCCAGGGGATTTGTTCCCCTTTCCAGCTTGGGACCTTGATCTCAGCCACACTGACAGCGTTAGTAACTTTATATTTCAAGAAATTGGGACTGGGTCTTGCTCCCTAAAATCTTCCAGGGTCCTCATGCAATTGTTATCCACAACCCAACAGATTTTAAGACTGCATCAAG
Organism: Panthera leo; assembly: GCF_018350215.1. NCBI lineage: Eukaryota > Metazoa > Chordata > Mammalia > Carnivora > Felidae > Panthera > Panthera leo. The sequence goes on from NC_056681.1 coordinate 73,133,098, forward strand.
GGGCGCCTGGATGGCGCAGTCGGTTAAGCATCCGACTTCAGCCAGGTCACGATCTCGCGGTCCGTGAGTTCGAGCCCCGCGTCAGGCTCTGGGCTGATGGCTCGGAGCCTGGAGCCTGTTTCCGATTCTGTGTCTCCCTCTCTCTCCGCCCCTCCCCCGTTCATGCTATGTCTCTCTGTCCCAAAAATAAATAAAAAACGTTGAAAAAAAAATTAAAAAAAAAGACTGCATCAATAATTCCTCTCATACAAATACAGAAACAGGCTTCATCCTGACACACATCTTGCCATGTTTTCTTGGGAATCACTCAGAACATATTTACAGATTTTGCTTCATTTTCCTATTACCTCTTTCTAAACTGTACACTTAGTTACTAGCTGTAAACAAGGATAACACTCTTGCTACGAACAGGATTGTTTTTATTTGCAGTAAGCGTAATATGCCATCTCAAGCTTGCTGTGAGGGTCTTTGACTACCAGCTAGGGTAAACTTGCTGTCCTGTGTTTGACATTTCTTTTTCATTTTGAGTAAATTTTCTGTTCATACCTGGATCACGAGGCTTCTGAGTCAGGAGCCACAAAACCAACTCTGGCTAGTTTAGCAGAAAAGAAACTTATTAACACCTTCCAAATCTCTAGGGGGCCAGAGCCCCAGGCTGAGGGTTTTATAGCCAGGAGTGATGCCCAAAGCCCTGCTTGCGGGCAGGCTCCTTGAACTTGCCACTGGGCAAGGACCCACAAGCGCCCAGTCACGCTGCCTCGGGAACTCCTGTCCTGCTGTCTTTGGTGACAACTTTTCCTGCACGGGCTCTCCTTCATATCGCCACTTCCGATTCACAGCTGTGCCACCTGCATTTCATTCCTGACTGGGGCTCTAACGCCAGGGAGGCTAGGGAAAGGCATCCTACTTCTCTCTAAAGGCAACCCAGTTATGTCTAATTCTGCCTCAAGAGGTGCTGCATTCTGGGACACCTGGGTGGCTCAGTTGGTTAAGCGTCCGACTTTGGCTCAGGTCATGATCCCATGGTTTGTGAGTTTGAGCCCCACATTGGGCCCTCTGCTGTCAGTGCAGAGCCTAGGGTCCGCTTTGGATTCTGTGTCTCCCTCTCTCTCTGCGTCTCCCCTGCTAGCTCTCTCTCTCTCTCTTTCTGTCTCTGTCTCTCTCTCTCTCTCTCTGTCTCTCAAAAATAAACATAAAAAAAAAAAAGAGGGGGTGCTTGGGTGGCTCAGTCAGTTAAGCTGCCGACTTCATCTCGGGTCATGATCTCATGGTTCGTGATTTCGAGCCCCGCGTTGGGCTCTGTGCTGACAGCTCAGAGCCTGGAGCCTGCTTTGGATTCTGTGTCTCCCTTACTCTCTGCCTCTCCCCTGCTCACACTCTGTCTCTGTTTCTCTCTTTCTCTCTAAAAAATAAACAAACAAAAAAAAATACAAAAAAAGAGGTGGTAGATTCTGTAAACATAGGAACATGGTTAAAAAACTAGGTGGCTGTATTAGTTTCCTTTTGCTGCTGCAACAAGTTGCTATAAGCTTATGGCTGAAAGCAATTCAATTTTATTATCTTACAGTTCTGTGCATTAGAAGTCAGACACAAGTCTCAGTGGCTGAAATCTAGGTGTTTGCGGGGCTGCATTCCTTTCTGAAGGCTCTAGGGGAGAATCTGTTTCCTTATCTTTCCCTGCCTACATTCCTTGGCTTGTGGCTCTCTTCTTTCGTCTTCAAAACCAGCAATAATGGATACAAGTCCTTCTCAAACACAGCACTCTGAATGTCTACATCTCTCTTCTACTTTCAAGGACTCATGTGATAATATTGTGCCTGCCTGTATAATCCAGGACAATCTCCTTATTTTAAAGTCAGTTATTTAGCAAACTTTATTCCTCTGTCATGTAATGTAACATATTCCTAGGTTCTGGGATTAGGATATGGATATCTTTGGAGGGTCATTATTCTGCCTATCACAGTTGTCAAAAAAAAAAAAAGGCAAATATCTACCACAACATCCGTAGCCTATTTATTTATTGAAGTCATCATGATTTTGTTATACATTGAAACACTTTCTCTAGATTTGTAACCTTTATCAGTCATAGAGAATCAAACTATTTTCCCCAGTCTGCTGTTTGGTTTTGGTATGGAACTGAAAAATGTTTAAATATTAAGATCCATCCTTTTTTTTTTTTCTTTGTGACTTTATTACTTCAACACTGATGACGTTCATCTTTCATAGATCCAATAACCTGGTTATTTTCTGCTTTTTCTTTAGTGCTTACACTTTCATAAATTCTTCTGAAGTTTATTTTGCTTTTATAAGGAGTACCTCTAACTTAGTTGTTTTTCCCAATTTCTAGCCAGTTATCACAATACTATGAGTAAACGGACTTCACTTCTCCTCTTTGCAACGTTAGAACTATAATGTTTGATTTTTTGACATCTAATATTTATTTTTTTTAATTTTTTTAAAAGTTTATTTATTTTGAGAGAGAGAGTAGAGGAGGGGCAGAGAGAGAGAAGGAGAGAGAGAATCCCAAGCAGGGATGGGGATCAAACTCATGAACTGTGAGATTGTGACCTGAGCCAAAACCAAGAGTCAGACGCTTAACCAACTGAGCCACCCAGGCAACCCCGAGCCTCTAACATTTATTAAACACCAAGTACAGTTAACATTATCTAACTTTTGTCTCATTGCAGAAATACAAGGTGAACCAAGGCCCCATGTGTTTAGTTCAGTGCCTAAACTTAACATATAGCAAGCACTCAGTAAGCATTTGTTGAAGGAAGGAAGGGGTATTAATAATAAATTTAAATTTCAGTCAGTTCTTATTGATTTCACAAATCTACCCTATGATCCTCTTTTCTGTATTTGGGGGCCTATTTCTAGTTTCTTAACTATAGATGTTTTTCCACCAGCACCACACATTCTATTGTCATTTTCTAATCCCAAGGGTTTAATACTGTTGTTTTCTTACCATTTTATTTTGTTGACATAGTATTTGATCAGGTTTGAATATCCATGGTCAGATTTCGAGCTAAGGAGGAATGAGAGAGGTGGTAGGCACATGCCTGGTGGGGTTTGGACAAAGCTTTCAATTCTAAAGACTGTGATGGTCACAAGTGCAAAAGAATCTAATAAAAAAGTCCCTTGAGTGACACACCTGTTGATAACTTCACTCACTAGTATAGAATTTTTCTCTCACAATTGAGCTTTGCACAATCATGTGCAATTTGAGAGGCAGTGGGAGAATAAACAGCCATTTAAAATGTAAGCACTTTTGGGGCACCTTGGTGGCTCGGTCGGTTAAGCATATGAGCTCAGGTGGTAATCTCACGATTTGTGAGTTTGAGCTGTGCCTTGGGTGCAGAGCCTGCTTCGGATCCTCTGTCTCCCTCTCTTTCTGCCCTTCCCCTGCTTGTGTTCTCTCTCTCTCACTCTCAAAATAAATAAACTTTAATTAATTAATTAATTTTAAAAATGTAAGCACTTTTTTCTTCCTTCCCAGAGGGGTTTCTATTTTGAAGTGAAATTGTTTCTAGTGCCCTTTTTTGTTCCTGTAGATCCCAGCACAGTTAGAATGTTTTTAGCAATCCATGACAATGTCTCATTTGAGAAATTCCAACTCAGTACAATTTAAATTCTCTTGCATTGTTTTACCTACCTAGTTGTGAGTCAACAAGCATTCATGTATTCCATGTACCACTGGTATTCGTTTTTCATGAAAGTGAAGGAAGGGAGAATCTGAACAATCAAACGTGTGCCTCTGCTAGGTCAGCACAGATGTGGAACCTCAGACTGGTTAGTCCTTCATTTTGTATTTAATTAATAGCATCTAGCCCACAGATAGATAGTCCACAGGATGATGAAAACTAGGGAGGACAACCTGTGGCCTGCTCAACTTATTTGCAACTTCTATTCACAAATATATATGGGGCGCTGGGGTAGCTCGGTTGGTTAAGCGTTCGACTTCTGCTCAGGTCATGACCTCACAATTCATGGGTTCAAGTCCTGCATTGGGCTCTGCGCTGACAACTCAGAGCCTGGAGCCTGCTTTGTATTCTGTGTCTCCCTCTCTCTCTGCCCCTCCCCTGCTCTCTCTCTCTCAGGAAATAAATAAAACATTAAATTTTTTTTTTTTTTAAATGAACGCTTTAGGGCACCTGGGTGGCTCAGTCGATTAAGCGTCTGACTTCTGCTCAGGTCTTGATCTCACAGTTAGTGGGTTCAAGCCCCGCGTCAGGCTCTGTGCTGACAGCTCAGATCCTGGAGCCTGCTTCGGATTCTGTGTCTCCCTCTCTTTCTGCTTCTCCCCCACTCATGCTCTGTCTGTCTACCTCTCTCAAAAATAAGTAAACATTTAAAAAATACATTAATTATACTTTGGTACCAGGTATAAATAAAATAGCTCTCTCAGAAAATGTAATAAGAATAATTTTATGTTTTAATTTTTGCATTTATCTTAATTTGCATTTTCGATAAACTATATTCAAATTTTGTATGCTTTCAATACATTTATATTTTACATTCAACTACTTAGATCATTACTATCAATAAATTATATGAAAAGCTTGATGGTAACATCAAAATTAGTGATTTTTCTTTTTTTTTTTTAACGTGTATTTATTTTTTAGAGACACAGCACAAGCAGGGGAGGAGCAGAGAGAGACACATACACAGAATCTGAAGCAGGCTCTAGGCTCTGAACTGTCAGCACAAACAGAGCCCGACACAGGGCTTGAACCCATGAACCATGAGATCATGACCTGAGCCAAAGTCAGATGCTTAACCAACTGAACCACCCAGGTGCCCCAAAATTAGTAATTTTTCTAAAAAAAAAAAGATGAGAAAAATATATTTTATGGAAAAAATATATACTTTATCAATTACATATGTTTCAACGTTATTTCTCATCTCAACATAGCCAGTCCATTAAAACACTATCCAGATATGTAGAATAACACTAACATTAAGTTATCTTGGATATTGTGGCATGCTTTTGATGGTATAGAACCCTAAGGCTTTGTGCGTATTTAAAAAATGTTGTCCTTGTGGAGGTATATTTATCAAGGGAGTAGGATAAAGCATATTTTATCTATCAATATCTTAGACTGATTTATAACTTTAAAAAATCATTTCAATGATTTTTGGGCCTTCATTTGCACTCTTGCCCCAAGCCCTGAAGGAGTTGGGGGCAGAACTGTTTGGGTCTGTTGAGATAAGTGTATGTTGCTTTCTCCTTTAAATTGTGGGAAAATGAGGGACACCTGGGTGGCTCAGTCGATTAAGTGTCTGACATCGGTCAGGTCATATCTCTCCCTTTCCAAGTTCAAGCCCCATGTCAGGCTCTGTGCTGACGGCTCAGAGCCTGGAGCCTGCTTCAGATTCTGTCTCCCTCTCTCTCTGCCCCTCCCCCACTCATACTCTGTCTCTGTCTCTCTCTCGCTTAAAAATAAATAAACATTAAAATAAATAAATAAATTGTGGGAAAATGAATTGCATCTACAATAATATTGAACAAAATTTGTGTTCCTAAGATGAACTCAAATTAGTCATGATGTATGATTTTGTTTGTTTTTACATTACTACATATGGTGTACTAAATTTGATTTAGGATTTTTGCAGTCACATGAGAGTGAGACTGGCATAATTTTCCTGTCTTTATATGTTTGTGGTATGACAGTCTGATAGCTTTATAAATGGGTCAGAAAGTATTTTACCCATTGTGCTTTATGTTGTTTCAAACTTTAACATTAGGTCTATATAAGTTGAGAATTTTTATATATTCCTGATGAGTTGAAGTTTGTTTTTTTTTTTTTTAATTTTTTTTTAACGTTTATTTATTTTTGAGACAGAGAGAGACAGAGCATGAACGGGGGAGGGTCAGAGAGAGGGAGACACAGAATCTGAAACAGGCTCCAGGCTCTGAGCTGTCAGCACAGAGTCCGATGCGGGGCTTGAACTCACTGACTGCGAGATCATGCATTTATAAATAAATGCACTGAGCCGAAGTTGGCCGCTTAACCGACTGAGCCACCCAGGCTCCCCTGAAGTTTTTAAATAATATCTATTTACCTTCTGTCTAGTAATGATTTTGCCTTAAACTTTATTTTGTCTGATATTAGTTTTGTTCATTTGGCTAGTATAGAAATTTCACTTTGCTAATATTTGCCTACTGCATATTTTTTAATTATTGTTTTCCCCTGGTCTATTATTTTATGTTTTAGGTGTATCTCTTATATATACCATATACCTGGATTCTTAAAATTTTAAGCCAGTGAACTCCGTGTTTTTTTAAAAATTAATCTCTACACCCCACATGGGGCTTGAACTCATGACCCCAAGATCAGAAGTCACATGCCCTACTGAGCCAGCCAGGCACCCCTGGTAAACTCTGGTTTTTTTGTTTGTTTGTTTGTTTTAATTGTAGAGTTTAAACTCTTTGTTGTAACTACTCATGTATTGGATTTATTTCTACCATCATAATATGTGTCTTTGAAAAACAAAATCTCTCTAAGTGGTTGTATTAGTCTACTCAGGCTGCTATAACAAAATACCACAGACTCAGTGGCTTAAACAATAGCAGTTAGTGTTCTCACAGCACTGGAGGCTAGAAGTCTCAGATCAAGATGCTCTCGGTGAGAATTCGCTTCCTGGCGTGTAGACAGCCACCATCTTGCTGTGTGCTCACATGACCTTTTTTGTGCACACAGAGAGGCAGAGGTGTGGGGAGTTTTCTGGTGTCTCTTCCTGTAAGGACACTAATCCCATTGGATCCATCCTACCCTTAATTACTTGCTTAGAGGGCTCATCTCCAAATATAGCCATACTGAAGGGTAGGGCATAAACATATAAATGAGGGCTGGGGTGGTATATTAAGTACATACCAGTGGCATTCTAGATTATCTCTCTATATTCCAGAGTTCTACTTCTCTCTTTGGGTATATGCTCTATTCTGGAAGATCTTACGTTCTAGTGGGGAGACATAGACAATTAACACAATATTAAATAGAATATATAGTTATATTAAATCCTGATACAGAGGCACCTGGTGGCTCAGTTGGTTAAGCATCCAACTTCAGCTCAGGTCATGATCTCACAGTTCGTGGGTTTGAGTCCCACATCGGGCTCCATGCTGACAGCTCAGAGCCTGGAGCCTGCTTTGGATTCTGTGTCTCCCTCTTTCTCTGCCCCTCCCCTGCTTGTGCTCTCTGTCTCTCTCTCTCTCTCTCTCTCTCTCTCAAAAATAAATAAACATTAAGAACAAAAATTTTTTAAAAAGTCCTGATATATGCTGAAGAAACATTCGAGAGTTGTATGTATTTGAGAGGGGGTTGCAACTTAGGGGGTCCTGGAAATGGGTTCCCTCCGAAGAAGACGTTTGAGTAAATTTCAAAGAAGTTAAAGAAATGAGCAATGAATATTAAGTAGGGAATTTTTCCAGGAAGAGGGAACATCCAGGGCAGAGGTTTTGGGGATGAAATGCTCCTGATGTGTTTGAGCAACAAAGTAAGGCCAGAGTGGCTGGAAAGAAGTGAGCAAGGGGAAGGCAAGGAGGAGGAGGTAGACAGGTAAGAGAGGCTAGGCCACAGGCAAGATAAAATTAGTACAATCCACCCACTTTGCAATCCAAACCATGTTTTTATTTCAATAGGCCATGGTAAGAACTTGGACTTATATGCCGAAGAAGAGAGGGGATCATGAAAGATTTTGAACAGAGAAGTGGTTTGGTTTTGTAACACAGGTTAATTCTAGTTGCTGTAGGGAATATCAACTGGGAGGAGGTGAGGCTGAGCAGTGAGGTGCATACGTAGACCCTGGAGAGCACCGCCATTCTAGTGAGGAGGATCAAAGCAGGCTTTGGGCTTTTTCTCTTAACCTATAAGTTACTTCAGTATGTTGGAAAGCTGAGAGAGTCATCAACACAGAGAGAGGCTGCTTGGCTGCCTTGCAGCAGAAATGAAAGGGGTGGGTCTTGGAAGGTTGAAGTCTCTGATGGGTCCGGTAAATTTAGCCTCCTCCCAACCATGTTCCAAACCAATGGGAAAATAAGAGGTATGTGGAGAAAGGCCAAAATATCAGGTATGTTACAGGGTCAAGGGTAGGTTAGAAGAAGTGGCTTTATGTTAGGGCACATGGGCTTTGTAACGGAATCTGAGCATTAGACAGATGTACCTACCGGTTACAGAAAGTGCTGGACTTTCTCAGGCCTCATCCTCTGAGGGCAAGACATTGTTGTGTTTTGTTTTGTTTTTAAATGTTTATTTATTTTTGAGAGACAGAGCATGAGCTGAGGAGGGGCAGAGAGAGAAGGAGACACAGAATCTGAAGCAGGCTCTAGGCTCCGAGCTGTCAGCACAGAGCCCTATGCGGGGCTCAAACTCACAAGCAGTGAGATCATGACCCGAGCCGAAGTCAAATGCTTAACCACCTCCAAGCTCCACACAAGCAGACTGGGTTTCTAAGAACAAAATGGGTAGGGAGCGGCTGAGCTGAGCTTGAATTCAGACAGAGATCAAAAACCATACTAATTTAGCTCCAAGAAGAGGCGGGGCGGGGGGAGGGTACATTTCCTCTTAATATTGCCCAACTTTTCATTCTGTTGACCTCTCAGGTTTAATGACTGATGTACTGTGTAATTTAAGTTCTTCAGAATAGGCACTGTGATGTAAATATGTTCTTTAATCTACACTCTGTGAGTATTCAATTTTCCTAATTCAGGAATATACTCCATGGGTCATTTTGCTACTAAAAATGCTTCAGCTCTCTTAATCTCTGATTAGCAACAGAGGCTCTGTTAATTAGACAAATGGATGTCATCAATCAAATGAGAGGTATGCAAGATGTGGGTTGGAAATTACAGACAATTCCACTATTACCTAAACAAGTTTTAAAATTTTAGTGATAGTGGATCATAACTCATTGTACAACCCAAATAAAAACTTCATGAGTTCATACTGAAACAAATAAATAAAGTTCTTCATTTAATAGAAATTAAACAATAAAGATAAATGATTGAATTAGAAACTCATCAATGTTACCCAAAATAGTGGGTGAGTTTCATGACAAACTGTATTTTTACATAGTCTCAAAGGTCTTTCCTGGACATTGTTTATTCATCCTGTGAGAGGAAAGTAGTGACTTCATAGTGAAGAATCTTGGAGTGCCCCATTGTAACCAAGCCATCAAAAATAGTATCACCCAATATTGGGGAAAACCAATATCATGTGCTTCCTGATATGCTGCATAGCATCATTTCTGTAGCACCAAAAATATATAATCTTAATTTAATCACAAGGAGATATCAGACAAAGCCAAAATGAGGAATATTCTACAAATGAACTGGTCTTTACTCTTCAGAAATGTCAAGGTTGACAAAGGCAAAACAATAACTGAGAAACTGTTCCAGGCAGAGAGATTTCATGACCACATGCAATCTGTGATCCTGGAATGGATCCTGGACCAAGACAAAAAAATAGGTATAAAAAACATTACCAGGGAGCACCTGGGTGGCTCAGTTGGTTAAACATCCAACTCTGATCTCGGCTCAGGTCATGATCTTGTGGTTTGTCGGTTTTAGCACCGAATTGGGCTCTGTGCTGATGACATGGAGCCTACTTAGGATTCTGTCTCTCCTCTCTGCCCCTCACCTGCTTGTGCTCTATCTCAAGATAAATAAATGAACTTAAAAAAAAAAAAAAAACATTACTGACACGATGACAAAATTTGAATATAGACTATGGATTAGCTAATAGGTATATGTCAATGTTAAATTTCCTGATTTTGATATTAGTACTGTTCTTGTGTAGGAGAATGTCCTTGTTCTTAGGGAGAAAAAAAAAACACTCTGAAATCCTTGGTGGACAATTATTGTGCCTGAATCGACTATATCTTGTCACCATAATATTGTCATATTTGCATCTGGTTAACCTTCCATGCAGAGAACAGAGATGGGACTTCATAGATCCCAGAACAGGTTGTAGGACTGTGTCATGGCTGCTTGGTAATCAACATTTCCATGAGTGGAAGAATTCTATCTAAGACTCACTTTCCTTATAACTTGGTAGTGAGGTTACAGTGGAGGCCACAATTATTGGTGAAAGGAGTCAGTTATGAATAACAGCATCGCTTTATATGGGTTTTCCACAGCTATTGAGTCTGTGATCCACCAGGGGGTGCAGCTATCTGGGGAGAGGTCAGCAACTCTTCCGGGAGGCTCCTGCTCCTGTCCTTGTAGACTAAGCCAGTTTCTTTGGGTGTCCTCGAGACCACAGGTGGGCAGCGGGGTGGATTTAGCAAAACTAAGGGCACTGATGCTACAGGACCCTCACTATTCAGCTCCCTTCCATGGCCCTATATCTAATTTTGTAGTCATCATTTTATGTTCCTTTTTCCTTAAACTGCTCCCTCCCTACAAATTGTATAAGATTCAGGTCCCCCTAAACCTGCTGGGTAGTTTAGGTGTTGTCTTCAGAAGGCTCTGAGATGGATCAGAACTGCACACGAAGCCCCAAGGTTACTCTACACAGAGCTGGAAATTCACATCTGTCCTGTTTCCAGCCCGCATTTAAGTCAGTCACATTGTCTATCACCAGAGGTTCTTTGATGAGGGCAAATGCTGACAGTAAGATATGCCATACATAAAATGCAAACATTATGAAGAGGTCCCAGATGTGTATAAATTTTTCATCTGTTACAAATTGTCAGGGAGAAAGAAAGTTTAAAGAATAGACCTAGGGATATGGTAAAGTCCAAAGACAGTAAAGTCCAAAGGAGTTAAAATTTGAAATCAGATAACCCTCCCCTTGAGTCAAAGTCCAAATAAATGGAAGTCTAAAATTGAAAACAGTACATCTCTGCACCCCACTCCCAATTCCTAACAGCTCCCTGACAGATGTAGGTGTCTCCAGTCCTGGGTGAGTTGAGGCCCTTGTGGAAACTCTAACTTGGGCCGTCTCTACCAGGAACGGAGGCAGTTCCACAGGGCACAGCCTTGGTTTCCAAATTGAGGAAATTAGTGACTCTCCAATCCTGGATCCATTTTCCCAGGAAAAATAAATACATAAGTTCTTAGTGTTGACAGAGATCACAGCTGAGACAGTGGTATCTAAGGAAAGGAAGATAGAAGAAAATAGTCCCTGCCTCTGTAATGGACCCCAAGTTCTAAAACAACATTCTGAAGGATCAGAGGTCCTGTGGAGCTGCAGGAGAACAGATGAAAGGTTGGAAATATAGTTAGGCGTTGCCTTTATTCAACAATTTATTGTGACCCATGGTGCCATGCACTGTGTCAGGGTCTGGGGTGCAGTTGTGAATGAGGTGGGCCTGTGCATCCCCACATGCATGTGGTCAGATTTCGCTTCTGGCTTGGAGGAAGAACAGCTTTGCCAGAACAGGATATCATTGAACTCATCTCTCCCCCTGCCCCTGTAACCAGGAATGATAGTGCATCCTAATTTTATACCAGAATAATCCACAAAGAGAGCACCTATCTAGGAGGAAAAAGGGAGAGAGTCACTGGGTGAGAACATACAAATAAAGAAGAAAAGCAATTAAATATTTGTGTCTTCTGACCTTCCAAACACTAAGCTGTGGCAGCCTGAGGGGGCTTCTCCAAGATGAGGTGTGCCTCTGTCCATCCTGACACCGATTTTCAGGATAGGGGTTCTTTATTACAGATCTTATTAAAGACATTGCCTGCTTTACTCTTAATTTACTATTGTAAAAAAATGACCTTTTTCCGGACGCCTGGGTGGTTCAGTTGGTTAAGCGTCTGACTTCGGCTCAGGTCATGATCTCACAGTTCATGAGTTCAAGCCCTGCATCAGGCTCTGTGCTGACAGCTCAGAGCCTGGAGCCCACTTTGGATTCTGTGTCTCCCCCTCTCTCTCTGCCCCTCCCCTCTCACACCCTGCCTGTCTCTCTCTTTCAAAAATAAGTAAACATTAGGGGTGCCTGGGTGGCTCAGTCGGTTAGGCGGCTGACTTTGGCTCAGGTCACGATCTCACGGTCCGTGAGTTCGAGCCCTGCGTCGGGCTCTGTGCTGACAGCCTGTTTCAGATTCTGTGTCTCCCTCTCTCTCTGACCTTCCCCCATTCATGCTCTGTCTGTCTCTGTCTCAAAAATGAATAAACGTTGAAAAATAATTTTAAAAAAGTAAACATTAATTTTTTTTTTTTAAATGACCTTTTTCTATCATCTTCCTGCTGCTTCTCAGGGCACAAATCATTTCTCTTAGCTCTTTGCCAGCGTATTGCTTCGAAACGCCTACCATGTTACTGGCACTGCTCAGTGAAAATACTCCTTCTAACGCATGTGTCTCACTTGAACATTTATCCTCTGCTACACTGCTGCTCCATCTTGACTTTCTGCTCACTGATCTTGACTGCGAAACGGAGTTATAAACAAATGCAGCTGTTTACATGTTAAATCCTTTCTCTTCACCTTTTTTCTGGGCCTTGGAGATACACATTGTTAGGTAACTCATCAACCAGGTCTTTAACAGGAAGGAAGTTGCAACAATTATCTGAAGGAAAATTGGATGTTAGATGCTGGAGCATACACAGAACACAGAGAACATAAACAATTCTTAATTTACCCTTAAGACATCTGTTAGTTCATATCAGGCTTTCCATTTCCCTCTGTCCCATCCCCCCTCCTAACTGCTCTCTCAGTGTTTGTATTTCCTGTCCTCCCTGTGGGTCTTCTTCACTGGGGTAGAATGCCCTGCTCCAATCCTTGTAGTCAGGAGCTTGGGCAAGGTGGCTTTTTGCACCAGAACACTGTTGGCCACGTTGGTCAAAATGAACCAGCGCCCACTTCTATGTGTATCTACAGGAGGCTTGCAATGAAGAGGACACAGAATGACCTCATTTCTTGGCCAGGAGGAAAGGAAAGTAATATGGGTAATCTCTGTAGCAGCACCAAGGGATAAATCTCCACGTCTTTCCAGTTCTCTTAGGAATCTTTATCTGTACAAAGGTAGTATGATAGAACCAATTAAATATGGAAAGTACTCAGACATCTAGGCAGGTAATTAAAACCAGCCACTGATTCAGGCATTCTGCCGATTTCTTCAATTTCCTTTCTATTTTAGGATTCTCACCTCTCCTCACCTGCGATTGTCAAAACAGAGTGAGTTAGCTGGGTGCACTGCTCACATCTAAATCAAAGACTATTCTTGTATTTGTAATTCATCAGCATACTTTCACATTTCTATTTTTACAAGGTCCCATGGTAACATCCCTAAAACAGGCTGTGTCCACAAAACAGTAAAACTGATGGGAAGTGAACATTTAGGTCACCCCATTAATTCGCCATTGTGACACCATTAATGATTCCCCCCCCGAATTAACAGTTTCAGGCCAATTTAAGTGTTAAAACAACCTGTATCCCCAGAAAACCTCAACTGGAAATTGTTTTCCAGGATAATAAAGCCACCAAAAGAACCAGATGTGAGATATATATATATATATATATATATATAGTCACTACCATGCCTCTAGCTGAGGTATAATCAGCTAGAAAGATATAACAAAAAGAGACCCCATTCACAAAACAAAGCACATCAAGTACTAAGGAGTGCTTTTAATGTGAAATACAGGTGACCTACGAGAAGAAACCTAACCAACCAATGAAATTAACAAACAAAAATGGTGGCAAGCTGCAGGAAGTGCTGACTAAATGGAAATGAGAAGCATGTTCCTTTTGGAAGCAAAAATATTAACAACAAAAAACAAAAAACGAAACACCAATTGATATTCAAACTAGTTCATAAATTTGACAAATTTCCAACAAAAACCATGGAATATTTTTGAAAGATAAAATTATTTACCTGAGGAAGCTGATGAATAAACCTCCAATTAAGAGGTGGCATCAAAGAAATGACCATAATAATCATGATGGGTTGGAGCACTGCTATTTGTGAAAAGATATTCTCAAACTTTCATAGAGAGTGTGATACTGATGTAAATCAGTGGACATAGTATCTATTATAGAAATGGACACTATTATGCATAATAGAACCAAAATATTATAGAACCAAAAATATTATAAAGAAGGCCACATGATCAATGGGAAAAGGAAAGATTATTCAATAAAGGTTTGTAAGGAATGTGAGTAGTCTTAAAATTATCTATTCAAATCTTCTAACATTGCACACAGCAATTAGTTCTAAATAAAGAAAAGGGTTTTTAAATAAAAATATATCAAATTAGAAGAAAATAGAAGTGAATTTTTATTAGACCTCTGATGGAAGATGAGCAATGTCAAAGCATATAAAATAAATATGAATAGGGGCACCTGGGTGGCTCAGTTGGTTGAGGACCCGACTCTTGATTTTGGCTCAGGTCATGATCCCAGGATCATGAGATTGAGCCTCGCGTCAGGCTGTGCACTGAGCATGGAGCCTGCTTCAGGCTCTCTCTCTCTCCCTCTCCCCCTTCCCTGCTCACCTGTGCTCACTCTCTCAAATAAATAAAATTTTAAAAATTAAAAAAAAAGATATGAATAAAAACCTAATACTCTAAATGCAATAAAATAAAACAAAATGCAGATGACAGAGGAAAACTATTTCCAATGAAAAGGACACATAAGGTGGTTCACACTTGCTAATGACTAAAATATACTTAAAAACCTGTAAATAAAGAAAATTCTCTAAAATCTCCATATGGGCAAAAGACTTGAAAATGAAATTTTAGGGAGGAATTGAACTTGTCAACACATAAGTAGAAAAATGTTCATCTTCATTAGTTGCAAAAGAAATAGAAAGACAAGTTATAAAGACATTCAAATTTAGCCTATTAGCAAAGATTCTTAAAATGTTAATCAATGCTAGTGATACCTTAATGAACCTGGAGTTCTCATAAATTTCTATGGGTAGCAATCCCTTTGGAAAACATTTAGACAGTACATATCACACATCTGAAAATGTTTATAGTGTTTGAAGCAGAATTTCATTTTTGAGGATCTAACGCACAGATAGAAGACTTTTTATATAAACAGATGTATTGCATCATCATTTACGAAAGGATACAATAAAAAAATCTTGAAGTGTTGGTGCGCCTGGGTGGCTCAGTTGGTTAAGTGGCTCTTGATTTCTGTTCAGGTCATGATCTCTCGGTTTGTGAGTTTGAGCCCCACTTTGGGCTCTGTACTGATAGCACAGAGTCTGCTTGGGATCTACTCTCTTTCCCTCTCTCTCTGCCCCTCCACTGCTCGCAATCTCTCTCTCTCAAAATAAATAAACTTAAAAAAAAAAAAAGACAATCATCTCTTTTAAAAAATGTCAGAGTGTTCACCTCCAGGGAAATGGTTAAGTATACCTTGGTATATTCAGATAAGGGATACATATACTTTGTGATTACAAAGTTTATGCATAGAAAAATAATAGTTATGGGGCATCTGGCTGGCTCAGTTGGAAGAGCATGAGATTCTTGATCTCGGGGTTGTGACTTCAAGCCCCATGTTGGGTATAGAGATTACTTAAAAATAAAGTCTTTAAAATAAATTTAAAAAATAGTTGTATCAGGATTGAATGGTGAGACTATCAGTGGATTTTGGTTTTATTTGGTAACTTTTAGATAGTGCTTTTTAAATTACATGGATGGGTTTTTTTTTTTTTTTTGCAGAAAAAATAAGATATACAAATAAACAAAAAGAAAAACATATGTGAAATCTTATCACCCAGAGGCAATCACTGTTAACATTTTAGTTCATGTCTTCCCAAACTTAAACAACTTACTTTATATTTTGAATAGGTGGCACATTAATATGGTTTAAAAACCAGAAAGTATAAAAAGGTATACAGTGAAGTTTCCTTCTTGTGCTTATTCCTTCCAACCCCAGGGTCAGTTTCCTACTCCTGTTCTTAGATTTTTAAATCCATTACACATACACGCAAATACAAATATAGATTTTTCCCTTTTAACCCAAAGAGTAACATACCATACTCGCTGTTCTGAAATTGCTTTTTTTTTTATTTAATATTGTATCAGGGAGCACTTTCCATATCAATATTATAGAACTTACTCATTTTTGTATGGGTACATAGCACTCCATTGTGTGGACATACTGGAGTTTATTAAACTAGTCCACTGTTAATGTCCATACTCTTTTTGTAGGTAAACTTTTTTTTCTTTTTTTAGTTTTCTACAGTTTCATAATTACCTTTCGTAAGTTTACATTTTAAGAAAAAGGAAACTTTGGAGTCATAGGAATCTAGAAAGATAAGCCCAAACCCTGCAGAAACCTGCTACCATGAAGGCAACTCAATGTTCTGTGACACGGTATTATGACAATGTTCTGTGGAATAATCTGTCAGCATTTTCCGAAATAGGATTTGCAATGCCTAGAGCACCAGCCAGCCAGGCTTCCTGGTGGAGATGTCATTGAGGACAGGGCTGCACTGGGTGACATGTTTTTAAATAGCTCAAAGGCCAAAGCACAATGCAGGGTGTCAGGCATCATTCTGACATTTCAGCTGGATATAAATTTAGACCTGAATCTTTATTAAAATGAAATGTGTACACAGTGATGCTGCCCTTAGAGGAAACCTAGGGTAAATGCCATGTGTAATTAAGAAGGTACTTTGTTACCATGTGTCCAAGCTATCTATTGCTGTGTAACAAGCCATCCCCAAACATAGCAGCTCAACAACAGCTTGTCACTTGTCATAATTCTGTGGGTTGACCTCCACTCCATTGGGAGGAACTTCTGCTCCATGTTGTCTGGCTGAGGTCACTCATGCTCTTTTACTCCATTGACAGCTTGGTTGGAGCTGGAAAGTCCAAATGGCTCCCATGGTTTCCCTCCATTTGGCCTTTCAAGGGCTCTAAATGAAGCATTCCAAGAGGACAAGACCCCATGTGCAAGTACTTATTAAGCCTCTGGTTGTGTCACACTTGTTAATGTCCCATCGGCCAAAGCCAGTCACATGGCCAAGGCCAGAGTCAAGGGCTTGAATACACAAGGGTGCAAATACCAGGAAATATTTCACTGGGGGCACCAAAGTAACAGACTGCCATACCATGTTTTTCTCTAATATTTTGTTTGAAAGGATGGGCTTATTTTCTTTCCTCTCTCTAATAAAGTTGCAAGTAGGAAATAGTACCAGAGATCACACAAGTCAAGTTTCTCTGACTTTAAAAACCATTTGTCAAAAATCTTAGAGTGCAGCCAAGTAATGTTGATTACAAAGTAAAATGTGTAAACTGCAGCATAATTTTAGAAAGTGTCAGTTTATCCAGTTAATGGGAGACAAGCTTTACTATATAGATGGGTTCTTTTGTCTCTCCTTGCCCAAGATTCTTGGGAGGATCTCTGCCTGTGCCTGTGGTTCCATATTTCTCTGCAATTTCTGCCATCAGGCTGAAGCAGGGAGACATGAATATGGATGGATGATACAGTGCTGACTGTCATGCTATGAAAGGGCTTCAGTCTTACTGATAGTAAGTAGAAAAAAAAAATGAGAAATGATTCTATCAAAAGCAAAGCATTTTCAAAAGCAAACTCAAAAAACAATGCTGTGTAGAAGGTAAACAACTAATTAGCTGAGGGAAGCTAGCAAGAAACTTGGGATTTTGTAGATAAATTGAACTGTTTAGAAGGAAAAACAAAACAGATCAACCAGATCAACAGACTAACTGAATCTTGACCAGCTGGGAGCAGGCATGTTGATATGGAAAGTTATTTTGACGATTAAAAAAATTAATGACAGTGGAAAGAATGAATGTTGAAAGAACTGCTTAAACCCTGAGAAAGTTAGCAGTATCGAGAAGGAAAGACAAAAGGAGGATAATAATAAATTAAAACCAAGCATCTCCTACAAATATGAGAAGATTAAACTTGTTCATGAAGGCTGTGTAATTTGGAAAATGATAATTTGTTAAGGCAAAAACTAAAAAGATTCTAAATGACAGTTAAACAAAATGAAGTGATTCATTGATCAAATTATTTGATTGCAACAGAATGAAAAACTGAGCAATCTGAGTTTTTAAAAATGTTTATTCGTTTATTTTGAGAGAGAGAGTGAGAGTGTGTGTGCACTTGGGGTGGGGGCACAGATAAAGAGGGAGAGAGAGAGAATCCCAAGCAGCCTTCATGCTATCAGTGCAGAGCCAGAAGTGGGGCCCAATCTCATGAATCATGAGATCATGACCTGAGCTGAAATCAAGAGCCAGACGCTTAGCCGACTAAGCCACCCAGGTGCCCCAACAATTTGACATTTTAAGCAATAAGCCAGATATTCAAATTATATTGCTTAGCCCCAAAGTATTCCTCCTTGTCTGGGGTTGGCCAATACCAAGTACCATGCTTCTTCCTAAAAAAAGGTGAAACAAATGTTTCGATGAGTCTTTAGCTCATGTAGTTGTTGCCATGATGGTGGTTTGGTGGTGAGTACTGATTTATTGGATGCACGATATGTGCCAGGTACTGTGCTAAGTGTTTTACATGCTTATTCTCAGTTTATCATCATCCTCATTTTACAAATAAAGAAACCGAGACACAGAGATAGATGTTAACTCCCTTGGTGAGAGTCACATGTTTAGTAAATGGTGGTGATAAGATCTGACCCAGGCAGTCTGACTACATCCCCAACATTCTACTGATTTCAGAGCCCTATTAAAGCAAAGACTGAGTAAATGAACCTGGGGTTACCATAGCAACCAAAGAAAGGAATCTGAAGAGTTGTTGACATACCCATCTCAATACATAATCTGCAACTCTGATTTTCTTCTTTCTACTCCCAGCCTTTTTTTTCCTTCCCTTGGTGCTACTTTTACAAAGCACACGAGCTATCCAAATAATTCACCCTTTACACCAACAGGATACTAGAGAAATGTAGCCCTGTAGATGTCATTTATTTACACTTTTTTTTTCGTGTAGATTTGGTAAGGAAATAAACTCTGAATGTTCCATTTATTTAAACAGCACAGAGTTAGGACACAAACTAGATCCCTGTTTTAAAGACACGGTCCTATGTCGCCATCTGGAGGAAGATGTATAAAAACCTCCTTTATCTGTATTTGGGCAGTCAGTCTTTAGCACCTTCATGACTCAACCGCAGATTATTATTTATTATGTACAGAGAGATAAAAGCAGAATTAAAAAATAAATTCTGTAGTGTACTTCATTGCATCCCAGTATGTCAAGAGGTCTAAAAACTAGACTATAGTTTAGAGAAAGAAGAGTGTTATGAAAAGTTGATTCTCACACTTTTAAGGAAAATGTGTGGTTTTCATCAAGTTCTAATGTATTGAGCTATTTTTTCATAAAATACTCCTGTAAGCACAGTCCTTGCTTTCTACAGGTTTATGTTCAAGGAGGAGATGAAAAACCGCATCTCTTTCCAAGGCTATTTCTGTTGGCATGAGACCCCCTCTGTTCCTTTAGAACACACTTAGCTCTTTGCTGGCAGGACCCTGTCCATCTGGCTCACTCTATCCCTAGCAACCAGCAAGGTTTCTGGCCTGTCTTAGGCACTCAGTAAACACCTGTCAAGTGAATGTTTTCTTTTCTGTGTTCTCTTAATTAGGCTTTTCTGTATAACTGTGCAGATAACCTAGAATATACCAAAACTCTTGGTCAGGCCCTGCCTGCTTGTTTTTTATCAGTGAACAAAATGAGATTTCTCCAAGGCAAGTCAGCCTCCAGGATTAAAAAAGTAAATAAATGCCCCTTGATTTTCACAGGGCCTAAAATTCCATTATGAGCAACTCACCTTTTTGAGTGTTACCCTTTAAGAATATCTTATGAAAATGTCACACTTCCTAGGAAAATTAACATCTTGAGTACTGTTAACTCTAATTTTGTCTGGGTCAAGGACAGCCTTAACCCCTGAGTACTCTAGGGATTGTGAAAGACGATTGATTGAGGTATGCGAAGAAAATACTACAATAGTATATGTATATAATTTATCTTTCTGTGTTTCCACATACATTGGAGTATTCACTCAAAAATTTTTACTAGTAAGTTTGAAGACCAACTGGTGAAGACATGACTTTGGAATTAGGCCTCAGTGTGAAGTTCTTTAACCTCTTGAAGCCTTTATTTCCTCTCTCATAAAATAGGGATAATAATTTTACTTTTGCAAAGTTGTGATGAAAACTGAAAGAACTGCCTGTGAAGTGTTCTGCCCTGGGCCTAGAAAATCTTAACAATTCAGTAAATACAGTTGGCTCATAGGCCTGTGACCCGTGTGGTCACAAAGGGTCCCATGACCAGAAGGGGCACAAGCTTGTTTAACGCTGTGCTGTCACTATGTGGAAATTATTCACAATTTTTGACCAAGGGCCTTGTATTTTCATTTGGTCCTGGGCCATGCAAATTTTGTAGCTGGTCATGGTAAAGGGTGATTTTCACTGTTGGTCTAGCTAAGTTGCTGCCCTGGTTTTCTTGGTTATGGTATGAAGGTTCCTACTCTGGTTCACATCACTATTTAAGCTCCTTTGGGCCACCTAAGATGCTCGTGGAAGATGAGCAGTCTTTTTTTTTCTTCTTCTTCAGATGTAATTCACATACCATAAAACTTAACATTTGAAAATATACAATTCCACTGTTTTAAGTCTCCCCCCCCCCCCAGTTTTATTGACCTATAATTGACAACACAATTTTAAGTATATTCACAAGGTTAACCCAGTCTTTTTAAAGAGCCCACACTGCCTTGTGGGCAGTGGGTTCAACTCTGCCTTGTTTTCACCACTCTCTGAAGTAGGATGTCAATAAGTGATGTCAAATGACACGACTTCCCTGAAATACATATTGCCAAGAACAAATTAATGCTTTGAATTGGCCGTAACGTTTTAGCGGTGGAAGAGGTCCTACAGGTCAGTCTGGCTCCTTCACTTTACAGTTGAGCAAACCAAGACCTGAAGAGACCGAGTGCCTTGTCCAAAGGCATGCAGAAAGTGATTAGGGCAGGACCCCAGGTCTTGTTTCATTCCGTGTGCCCCAGGCTCAGTAATTCTGCCCCCCTCCCCATTCAGATTGTCCACCTTTTGTCCAAAACTCCTCACTAAAATGGAAGATCAGGTTGGTATTTGTAGGCACCAGAAGGGCCCTTCACAAAAGTAAGTTTTTTAGTTTCCTTTCCATTAGTAAAGTGTTTTCAGAAATCCGGGGTTTCAGGGGCCAAGCCATTTGATTTTAAATGTGTCTGTGGTTTCCTCACTCCAGGGCACAACTTCTTGGTTCTGAGGACTCTGCTGCTGTTAATTTGATGACATAGTACGGTGCCTTCTGTGTACAATTTTAAAACTTTTGGGCTACATTCAATAAAGGTAGCAACTTAATGAATTTGTGGCATATTATTCAGCTCATTGAAGTCTTTGCATATAAGTAATGTTGATGCTTTTAAGGCCGTGGAGAATTTTTACATTGATGCAGCATCAGTTCCAACATATTCTACAGCTTTATCCGAAAACTTTGGTTCCATGAACAGATGCCAAATTCATGGCCAGGCAGCATATAAACACAGCAATAGTAACTCAGGCAATCACACAGGCTTGGGCATAACTAAGTTAAAATCTTATTTTAAATTCTTTGGTGGGAAACTTCTGTGGGCAGATATTTTAAATGTTGGTTATATTTACTATTATTGGCAGATATTTTAAATGTTGGTTATATTTACTATTATTAACAATAATAAATATTTTGGGTATTTACTATGCTCTGGGTATTCTCAACACTGCATGCATTATGTCAATCGCTGAATCCTCACATGTTTATGAAATGGTTATCAGTGTTATCTCCACAACTTGCCCAGGGTCTCATATCCAGATGGCAGAGCTGGACATGAGTGCAGCCATCTGACTCCGGAGCCTGAGTCTTTAACCGTCGTGCTGTATTTAGCTGTTTCTCATTGGAGGAAATAATGACCCAAGATTTTACTTGACCCATTTTAATGGGACCATAATAACAAAACACTGTGCACAGGGAATGGATAAACGCCTTCAGATGGAAATAAATCCAAAAGAAGATTCTGTAGAGGATGCTGTTTTTCTGATGTTCCACTTAGAATCTTGGCTGTGACAATCAGAGAGGTGGGGTCCTGTCCAGAGTCCTGGCTCTAACAGTATTCAAAGCAGTTTTTTTTTAATTGGAAATATGAAACATATGGAACATTTCAAACATTAAAAAAGCAGAATAGGGGGCGCCTGGGTGGCTCAGTCGGTTGAGCATCCGACTTTCGCTCAGGTCATGATCTCGCGGTCTGTGAGTTTGAGCCCCGCGAGGGGCTCTGTGCTGACAGCTCAGAGCCTGGAGCCTGCTTCAGATTCTGTGTCTCCCTCTCTCTCTGCCACTCCCCCGCTCATGCTCTGTCTCTCTCTCTGTGTCAAAAATAAATAAACATTAAAAAAAATTTTAAAAACAGAATAGTATCGTGAACCAACTTGTAGCCATAACCCAGCTTCAGTAATGACCAATTTAGGGCCAATCTGATTTTACCTATAGCCCCACCCACTTCTCCCTATCCTCTCCAGATTATTTTTAGCAAATTAAGCAAATTCAGACCTCAAAACTTTCCCCGCATAAATCTTTCAGCATGTATCTCTAAAAGATAAGATTCCTTTTAAAAAGCATATCATACTGCCATTATGACACTTAAACATTAATACCTTTAAAACCATCAAATATTAAGTCACTGCTAACATTTCTATGGTATCTCATAGAGGTTTTTTGTTTTTTGTTTTTTTTTTAAGTTTGTTCAAATCAGAATCCAAATAAGCTCCATGAGACTGGTATGTCTTTTAAGTATCCTTCTAATATACAGTTTCCCCTTCACCTCTCTCTCTTTTTTTTTAATGCTTATTTATTTTTGAGAGAGAGAAAGGGAGGCACAGACAAAGGGGGAGACAGAGAATCCCAAGCAGGCTCAGCACTGTCAGCCCAGAGCCTAAGGCAAGGATCAAACTCAGGAATTGTGACATCATGACCTGATTGGAAATCAAGAGTTGGTTGCTTAACCAACTGAGCCCCCCAGGCACCCCTCCACCTCTCATTTTTATTTCTTGTAATTGATTTTTTAAAATACCAAAAACAGGTTTTCCTTGGGAAATGCCAAAAGTCTGGAATTTGCTGACTTTATTCTGGTCATATTATTTATTATGCTCCAATATGACAACTGAAAACATTTTAATTTTTTTTTTTAACTTTAGACTCTATCCTCCAGGACGTGTCCATTTTATTCTTTTCATCCTTAGGTATCCTTGAGACTGTACAGTTGATCTTCCATGTTTTGAAATCTGTGTAGTTTTTAATTTGCATTTCTCTTATTTTGACCATTCCTTTTTTCACATGATTAAGGGCTATTTTGATTTCTTATGTGAAGTGCCTACTCACTTTTTTCCATAGAGTGAGGGTTCTTATTTTTGTCAAAATATTTTATCAAAATTTTTATCAAAAGAAGCTCATATATTAGAGATATTTCCCCTTTCTTTGTGATATTGATTACAAATATTTTTCCTAGTTAATAATTTTTCTTTTCACTGTCCTATGGTATTCTCTGCCATGCAAAAAGTCTTCATTTTTTTGGTAATTGAATGCATCAATTTTTGCCTTTTTTAGTTCTGGAGTTTGCATCATGATCAGAAATGTTGCTCCAAGTTGTAGATGAATTAACTCATGTTTTTGTTTTATACTTCCACGGTATTATTTTTCCATTTATATATATATATATATATTTTTTTTTTAAGTTTATTTTTATTTATTTTGAGAGAGGAGAGAGAGAGTGAGAGAGCACAAGCTGGGGAGAAACAGAGAGAGAGAATCCCAAAACGTCTCAGTTCTGAGTCGGTTCTGCTCAATTCTGTCAGCGCAGATCCCAATGCATGTCTTGATCTCATGAACCATGAAATCATGACCAGCAGGTGTGAGGTGTAAGGATTGGATCAAATTCTATCTTTTTCAGAACACGTTGTAAAATTCAGGACTTTATAAAAATAACAAAGGGATCTATTCGGAATGCCCGGAAGCACATTCTCTGCTATATTCAAAGTAGATAGTGAAAGACAACAGTAGGGTTCTGTTCCACTTCCAGCTCATCCTTACTGAGGAAATGGTGCTAAGGCCTAGCCTAGCCCTGGAGGCCGGGAGAATAATCCATGCTCTGCTCTCCTCGGGTCTAGCTTCCTCTTCTGTCAGATCTGACAGAATTTGTCACTGTCTTGTCCTCTCTAGGATCACTCTCTTGTCCTAAGGACAGTTACCCTGTGCAGCTCTGTGCTGGGAGTGTGGTTTCGTTGTTGCACAGGCCTTCCCTGGAAGCTATTCTTCACATTTACAAATGCTGATGCTCAGTTCATGTTTAGTATGGAATTTCTGTCAGTTGATCTTTGCAAAGGGCTTTGCTTACCTCCCTGTTGTACTTGCTAACCTGAAAAGTGGTTTTGCCTCTCTGTTTGGGCCTTAAGAAATCTCTAACCTGAGAGTGCTTGTACATCAGCATTCTCTTGGCAGGCTGTATTCTCTCTGGTGAGTGAGGGAAAGGAAAGATTTTATTTTGCTAACTTTTGTGATAACAACAGCAATAATAATGATTAAAATGTATCGAATGCTTACTATGGGTAAGGCACCAGGCTTACCCCTAACACCAGTTGGGGCAAGGCAAGAATACTAAAGGGGTCCATGGTATATGTCTATACACTTAAAAGTTAGATATTGAGTAGACTATCACATATGTTCTTTCCTTTTACCTTGTCAAATGTGCCTTCATAATAACCTGGAAGGACAGATTTAAATGCAGATTCTTAGAATTCCTTGAGTTCCATGCCAGAAGGTGACAGTGTGAGAAGAATTCATCCCCTGCCTCTAGGCTGCCTCTCTTCTCATCCTACCTCCTCCTGTGTCCACGATGGGCCTTGCATACAAGTTTGTGGACATTCAGCCCATTTACCCAAGTTTCAGATACATGCCTTTCACTCCACAAATAGCTGTCCCTTCGGGTCATCCTCTGACCCAGGAGAGTACACTCCAGCAGAGCAGTCCAAGGTAACCCTATAAGTGGGCTCAGGGCCATTTGTGTTGATAATTCCAGTGTGTTGGATACCTGGAGTATGGTCTAGAAGAGATGGGGGAGGTGATGGGTTCTGGGTGGGCATATCTCCGTATTCCTGTAAAATCTGCTCCACAAGGAAAAGGAGAGTCCCTATGGGACTCCAGGTTGCTTTATATGTATTTAACTCATTCAATCCTTAACAACAATCCTATGAGGTAGGTGCTATTATGTCCATTTTACCAATGAGGAAACTGAGGCTTAGAGAGATTAGGTAAACTGCCCAAGGCCAAGAGACTACTAAATGGAAGAGTAAGGATTACAATTTGGGCAATCTGGCTCCAGAGCCTTGTCTTCTGAACTGAAAGGATTTCCCCCTCACACCGTTCCATGATACTTTCTGTGTAGCATTATTAATCCCTCCCCATAGCAGTACTAAGGAGTTATCTGCTTGACTATACAAGTACTCAACAAAGTTGTTAGGGATCTTCATTCTTGACCATCACTTGAACCTCCTTTACTAGTAAAATTAAGGTATCTCTAAGATATTTTTCAGCTCTAGAATCCTGTGATTCTAGACATGATTACAAATATCCCTTCAGTGTAAGCTTGAACAATGCTCCAGAAAGTGTACCTGAAGGCATTACAAAACTACTAATAATTAATAACAATAATTAGTAATAATAATTATTAAATTATAATTATAGGATCCTACCTACCATTGAGATTACCACATATTTAAAACTTGGAAACACAAATTAACATCTTCTATAGGAACTTCTCATTGCTCTTAATAGGAAACACTGCAAAAATTTTACAGAAGACATATTAATTAGCCTATAGGGTCTACTTAGGAAGAATATATGATGTCAGATACAGTGATGCACATTTAACAACTAGATGTTACCCCTATTATAACTGACCTAAAACATTTCAAGTGTACTGAAAGTATGGCATATATTATTAGTTGTATGACTAATTTTTCATAGTCTCTCTTTGAGATTAGAGATCTCATGCAAAAGTTTCAGTGGAGGCTTTAGTAGGAAGGAACACTGCAACTGAATTATTACCAGGAGTAGAAAAAAAGAATTATACCAGGACCCATGTTTGGAGTATGAAATATCAAATGTGCTCAAGTTGGATGTCTATACATTGCAAGTTGGTCTTGAGGTAAACTAGACTTTACATAGAATCATAGCTAATTACAATTTGAAAGACAGACTCTCTCTGGGTATCTGGGAATGCTTTTTAGAATAGTTCCTTTTCAAACATGGATTAAAGAGGCCTTTTCCTACTTGTCTGATCTAGTTCTTTCATGTTATCCTTATTGAATAGAGAATATAGAGAAACTCTACCTTTAATGAAAAATCCTGGAAACTTTTTATTGATTTGATCTTAGACTGTAGTGTCTATTACAGCTCAATAGAGCTTCTTTATCCTTTGTTAGAAGTGTTTGAAAAGAGGTGGGGAAAAAACTTGAGAAGTTCTTTTCTCCACAAATGACTGATAAATTCCCATTTCTTTAGCCTTAGAATTTGTTCCTTCTGATGTGACTTCTATAGTTTACTCACAATGTTTGATATTCCTATAAAAATATTTAACATGGGATACATTCTGGATAATAGTCTAAAATGATAAACTTAAATTTTAAAATCAATCTTTTCCTCTATAAATAATAATAATATCTTCTCTAAAAATGAATGACATTTAAGGAGTTACATGGAAATGGTTATTATGTACAATACACAGGAAATCAACATGCAACAACCAAATAAAATAAGTGAAACACTAATTTTATTTTTATTAGTCCTATTGAAATTTACATACTATAAATTCACCCATTTAAAATATACAATTCAATGGTTTTTAGTGTATTCAGAGTTGTACAACCATCATCACAATGTAATTTTAGAACATTTGTATCATCCACCCCCAAATCCCATACCCATTAATAGTCACACACATTTCCCCCACCTACCCATTCTTTCTTGTAGAAAGCCAGTACTCTACTTTATGTTTACATAGATTTGCCTCTTCTGAACATTCCATCTGTAAATAGAATCATCCATCATGTGATCTTTTGTGATTGGCTTCTTTTGTTGAGAATAATTTTAAGGTTCCATGTTGTAGCTTGTATTAGTACTTCATTCCTTTTCATTGAGGAATAATATCTCATATGGTTATACATATCTTATTTGTCAATCAGTTGATGGACATTTGGATTACTTCCACTTTTTGTCTATTTATGAGTAATTCTGCCATGAACATTCATGTACAAATTTTCATGTGGATGGATGTTACATTGCTTGGTATATGTCTAGAAGTGGAATTGCTGGGTCACATGGTGACCCTATGTTTAACTTTTTTGAGGAATTGCCCAAATGTTTTCTAAAGCAGCTGCACCATCTTATAGCCTCACTAGCAACATATAAGAGTTCCAATTTTTCCACATCCTCTCTGATGCTTGTAATTGTCTTTTTGATTATAGCCATTCCAATGGGCATGAAGTGGTATCTCATTGTGGTTTTAATTTGGAGTTTTGTGGTGCTTAATGATGTTGAGCATCTTTTAATGGTCTGTTTTTAAATCTTTTACTCGGTTAAAAATGTGGACTCTCTGGGGCACCTGGGTGGCTCAGTCGGTTAAGTGTCCAACTTCGGCTCTGGTCATGATCTCACCGTTTGTGAGTTCGAGCCCTGCACTGGGCTCTGTGCTGACCACTTGGAGCCTGGTTCGGATTCTTTGTCTCCCTCTCTCTATGCCCCTCTCCCACTCCTTCTCTGTTTCTCAAAAATAAATAAATGTTAAAAAATTTTTTTAAATGTGGACTTTAACCCCATTAGTTGATAGCTGGTAAAATATCATTGTCAATTTTTAGTAGTTCATTTATGATGAGATCAAGACTGCAAAGTCTAGCTCTAATAAATTGGTTGGCTTTTACAAAGAAAATGGTAGTTAAATAGCTACACTCATTGGTCCTAACTCTGTTGTGATCTGACAGGACTTTGATCTTGCCAGTTAAGAGGGTGTGCGTGTATCAACCAAAGGGTATGTCCTAATGACTCCAAATATTATTCCAATAAAAATGTAATTTATTATCAACACATATTTTCAGGAGCAATGACCTATTGTTTTATTGAAAATGGTACATGCTCATTTCAAATATTTTTGAACCATCAAAAAGATATAAAGAAGAAAGCAATAAATTGTTATAAACCTCACTTTTCCAGAAATAACCAGTTAGGTTTTGGGGAAGTATAATACTTCCAAACAGATACAGTTAGATTCAGGGTCAGATGGTTGAATGGGTAGAAATAATTTCATGAGAATGGGATCATATTGTATCCGCTTTTTAAAAATAAAAAGGTTTTAATTTTACTTGAGTTAACAATAAAAAAAGAAAAAAAACACTTAAGTGAAACTGAGGAATGAACAGAGAAAACTTTTTCTCTATAAAATTGATTCAGAGCTCACCTCCCATCTTTTTATCACGACTTCTCTAATTCTGACCCTCTTGTTCACTTCTCGAGTTGCTGAATATCATCAACAGAGTTTTTTCATAAAGGACCCATGAGTGTGATAGTAGAAACTACTGAACAGCAACATTACTTTTCCATTGTTCAGTATAATACTCCTGATTTTATTTATTTTTTTAAAGTTTATTTATCTTGAGAGAGAGAGAGAGAGAGAGGGAGTGCTCACATGTGCACATGGGGTAGGGGCAGAGAGAGAGGGAGAGAAAGAATCCCAAGCAGACTCTGTGCTGTCAGTACAGAGACCAACTTGGGGCTCAAACTCATGAACCATGAGATCATGACCTGAGCCAAGATCAAGAGTGAGATGCTCAACCAACTGAGCCACTCAGGTGCCCTTAATACTCCTGATTTTAAATGTACACATTGCCCCCAAGAATACAGTGTTTAAGCATAGCCTCCCTTGCAGCTAGATGCTAAGTAAGTTCTGGCCAATGAGATATAAGCAGAAGTGTTGTATGAAAATTACAGAAAATATCCTTAGAGAGGATATGCCCATCTTCTGCTCTTCTTCCTGCTAGCTGTTACGCAAATGTAAACACTGAAGTTTGATTTGTCATCTTCAACCATGAGGTGGAAGATCTGTACTGAATGTAGTATAACAACAAGATAAAAGGATTCTGAGCAGCCGACCATTTCCTTAAGCTGCTATACCTCCAGACTTTTTATGAGAGAAACTTTTTATTTTTGTTATTTTTAAAGTCAATTTTTAAGGAATTTCACATGTGATTCCTTCTACTGCCAATCACTTTGGTTCCTCCAAAGTCAGAATCATAATCTTCAAAACAGCCCCTTTAAAAAGAACTTTTGTCCAATCCGCAATTGTCACTGTCAGTCAGTCCACAATTGTTTCTTTTGGGCTTCTTTTGATCTCCACTTGAAAATGGACATACTTCAAAAATTCCCCCCTGTAATCTTTGGAATCCAATTTCTTCAAGCAAATTACTTTAGGGCCCTAGAAGTCAAACTGCAGGAAGCACATTGATTGCTATTTTGGCAAATGACCTAAAATATAAGTATTCTTTAATTGTTTTTAATGTTGAAAAGTCTTGTTACTTCCACTCTACCCCATGGGCCTAGCAGAAAATGTTACAGGTCTCATTGTCACCACTGCAATAAACTTGCTGTGATGGAAGAAGCATAACTTGTATTTCAATGTAGCCATGAAATCTCTACCTTTTTAAATGGCTTATTTGGGGTCCTTAGTCATCTGCCATTAAAATTCATTATAATTGTCACAAGTGCTAAACAATGCCATTAGGTTCTTTAGTGCTAAGAATGTCTGTTGCCTTTACACTTACACAATTTAGCTGTGTATAATTCTGATGTTATACTTTGCTTCTCTATCAGTATATATAGATACTATTTCATTTTTTCTGGCATTGGAGGTTGCAGGGCAGATAGCTGAAGCCAGCCTAATTTCTTTCCGTACCCATCCTCCATTTTTGTTTCTGGCTAGATCAAAAAACATTCTTTTCCAATTTTCTATTAAAAAAATTCAAACATGCAGAAAAAGTTAAAAAATAGCTAGATTTAGCAATTGCTAATATTTGCCTTATTTGCTTTATTTCTCCTTATGCATATGTGCATGTGTGTGTTTGTATGTATACAGATAACACTTCTTTCTGAATCTTTTGAAAGTAAGTTGCCGACATAACATTTTACTCCTAAATACTTCAGGATATATTTCCAAAGAATAAGATTTTCTAAAAAATAACAAATTCCCTAATATCCTCTAGTGTCCACTTTGTGTTCAGATGTCCCCTATTATTCCTTCTACCCACACTATCTTTTGTAGCCTTAAAAAATACTAAAAGGACCCAAGATCTAATCACATTGTATTTAGTTTTTTTGTCTCTTTAGTCTCTTTTAAACAAGAATAATTCCGCACTTTGTTTTGTATTTTTTGTTGTTTCATACATTTACTTTTTTTGATGAGGCCAGACCAGTTGTGTTGTATCCTCTCCTATCTTCTGGCTTTACCTGATTGTTTCCTTGTAGTTTCAATTAACTTGTTTGTTCACCTATCCCATATTTTCTGTAAACTGAGTTAGGTGTTAAGACATGATTAGACTTGGGTTTGATATTATTTGGCCAAAAATATTTTATGCAGTATTTCATATTGCATCATATCAAGAGGTAGAAGATGCAGTTTGTTCTGGTATTGATGATACTAAACTGTTTTTTGTGTGTATGAAAAATAACTCTATTTTCCAAAACAAAACAAAAACTTAGAAAAGTGACCCTGTTTTACAGTTTTGCAAATCTCTGAATATCTGGTTTAACAGAAGATGGAAGGAAACTTACATCTGCCTTGGCAGTCAGTCCACTGAAATACCACATATCATGCAGCCTCTGGAAAACATCACTACACTCTCCTGCAAGAATGAGATTTCAAAGACCAAATAGTGTCTTAATATTAGTATGGAAATAGTTTTGACCTTGTGGACCCCTTAAAAGCCCCTCAAGTACTCTCAGAGGTTCCTGGACAACACTTTGAGAACCTCTACTTTACATTCAACAGACTGACAAAAAAATTTTTTATACTAAACTGTTTTTTTTAAGATTTTATTTTTAATTAATCTTTACACCCAATATTGGGCTCAAACCCACAACCCTGAGATTAAGAGTTGTATGCTCCACTGACTGAGCCAGCCAGGCACCCCACTGATACTATAATTTGTTTGAGATTTTGACCTCCAGATCTTTCCATTTAAATGTACATAATCTGTGAGAGTGATTCTTTAGCATTACTCTTTCATCTAATCATTTTAGTATATATTTACGACCTTTGTCTGCATCAATTACATCATTGAATAATTTTCTAAATCTACCATTTTTCTTACATTTATTAGCTGGTATCCTTAGGTAAATAGCTTTCCTTTATCAACTGAGGATAAACCTCAGTTCCCCCCAGAACACACAATAAATGCTTAAACGTTTCCTTTTAATTACTAATTGGCAGAGATGGTGCAATAGTTCTCTCTAAAGTTCATGAATGATTTTGAAGTATTATTCTTGAAGTTAAATAATTTTGCCTCCATGGAGACTTTATCATCTTTTTTTTTTCTGGTATATACTGTATGCCTTTAACGTGCAGATTCAGTTAATATATTACTTTATTTCTGAATACTTTTTCTGTTCCATTTGTTGACTTTTCTAATTTAGGAATACCAATGATCTATATGCTGGATTTGCTTTGCTCTCTTAAGCATCATCTATTTTATTTTTTTAATGTTAACTTATTTTTGAGAGAAAGAGAGACAATAGCGAGTAGGGGAGGGGTAGAGATAGAGAGGGAGACAGCGAATCCCAACCAGGCTCCACAGTGTCAGCACAGAGCCTGATGTGGGTCTTGAACCCACAAACCATATCATGACCTGAGCTGAAATCAGGAGTCAGACATTTAACCGACTGACCCACCCACGTGCCCCTCATTTCTCTTGAATCTCCTTTTTCTCTCTGCATTTCTTGTGATAATTTCCAGTGTTTTTTCCATACTGGTAATTTGATTTCCTTTTTTTGTTGTTGTTCTGTTGTTTCAAAGCTATTCACTAGATCTGAAACTGTGTTTATATTTATTTTTTTAGCTTGGCTTTTATTTTTAGTATCCATCTTTAAGCTCTTGGTATTTTGTTATTGTGTTACTCTTATTATTTAAAATAAATTAAAGTTTATTTATTTACCTTGAGAGAGAGAGAGAGAGAGAGAGAGAGAGAGAGCACATGAGTCGGAGGGGCAGTGAAAGAGGGCAAGAGAAATCCCAAACAGTCTCTGTGCTGTTAGCATGGAGCCCAACTCAGGAATATCTCAGTAACCAGGAAATCATGACCTGATCTGAAATCAAGAGTTGGATGCTTAATGGACTGAGCCACCCAGGCACCTCAAGCTCTTGATATTTTGAGTTCATACTATAACTAAATTCTTCTTTGGTAGACAATCTGCTTTTTTGACATAAATTTTCTTCCAGATGGGGTTCTACATAATGTAACTTTCAGGATCTTGGTTTGCATTGGTTATGCCCTGTTTTGTTGCTTGTTTGATGGGACAGCTCTTTCCAGAATCATTTATTCTGATACGCTGTGCATGAATTTTTGACATACTTCCTACTTTATCTAGGAATAAGTTGATCTTCTTAGAGTCATAGCTTGGTGGCTGGGCACTGTTTTGTCTACTTTTCTATAGTCTAATATTGGAAAAGGATGGAGTAGGGACAAGGGTGAGATCTATTGGGATTCAGTATAGCCTCTGCTAGGGGACAGGCCTTTGCTCTTTCTTGAGAGCCTATGAAACATCCTGTTCCACAGCCCTTTCCATGCAGCCAATTATGTATCTTAGTTCCATATATTTTGGCTTATTCCCCTGGCTCTGCAGTCCCCTGATAATGGGCAGGTCCTGATGAAACTTTTTATTCCTATTGAAGACTACTGTTTTTATTGTTTTTCTCCTTGTCAAGGAAAAAAAAATCAACAGCTCTCCATTATTTTAAGGATATAGTGGAAACCTCTAGGTTCAGCTCCATCCACAATCTAACCTTTCAGGTTTATGTAACCTTTTCATCTTACGTGAATTCTCTCTCACACGGATTCTATTCACTGTTTCTAAATCTATGTTTTCCTACATCTATCTTTTTATTCCATAGACCCATGTAGAGTGTTATCTTGATCGATCTCAATTCTACCGTACTTCCTATTTCCTCCATGAAGTCTTTCCTGACTTATTATAACTGGAAAAGCTCTTCATCTTTTGAATTCCTGTATAGAATCTATTGTCTCTACATAATTCATTGGCAGTGTTTTATGGTAAGGCATTACTGGTCATTTATATTTTTGCTTATGTCTCAAATCTTCTTCAGGAATTTTGTTTTTGTTCTTGGTAGTGCCCTTATCTGCACAATGCCACCTCACATATTTGTAGATTCCTGTTCCCTTAAAAATAACATTGAAACCAATTCACATCTTCATTGTTGCAGGCAGCAACTGCTCTTCCAAACTCTGGCACTTCTAATCTTCTGGAGGCTTTCCTACCGCTCAGAGGGCTGTATTAAAACTTGAGGTAGTTGGGGGCGCCTGGGTGGCTCAGTTGGTTAAGTGGCCGACTTCGGCTCAGGTCACGATCTCGCGGTCCGTGAGTCCGAGCCCCGCGTCAGGCTCTGTGCTGACAGTTCAGAGCCTGGAGCCTGTTTCAGATTCTGTGTCTCCCTCTCTCTGACCCTCCCCCGTTCATGCTCTGTCTCTCTCTGTCTCAAAAAATAAATAAACGTTAAAAAAAAAAAAAACAACACAAAAACTTGAGGTAGTTGAAGAACTAGTTAAGTGGTTGCAGGAGAGCTCAGAGAGGAAAATAAACGATATGCTCCCAATATCCCTTCTATCATCCTTTGAGTCTTTAGTCACTGGAATTTTGAAACCTCTTTCCACAGGTCTGCTGTGGTCCCAATATGAAAATGGGCTACTCCGGAATTCATAGTTCACTTTGGGCAGTGGCATTCACAGACATCCGTGTTTGAAGGCCAAGGCTGGTTCTCACCTTCCCATTTTCAAAATCTGGTTGTCCTTCAATTCCCCAATCCCGTCGTAATTTAGGAGGTAGCTCACGGAAGGCTCTGGTTAAGGCAGAGTGAGCCCACATCCCCCAGCATTTTTCTTAAATGTGGCAGCACCGCACTTTAACAGATTAGAACCCATCTGAACAAAAAGGAAAACTGAAGTAGGAAACAAACTTGGGCTTCAGTCGGCTAGCTAGAGTAACCCTCAGGCACTGGTGCAGAAGAAATTCTCGAGGTGGGCCACAGAGATTATCTCTACTCCAACTCCACTGCTCTTCTCCATAGATACACACGCACGCCCGCCACCGCCTCAGTCGCTTAGGGATCGCAGGGCGGTTGACAACCGTTCGCCCTTGATGCGCCTTCCTCTGCTCAGCGGGAGAACAGGAGACACCACCGACGCCGGTAATGGCCTCTGCACGGCCCCCTCTGGACGTGCGGAATCCTGGGACTTGTGGTCCAGCTCCGAGGGCTCCCTAACCGAGTAGGCATTGAAAGGACTACGATTCCCAGAATGCATCGAGGAAGGGAGAAACCTGGGCGGGGAGAGAGAGGGGCGGCCCCAGGCTCTGGGGCGTCGCGGTTTCCAAGCGCCGTGATCTCGCCTAGTAACCGGCCGCCGCGGTTCCCGAAAGCTGCGCTGTGGCCCCGCCCCCGGAGCGCCCGCTGGAGGAAGAACCTGTCTCCCGCTGCGCCCCAGTGACGAAGCCCATCCTCGGGTGCGGGAGGTGGGGAAGGGAGGGCAGGCAGAGGATTTCGCTCGCCCGTGCGAGATCCGGGACGTGCTGGCGGCGCCCGCTCCGAGCAGAGGTTAGAGGCGGAGAGAGCGGGGATGCTCTGCAGACTAGGCTGGATCCGGTGTGGGAGGAGTGCAGGACGTTGACAGGGAGGCAGTGCGCGCGGGTCGGGCTGTCCCTGGGGGCTGGCATTCCCTCGGACCTGCGGCAGCCGAAGCTAGGGTAGTGTGGGCGCCCGTTGTTGGGGGAGTGGGGGGCGCGGAGTGCGTCCCGGCCCCCACCCCCCGCCTGGCTAGAGGCTGACCTTTGAGCCCACGGGTCCCCGTAGCTAGTTCAGACCTTCGTGAAGCGGGGCACTCGATTTTTGCCACTTGTTAATTATTTAATTTCTTCGGGACCAGGAGCGTTAGTAGGTAGTGCTTTCCTGCCTCCAACTGCACTAGTGTCTCGTTTCCTCCAATTCAGAAAAATCTTTCATGACGCTTGCACTTGGAGTTGCTGATTAGTGAGAACTGCTAAGTTCTTCATGATTTTTTTCGGTCAAGAGAGGTTTCACGGAGGATGTAATTTTAAAATACGTGACAACTAATTGAAGGATCTAAAAAAAATGACCGTTGCATATTCACCCTGGCTTAATGGGGAAACAGCAAGTATTCTCTTCAATCATATCAGCAACCAGAAGCATTTTGGGCATATTTCATATCATTAAGGAAATGGATCTGGAGGGAGAAGGAGAATAGTTGACAATTAAAAAAACAAAAAACAAAAAAACCTTGGTTTAGTTTGGGGATCATTTTCTTGGACTGGTGACTTATACAAAAAATCTGTTTCTTTCTTCCTTTCTCCTGCATCCTGGGTATAGACTGTCAGTTTCGGATCCAAGGATGGTGATGGCAAAGCTTACCCGGGTTTTCTGTCAAATCAAAGCTGTCACAGAATAAATCCCGTTGCCTGCTGCGAAGCCCCCACGCACTGCAAACTTCAGTGAGCGAACTGGGTAATCAGTGTTTGGATATGCAGATCCCTGATTTAAAAGGCGGGGTGACCCCCCCAAGAACCTCTCCTGGGGGAAGAAGCCCGCAGGTGCAGTGAGGCGTGTGCGGGTGTTGGCGCCCGCGAAGACGCCTTGCCCGGGGAGAGGGAGCCGGGGCGCCCGGCGGGGTCTGGCGGCCGCGCACTGGCGGCTCATCTCCGGCGGCGGCGGCGGATGATGGTGGCGGCCGGCGCACTGGGCTGTGTCTGTGCGTCGCCGCGGAAATCAGCGCCCAGCGCTGCACACTGAGCCCTTGCAGGTCCTCCGCAGCCCGAGTCTTGGCGAGGACAGACCCGGAGCGCAGGGGCCGCGGACCCGCGCGCGGGGGGGCCGGGGGACGAGTGGGGTCGGCTTATCATGGCGGATCGGACAGCTCCCAGCTGCCAGCTCCGGCTGGAGTGGGTGTACGGGTACCGGGGTCACCAGTGCCGCAACAACCTGTACTACACGGCCGGCAAGGAGGTGGTCTACTTTGTGGCTGGGGTCGGGGTGGTTTACAACACCCGAGAGCACAGCCAAAAATTCTTCTTGGGACACAACGACGACATTATCAGGTAAGGAGGTGGCCCGAGGTGGTGGGGAGGGGTTGGTATGGAGATTGGAAGCGTGGGGAGAAGGATGACCAACCTGGCTTTGCTGGGGTCAGATCTAGGAGCCCTGTGGAGTAAAGGATTCTCTCTGGAACTGCATGGAATTACATGGCTAGGGCACACACGGGGTGGGGGGTGAAAGTGGGGAGGGAGAGATTTCTTTCCTCTTTATTCCTCTGGAAGTCTTTTAAATCTCTAAGGAGTTGAGTGTCCTGATGTGTTTTTTTTTTTTTTTTTTTTTTTTTTTTTGGTGTTCATTACTGCTACAAGTGGAAGGATCCTGGGTAACCATCAAACACTTCTTCCTGCCCTAACTAGGTAAATGTAGGACCAATAATCTGAACTGTGGGTGTCATCTTTGGTAGGCTCCTCAGTAGGTTCCTCAACAAGCAAGAGGATTTTAAAAAATCTAGAAGAAATTTTTGCTACAGGTAATTTGGAATCTTCATCCCAGATGCTTTGAAACTGGAAAATTTCTGCACTGGGTGGGGAGTTTGTTCTCTAATATTTCACTTGGCAGTGTTTTAATGCAAAAAAAAAAAAAAAAAGCATATTTATACACTAAATGGATGCTTCCACAACATCACTGAGGTTATGAAAGGCTGGCAGCTGCAGGACCACAAAATCCTACCAGTTAGTCCCCAGAATGACCAACATCTGCCGGTGAATGGCCAGGACTGATTAGAAAAACATGACTGGATAAATAGCCTTTTTAAGGGGCCCTCCCCATCAAATTTTAGAGGGGCATATTTTGATTCTTGGCCCTGTCCTCTCATCTCTGGGCCAGACGCATTTTCCTCCAGCTCTTGTCAGCTGCTTGTGTGACCAAACAAGGTGTGGTCCAGATGCTGTTCACAGGGAATCCCATGCAGCCTTGGGCAGTCAAGGAAGATTTCCATATGGGAGCCTCACCCACAGGGCTATTGACTTGCTGAGGGCATACTACAACTGACAGCGACCATATTTGTCCCTTCCAAACTTGTGTGTTCACTGATGTAGAACTTCTATCACATTTTCAGAATATTACCACTGTGCTCTAAGTTTGCCTTGCAGAGTGAAATAAATGGTTATGTGGTATAATGTAATGGTTTTGATTTCTCCTTGGGGAGAATGGTTCAA
Source organism: Panthera leo (assembly GCF_018350215.1). Classification (NCBI taxonomy): domain Eukaryota; kingdom Metazoa; phylum Chordata; class Mammalia; order Carnivora; family Felidae; genus Panthera; species Panthera leo. Next base: position 73,170,637 of record NC_056681.1, read on the forward strand.
ACATCTCACTGCCTCCCCCAATGTTCTGCTTATTCTAGAGCCTTTTTTTTTTCTGAGCCCTAAAGTTGAAAAATTGTTACAAAATGTAAAAACTTAATATTTACAAATACAGTAAGGTATATATTTTAAGAAAATCTTTTGACTTTTAGAAAATGAAGATTTTAAGTACTAGGAGCTCTATTCTTCCCAAGATTGGGTGTTACTGACGTAAAACTTTCTTCGTGTCACATGTGAGAAAATCGCTTTCTTCTTTGCTCCTTAATACAATAATGGTTGTGATTGGGGCATCTCTCCTAGATCTGTCCTCTGATTGCCAGGCTGATTATTAAAGTCACAGGTGCAAATGATTAAAAGTGACTGGTGAAAAGGTTAGATGTTTAAAAATTTAAACCGATTATGTTTTCTCTCTGTCTTTCTTAATTCGGTGCTTTCCATTACACCATTGAAAGAAGATGTAGCCCTTTGGGGGAAGGGAGAGAGTGGCAATTAAACAGAAAATTCCCTGGGGTTAAATGATATTATTGTGACAGTTCACTGAACTACTTTGAGGATTGGAACTCTTCATCTTAATTTTTTTCTCTGATAGGAAAAAAAAATGAAATGCACTGTTGAAGCTGAAGGTGGGAAAAGGGTGGAGTTGCAGTAAACCTCTGTTCTGACAGACAGCTGGACTAGAGGGGTTGCGATGATATATGGCTTAATTAAACACTCAGATTTGAAGAAAAGGTGAAGGAAGTTGTTTATATGACTGGGTTTGCAGGAAGCCTCAAGTGATGCAAAGAAAAAAAAAAAACGATTTAGCTTCTGTCTATTATGAAGGCAGTTGTATCTTTTACACTGAATAGTGGCGTAGTGGTAAGCCTGCCTTCAGAGATTGGATTTTACTGCTAAATGTTTCATGATATTTGGGTCTGAATATGCACAGGTGAGCAGAATTCTTTAATATCCACGTATGTGTTTGCACATAGAAATAAAATTAAGTCCAACAGATTAAAAAGCACAAACCACAGATCATTATGTAATTAAGAGCTGTAAAATTAGACTGTTTATGCTGTTACTTTGCTTTATCATAAATATATATATATGATGTATAGACATATATATGTATGATATATAGACATATATATGTATATACATGTGTCTATATATGTATCTTTTTTTTGGTGAATGCAGTACACAAACCATGTTTGTTTTTATCCTTAGTAAGTGAGACTCTTAGGTGCCATTTCTTTCATAATTTTATTCTCAGAAACACATTTGATATTTCAAATTAATATTGTAAATTGTTGGGAATATTCATGTATTAACTTGTGGATTTGGACAGGAAAATTATACTCTTTTATCTTTATGAATTTCAACTCTGCGTGTTCCTGTTCTACTACTGATTTCCCACTTAACATATTGCAGTTAGCTATTGAATGAGGAGCACTATAGCTAAGGTTTTAGTGCAAAAGTGTTTTGGGTTTTTGGAAAAATTACATGAATGTCCAAGCTCCTAACTCTTAATTCCGAAAAATGAGATAATGTTAAGTAATTGTCTATTTAGCTTTTGCCTTAGCTTGAAAGATATATTCATAATGCATGTATTTCCTACTGCTTTATTATGCAACTTTCTCTAGAATATTAACTAGAAAGCAGCCCAACAAATATTGATACCACATTCCATTTTATAAAAATGTGTGACCTCTGAGCTCACGATGAACTTTAATAATAATGTAGGATTTGGCAGAGCTCATTAGAGCTTAAGCGTATGTGTCCTCCTGTTTTGACAGACTATGTGTTTAGGTCAGATTTTTTAAAGCGTTGATATGTGAAGCATAATGTGATTTATTGGATGTGGAGGCTTAGTTTTATTCTTTTGAATGATTACGCTTCAATACAGATAACAGATTAGAGGATGATGCCATATTTTAGCCCTGATAACACTGTGACAGGACAGGTAAATACTAAACGCAGTGTTCGCTCTCCGGCTTACAACAGGGCTCAAATCAGGCTTACAGGCAAGGCTGTAATAGAAACTGGAATAATTACTAACTTAGTTTCTACTTCAGGGAGCAGATCATGACACAGAAATGGAGTAAATGAAAGAAAAGGTCATGAACACATTTGCTCTCTGTCACCTCCCTTCCATTTTCAGTGACTCCATTTAAGACATTTGTCTCCTTACTCTGGATTGGTATATTGTTTCAGACTAGTTCCCTGTCTCTGTTTTTCTTTTTCTTTTTTTCCCCCACTCTCTTTTGCAAGGGAGGTTTTTCTGCAGTACTCTCTTAGAGGGAAGTGTATTGACTTTGACTTTGCTCACACTCACTTATGAACCCCACCATGCTGGAGTCGTCCCAGTGAGGGGCTTGACCACTCAGGGCTTTGTTTATTTGTGAAATGGAGGTAATAATACCTAAACTGCAAATTGTAACTTTTGGAAGTAATGTATGCAGGTTTAGCCTGGGACCCGGCCCTTAGTTGGTATTCTATAAATGCTCTTGGTAGTGGTGGTGGTGGTAGTATTTGATCAAAAGCACACACTTAAACCACAAACAAAACAGATTCTTCATTGTCCACAGGCTGAAGCTCAAACTCCGTAGCTTTCCATTCCCTGTGGCTCTAACCCACCTTTCTACCCTTATTTTCTCTTTTTAAATTACATATTGTTTGCTTCCCACTTGCCATTTAATAAGATTACTTTGTCCCTTCCTGCCTCACACTGGAATGATTTATCTTCCCATCAACCCTTCTTCCCAACAATGGCACAGTGATGGGTTGTCAGACGGACATGATTTTGAACTTCGATCTGCTACCGGTTGGGTGACTTGGGGAAATGACTAAACCTGTGTGAGCTTCAGCCATCATCCGTAAAACAGCTTCTCATCTATAAATTGGGGATTTAAAGGTATCTACCTTGTAGCATGTGGCGATTACATACAAGGTGCCCCACTGTGTTTGGCAAACAGCCAGTGCCCGCTGCAGGGGGCCTGTAGTCCTGCACGGCCCCATCTGCTTTGGTTTTACCACTCCCAGGAGACCTTCTACCATCCCTAGATGAAGGGGTGCCTTGCATTCCTAAAGTTTTGCATCTTTCGTGACCAGTACTGCTCACTTAATATGTATCATTTAGTACCATTCTTTCCTTCTGAATATTTTCATTGATAAGTGTATATAAGATCTTTGAGGATGAGAATCAATTTAATAACCAGAGCCAACATTTTTTGAGTGCAGACTCAGCACTAAATGTGTCTACAGATTTACCTTAACCATCTTCTCAACAACCTCCTGACATCAATACTGATGTTAGCCCCAGTGTACTGATGAGGAAACCAGGGCACAGAGATGTTGAGGATCTTGCCCATGGTCACTATTTAGCAGGCTATCAAATGGGAATTGGAACCCAAGTCTGATTCCAAAATTGCTTCACTGTTTTACAAACTCTTTATTTTTCTCAGTTGCTGTGGTCACTACCACTGTGCCTTGTTTCTAACGAGTACTTAGGGAGCTTTTTGCTTCTTGTAACTCTGTTTATCAGTCCGGTGCTTTATTCAGGAGCATTTGAAGCACATTGCTACAACTCAGTCTAGAAATGGAACCATGTTCAAGTTCACCTCAGGAACATTACCAACTTTGAGGCAATGACCTGAAACAATGATCTACTGGAGGTATTCTTTAAAAATTAAATTAAGTCTCAATTGTGATGTGGCTGAAATAATTGGTGCTGCAAACACAGTTGAACTTGCTGAATTTAAAAAGAGGGGTCTAACAGCTATGGCTGGGTCTAGAGTGTTGAGTAAACAGGTTCACATGAAGGCCTGGAGATGTGATTTCATATTCATTGACCAGTTTGAATAAGGGAAGCACGGGGGTAACTATAAAGGATCAAGCCCATATTGAGTTGAGTGCCTGTTTTGCATCAGAATATATCTATATTTCATCTTGCATTTCCCTCTCCCCCAATTCTGAGATACAGTCTTCTCGTTTCACTCTGAGAGGGAATGGCTCTGAGAGGGAAGAGGCTCTGAGAAGGAAAAAGATTTAAGCAAAGTTATCTCGGTAGTACTATCAACTATTTGTTGGATCCTGTTCATTTGCAAGAGCATGAAATGAAAGGTTCTGATGGAAGTTTATGATCTGTTCACAAATGATCTTATTATTGTTATTCTTATAGTATATTTGGTGATTTTTATTAATATTTATTTATTCTCTAAATTGGGTACATTTTACTTGTTTATTCATCAAAAACTCATTTAATTTCTAGAAGGTACCAGATGCAGGGAGTGCGGCAGTGAACAAGACCACATTCTTGCCTCTGTTCTGGTGGGAGAGGCCAACAGTGAAAGAACAAGAAGACATGGCGAATAGAGATTGTAAAAAGTACTGAGAAGGGAATGATCATAGAGAGGGGCTGGGTTGGTGGATGCTACTTGTCATAGAATTCCAGAGCTGGAATTCTATGCTCTCTAGGGAGATGGCATTGGAGTGGAGACCTGAAGGATGAGATGGGGCAGACAAGTGAAGATGGCATGGCAGAGGAGAGGTTACATGCAAAAGCACCAGGGTGGGGAGGAACTTGGTGTACCCAGAATTCTGGTGTAGATACCCAGAGAAGGATCAAGGTTGTTGTAATTCTCATCCATGTCATTAATGCCTCAGGGGTCTTGGTACCATATGTCCTAGATTTCCCTGGACAGTCACAAATATTCCATTCAATTATTGTGATAGATATCTTTGTTCTTATCATATCATGGGTGTCTATTTTTAATTCAGAATATATGACTATGTTTTTATTTAGAAAATATGGTTACTCCATAAAGGGTCATTGTTTGAAAAACGTCATAGCAGAATATACTCTCTTACAAAGAATGATATTGGTCCCACAGGCAATGGTCAATTGGGATGTGGATTATACTGTGGTAATTGAAAAACTGTCCCGTGACAGCACCTCTAAGCAGAGTTGTCCTAGGGCCTCTCCTACCCACCAGGATTTGGATCTGAACACTCTTGCAATGTAGGTGACATTTTTGCCACCAAAAGAAGGAAGCTGCTGGGAAAGCTGACTTGCTGGCTTTGCTTCTGGGACTTCCTCTTCCTGAAGCCATATGGAAAACCATCCATAAGCCACCAGACTCTGTACAACTTCAGCAGTCAGGCTCCTCTTGCAGGTTTAACGCAAGTTTGTCATATGTGGATTGGTCTTAAGTGTAATTAAAATGTTTGAGAGCAAACATTTCTTCTCAAATATCCTTGTTCATATGAGTCACCTGAGCACTTGCTAAAATCTAGATTCTGAGTCAGTGAATCTTATATGAGAGCTGACAGTCTGCATTTCCAACCAGCTCCCAAGTGATGCCCATTGTTTCTGGTCCACAGGCCACAGCAAGATTTTAAGGACTGCACTGGTGTGTTTCAGAACTCAGTTGACCAGTGTTTTTTTCAACCCGTGTGATATTTTCAGCTGGTGAAATAGACTTTTAAAAAAAAGTTTATTTATTTATTTTGAGAAAGGGAAGAGAGAGCACTCACACGTGCACAAGGGAGAGGCAGAGAGAGAGAGAGAGAGAGGAGAGAGAGAGAATCTCAAGCAGGCTTCTCACTGTGAGCACAGAGCCCAACACGGGGCTTGAACCCATGAACAGAGAGATCATGACCTGAGCTGAAATCAAGAGTTGGACATTTAACCAATTTAGCCACCCAGGTAGCCCGTGAAATAGACTTTTAATAATATATGTAATCTATACATTTATTAAATTCTTAAATTAAGAGAATTGATGTTTTCATTAAGGTGATTCCTAGCCCCGTGTTGTAAATTCTCCAGAAAGAACCAAGCAGGCACTTGTGGGCTCAAGTTAAGGAAATGGTGAGCTTGTCCCTGCAGGCAGTGGAAGAGTGTGTCCACTGCCCTCGTGTAGACATACGTTTTTCTAGTCTCTTGAGTATATACCTAGGAGTGGACTTGCTGAATCATACGGTAAGTGTGTGTTTAACTTATTGAAGTCCTGCCAGATTGTTTTCCAAAGCGATGTGTAATCCCACCAGCAATGTCTGAGAGTGCCAGCTCTTCTGTGGCCTTGCCCACAATTATGTTCTGTCTTTTTTGATAATAGTCATCTTCCTGGGTGTGAAGTGGTATCTCTTTGTGATTTTGGTTTTCATTTCCCTAATGACTAATAGCACTGACCATCAATTCATAAATGTATTGATGATTTGTATATTTTCTTTGGAGAAAATGTCTACTCAAATCCTTTGCCCATTTTAATTGTTTTTTATTGTTGGGTTGTAAAAGTTCTTTATGTATTCTGAATATGAGTCCCTTATCTGCTATGTTATTTGCAAATATTTTCTCCCATTCAGTGAGTTGTCTTTTCACTTTCTTAATGGTGTCCTTTGAGGCACAAAGTTTTAAATTTTGATGATGTCCAATTTCTTTTTTTTCTTTTGTCCCTTGTACTTTTGGTGTTAAACTAATAAACCATTGCCTAATTTAGGGTCATGAAGATTTAGGCCTGTGTTTTCTTCTAAGAGTTTTAGCTTTGACATTTAGACAGATGATACATTTTTAGTTAATTTTTATGTATTGTGTGAAGTAGGGGTGTCTAGCTTCATTCTTTTGCGGGTGGATATCTAGTTGTCCCAACACTATTTGTTGAAAAGCCTACTTTTTCCCCATTGAACTGCCTTGGATGGCTCTAACCTTTGAATTCCCTTGGTAGAGGGCCCATTGTTTTCATTTAGAAGATACTGAACATTTGGAGACCCAGAAACCATGAAACAGTCATTAAAAAGATTAATCCAGAAGTAATAGAAATCTGAGGCTTTGGTTGCTATCCTGTTTGAAAAGATGGTGTTAGAAACTATAAGGATATTAAGATTTTTAAATATTTAAAGAATATAACTATATTTATACTTTGAGGAACCAGTGCAGTAGTTAGTAACTGCTGGTTTAGGGACCACCGACAGTCTATATATACGTTAGCTTTGTTTACTCCCAAAGATTCTTGCTTTTTAAAAATGAATTTCCAGCCTTCATCCTTGCTGCTCAAGACAGATCTATTGAGGCAGCAGAAGGGAAAGCAGAGGGAATAGTCAGAGAATGTGAATGTGCCCCTTGACCTCTACTCCTTTTTCAGTTCATTCCTTTCTTCCCCCATTGGGAGGCAGGCACCTGGATGACCTCAACACAGAAATTGAAGTATTCCACAGTTACCCCCTGGTGTATTTGTTTGTTTGTTTGTTTTTTGCCACCTCTCTTCCCATTAGCATGAAGGAGGGGAGTGGAGGGCCAGCAATACCTCCCTGAGATGAAAGAATCTTTCTCCTGACTGGCAGTACATAATACGTTGGTCAGAGAATTTTTCTAAAGCTATTGAGAATTGTTTTAAGGCATGAGGATTCTTGTTAAGTTTAGCTGCTACTCAACAATGTCATTAAAACATTTTTCTGTGTTCATTGTGAATTGATTCTATGGGTAAGATGAAAACAACATCCACAAATGACAGGATGCCTTCTAAATAAGCGATCGGTTGCAAGACTGAAACTTTTTCAAAGAAATCCAATTAAGGAGAGGATCATAAGGTGACAAGAGAATCTTTTGGAATTCAATTAGAGGAAGTGTGGCTGACCTTTTAGGCATTGTGCGGTTATTAGGGAGCTAGTCTTTCCCTAGTTCTTTCTCTTGTAAGAATCACAGGGATTCATACCTCTGCCTCTCTCTGGATAATATATGCTTTGATTTTCTATGACTGCAGACTGTCTTCTTAACTCAATGATCCATTTTGCACATAGTCATCCCTCTCCAAAATTCATCTCAGCCCTTCAGCACACATGACTATCCAGCTTGGTCCTATAATACAGTTGAATCGATTGAACTTTTGAATCTTAATTCCAAATTCCCAGGAAAGAGAATCTAATTGACTTAGCATTGGTCACCATGTCCACCCAGTCCAATCAGCTGTAGCCTAGAGGGTGGGACCATGTTTCAAAGGGCTGCCCCTTTAATAAAGTTTGTCTAAGACAACATCATACTCAATGGGGAAGAACTGAGAGCTTTTCCCCTAAGGTCAGAAACAAGACAAGGATGTCCACTCTCATCACTTTTATTCAACATAGGACTTCAGCTGGAAGTCTTAGCCAGATTACAATCTGACTAAGATTACAGTCTTAGAATACAAAAAGGAATAAAAGGTATCCAAATTGATAAGGAATAAATAAAATTTTCACTACTTGCAGATGACATGACACTATATATAGAAAACCTTGAAGACTCCCCTGAGGAACTATTAGAACTGATAAATTCAGTAAAGTTTCAGGATCAAAATTAATACACAGAAATAGGTTGTTTCTGAAATACACTAATAACAAAGTACCATAAAGAGAAATTAAGGAAATAATTCCATTTACAATTGCACCAAAAATAATAAAATACCTAGGAGTGAACTTACCAAACAAGTGAAAGACCTGTACTTTGAAAACTATAAAGCACTGGTGGAAGAAACAGAAGATGACACAAATGGAAAGACATTCCATGCCATTGGATTGGAAGAACAAATATTGTTAAACTGTCCCAGTAACAATACTGGTAGTATTGTTAAATACTACCCAAAGCAATCTACGTATTTAATGCAGTCCCTATCAAAATACCAACAGCATCTTTCACAGAGCTAGAACAAACAATCCTAAAATTTGTATGGAACTACAAAAGACCCTGAATAGCCAAAGCAATCTTGAAAAAGAAAAAACTGGAGGTACCACAATTCCAGACTTCAAGTTATGTTACAAAGCTGTTGTAATGAAAACAGTATGGTATGGGCACAAAAATAGACACATAGATCAATGGAACAGAATAGCAAGCCCAGAAATAAACCCACAATTATATGGTCAATTAATCTTCGATAAAGGAGGCAAGAATATGTAGTGAGGAAAGGACAGTCTCTTCAACAAATGGCGCTGGGAAAACTAGGCAGCAACATGCAAAAGAATGAAACTGGGCCACTTTATTACATCATACATGAAAGTAAACCCAAAATGGATAAAGAACCTAAATGTGAGACCTGAAACCATAAAAATCCTAGAAGAGAGCATAGGCAGTAACTCTCTGACATTGACTGTAGTAATATTTTTCTAGTTATGTCTCCTGAGGCAAGGGATATCAAAACAAAAATAAAATATTAGGATTACATCAAAATAAAAAGCTGTACAACAAAGGAAACAACTAATAAAACTAAGAGACAACATACTGAATGGGAGAAGATATTTGCAAATGACATATCTGATAAAGGGTTAGTATCCAAAGTATATAAAGAACTTACACAACTCAACACCAAAACCCCTACTATAATCCAATTAAAAAATGGGCAGAAAACACGAATAGACATTTTCCAAAGAAGACCTACAGGTGGCCAGTAGACACATGAATAGATGCTCATCACTCATCATCAGGGAGATGCAAATCAAAACCATAGTGAGATGTCATCTCACACCTGTCAGGGTGGCTAAAATCAAAACACAAGATAATGAGACACCTGGGTAGCTCAGTCAGTTGAGCATCTGGCTCTTGATTTTGGCTCAGGTTATGATCTCACAGATAGTGAGTTTAAGCCTCACATCAGGCGCTATGCTGACAACATTAAGCCTGCTTGGGAATCCCTCCTCGCCCCCCACTCTCTGTCTCCCCTCCCATTCAAGGTCCCCCCCCCTCAAAATAAATAAACTTAAAAAAAATTCTCTCTCTCCCTCTGCCCCTCTCCCCTACTTATACTCACTCTCTCTCTAAAAATCGCAAAAAACAAAACAAAAAGGAATAAAAACAAACAAAAAAACACAAGACAAAACAAGTGTTGGTGAGGATGTGGAGAAAAAGGAAGCCTCATGGACTGTTGGCAGGAATGCAAACTGGTACAGCCACTGTGATAAACAGTATGGAGGGTCCTCAAAAAATTAAATATAGAACTATCCTATGATTGATCTAGTAATTGCACTACCGGTATTTACTCAAAGAATATGAAACACTAATTCACCAGGATATTTGCACCCCTATGTTTTTTGCAGCATTATTTACATTAACTAAACTGTAAGAGCAGCTCAAGTGTCCATCGACAGATGAATGAATAAAGAAGAGGTGGTATTGAGATACAATGGAATAGTATTCAGCCAAAAAAGTAATGAAACCTTGCCACTTGTAATGTCATGGGTGGATCTAGAGGGCATAATGCTAAGTGAAATAATCCTGTCAGAGAAAGGCAACTGCCATATGATTTCACTCAAACGTGGCATTGAAGGAAGAAAACAGCAAGCAAAGGGGGAAAAAGTAAAATTAAAAAAACAGACTCAACTATAGAGAACAAACTGATGGATACTAAAGGGGGGTTATTGGGGGGATGGATAAAATAGGCAAAGGGAATTGGGATTATACTTAATCTTGATGAGGACTAAGTAACATGGAAGTGTTGAATCGCTGTACTGTACACCTGAAACTAATACAACAGTATGTTAAGTGTACTGGAATTAAAATTTAAAAAGAAAGATTGTCTAAGAAGGGAGGTATGGGCTGAGAAGGAATAAATGGCAGCTCTCCTAGAGGAGGTAGATAAGAAAAGGAGGCAAATGATTTCTTGATAGATAGAAAAAACAGGAGAGTGATGAGTCGAAGGTGAGAAAAGGCAAGGAAAGCGGATATGAAGAGGGCTTTAAATACAAAATATTGGTGATGAAGGGACACCTGGGTGGCTCAGTGGGTTGAGCTACCGACTCTTGATTTCAGCTCAGGTCGTGATCTCAAGGTTGAGGGATGAGCCCCGCATCGGCTCCATGTTGACTGTGGAACCTGCTTGGGATTCCCTGTCTCCCAGTCTCTTTGCGCCTTCCCCACTTGTGTGTGCAGTTGCTTGCTCTCTTTCGAAATAAATAAAATTTTAAAAACCCCAAAATATTGGTGATATGATACATCATGGGATTTTCAATTCTCATGAGAGGCGATGCCAAGGTGTGCTTAGGGAATGCTGTCCGATGGCTGGCGACCACAGCCTCAGAGGGTAAAGTGGACATCAAACATTTTCCTCCTGGAGTGTCAGTACTACTATCGAGGGTGTTGTCTCCCTGCTGGGGTCTGGTGGTAGAAGGGAGAGGGAAGTATATGGGAATGGGGGCTGATGCCAGCAGGTACCAGCGAGGTGGCCAGACGGCACTCGTAGGAGGGGCCGGTGCAGCCTGCAAGATGATGGAGGTGCAGCTCTTTGCCAATTGGTGAAGAAATATTTTCATACTATTTACCTGACACACATACTGTTGCGCATCTGCTGAACACCAGCCCTGGCCATGAGTGACATGAGTGGATCCTTAGATGATTTTGTGAGGTTGGCCATCTAACAGGTACTGAAAACGAATCTTCCTAAAGCCAGACTTGGACTCTGCTTAAGGCTCCCGGTTGCACAGGACAGGGTTCAGACTTCTTTCGCAGAGTCTCCAAGGCTTATTACAATCTGGTTCCTTGCCCCTCCTCCAGGCTGATGTCTCTCCCTGTCCTAACATCCTCCAGCCACAACAAACTCCTTGCTGTTCCCTGAGCCTGGCTGCCTATTTTGTGTATCTTCATCTTTGCATGTGCCATGTTGGCTGCCTGAAATGACCCTCACTTCTCTGCTTGTACAGTCTCTTTCTTCCTTCAGTCTCAGTGTAGTGTCCTCTCCCCCAAAGCCTCACCTGACACTAAAGGGCCTATTTTTAGGCCCTTCTTTCTCTATACATCCAGGCAACAATGCAAGTACCTGCCTTCTGGAGTCATTGGATTGTGTTGTGTTTGTTGGCTTATTCATCTCTCTACCTTACAGATCTTTACTTATAGATCTACTCCGATCTGAGTTCTGAGTGTGTCCCCTTGTGTCACATGCGTTGTGGGCTTAGTAAGTGCTTAACATATTTTTATTTGTGGTTCTTCATATCTCAAATTATTTGGAAGGAGTGAGGTGTAAAACAGATGATATTTCTATAGAACTCATTCCATACATACTTTGCAGAGAGAAAATCCTGAAGATATACTGTCAGCTGGCATGTAGAGGCAGGATGCAGAATCTTGTTTTTAAAAAATATTTGGGTGACAATAGTGACCTTCACTGTTCTTAAGTCAGACACCAAATCCTATTTATCTTCTTCCTCCTGTTTTCCTGGTCTAGATGGAAAATCTAGCCATTGAAGACATAACGTGTTTTTCTATTGAAATATATCTATGGATCTTATAATGAATGAAACACTTTTTTTGAATGACTTAAGATTTTTGACTGTGTTATGAGGAAAATCTTGATTTATATCCCTTTAGCTTTAGGAAACATCGTGATCTTTTAAGCAACTTTTGAAAACATGATGGAATGCTTGTAAGAAACATGTTTGCAGAGATTGTAAAGTAACATCTGCTGGCTCTTCGTTCCCACTCCAGAAGAGTTTCCCCCCCACAAAATACAGAAGTAGGCGTTCAAGGGCAGGCCTCCTAGGGCAAGTGACTTTTGAAGGATGAAGAGCAATTTGGCAAGCAGGTGGAACGGGAATAGGGGAGGGAAGGAACACCAAGGAGGGCACAGCTTGTGCAGAGGCCCAGGGGCTTGGGAACAAGGTCTCCTGGAGGGAGAGGCAGTGGTTCAGTATTGCTGGAGTGAGGAAGATATCGTGGGAGATGAAGCCGGTTACGTGGCCTGGGACTAGATCACGAGGGGATTTGCATTTCCCCCCACGAATTATGGGGACCAGTGAGAGGATTTAAACAGGGTGAGACAAGGCCAATTTACATTTTAGGAAGATCACTGAAGGCAGATAATTTCTACTTTATTTATATTAACCTTTTCTTTGAGATTCCTCCCCACTGAAGGCTTTTTTCCTTCAGTGCCAAACTTCTCAGAAGCGGGAACACGGCATCATACGGGGGATGGAGTCCTGGGGGATCTAACACAGCACTGGCCCTGTCTCTAGCCAGATGAGTGAGTTTAGGTATGGTGCTTAATGTGGGCCTCATCTAAAAATGAGCTGGCAGACTGTGTGATCTCTAAGACCCTTCTAAAATCTTTTCTAATCAAAGTGCTGTGATTCGGAGTTGTCTCCATTTACTGCCTTCATATCCTTATTCACTCCTTAATGTAAAGAACTGGTTTCTCCTTCTACCAGCCACTGCAGTCATTTCTGAAGCAGCCCCAGTGACCTCCAGTGCTGAAGGAGGCCGCATCAAGCTTAACCTCTTCACAGCATTGGGTACTGCTAGCCAGCCTCTACTCGACAGTCTCCCTTTTCTGTTCCAGAGGTTGTAGCCCCTGGTTTTCTCTTACCTCTCTGACTGACCTTGGTCTTCTCTTCCCTAAACCCACCTTTTATGTGTAAGGACCCTCAACATTGCTCACCAGGTGTTCCTGCCCCAAATGCATGATCTGAGGGTAATCATGAGGAATACAAAATAAGGGACTTTCTTCAACACGGCTGGCCTGTACTTTGCAAAAAAAAAAAAAAAAAAGTCATTCTCATAAAAGACAAGAGATTGTAGAGTGGTTCCAGATTAAGGGGGACTAAAAAGATCCACCGTAGGGCAGTGTGAGATCCTGGATTGGAGTGGGGAGGATGGTTACAAATGATGGTATTGGGATAATTGGTGAGATTTGAAGATGGGACCACATTTCAGGTACTAGCAGGATTCGACTCTAGCAATGCAGTTATGTAGGAGAAAGCAGCAGGATTCTACTCTAGCAATGCAGTTATGTAGGAAAAAGCTCTTGTCTTAGGAGATACATGCTGGACTATTAAGGAGTGAAGAGTCATGAAAGCTGCGAATTGCTCTCAACCATTTAAGTAACAGCAGCAGCAAATATGACAACAATAATGTGTCTGTGTGTGTTTGAATGTGTGTCTGTGTCTGTGTTCCTCATGGCATCTGTTCTTTCCTCTTCTTATTCTGTGCTCTTTCCCCAAGACCTCTTACACTGCCTCCCCCCTGCCTCCATTCTTGCCCTCACATTCTGTTCTCAACATGGCAGCCAGTTGATCTCGTTGCATTGGGAGTCAGGTCATGTCAATTCTCTGCTTGGAATCCTCAGACTACAAACCAAAGTCCTAATAATGGGCCTCTAAGCCTCTATGGGAGAATTTGGCCTACTGTTGTTACCTCTGTGATCTAAACTATTTTTTCCCCATGTCTTGCTTCACTCCAGCCTCACTGACCTCTTGACTGCTGCTTGAAAACCCAAGTGCTTCTCTGCCACAAGGCCTTTGCACTAACTGTTCTTTCTGTCTGGTTCCTTCTTCCCCCAGACATCCATGTGACTTTACTCACCTCCCTTAGTTCCCTGCATCAGTCAGTGAGGCCTTCCCTGATTACCCTATTTAACATTCAGACCCCTCTCCAGCACATTCTTTATTATCCATCCCTGTTTTATTTTTCCCCTTAGTTCTTATTTATTTTGTTACTTGTTGTTCTCTTCACTAGAATCTAAGCTCTCTTTGGGCAGGACTGTTTTGTTCACTGCCCTGCCTACAGTGCCCAGAATGGTGCCTGGTATGTAGAAGATACTTAATAAGTAATTTTTGAATGAATAAATGAGCAAATTGTGTTTGCTCATTTAATATAACCCCTTTGGAATTTCAGCTTAGAATAGGACTTCTTTTTTGGATCCCCTTTGATAGATTGTGAAGCCTATGGATTCCATCTTAGAATAATGGGTTTGTTTGTTTTGTTCTATCCTTTGATCAAAGTGTAATATAGATACTGAAAAGTTCACATTTGGATCAGTCTTCACAAACTAATGCACCTATAAACCTCACCCACATCAAGAACCAGAACATTACCAGCACCACAGAGAACCTCTGGTGCCCTCTTCCAGCCATAACCCCCATTGTAAAGGTAACTTCTATTCTGACTTTTAACAGGGTAGATTAGTTTTGCCTAATGTACTTTAAAAAGGAATAGTACAGTATGCATTCTTTTGTGTCTGGCTCCTTTCAACCAACATTACATTTATGAGACGCATCTGTGTTTCTACATGATTATTCTCAGTTCGATACTATAATTTATTGATCCATTTTACTGTATCTGGGCACTTGTGTGGATTTTTGTTTCTTTTGGCTACTTCGCTATTCTAGTACAAGTAAACATATACATGTAATTCCACACAGGAGTGGTATTTCTGGGGCACTGGGTGCATGATAGGTCAGTGTTGCTAGGCCCCCCATACAGTTTTCCAGAGTATATCAATTTATACTCACACTATCACAGAATAATGTTTCTTAATGCATATAATATAATACATAAGGAGGATTAGAAAGAAAATGAGCTGTTTTGAAATATAGTTATAAAACTATTTTTAATATGTCATGGTGTATTACATGTGCTTTATTAACTCACACAACTGAAAGGTCTAGCAGTCTTAATAATTATGGATTTCAAAGTAGTGATGAATATACATGGTATTTTAGGGATCTGCTACAGCTTTAATGTAATATGAAAATATCTGTGATGTTATTGGTCTCAGGGTGACAGGTACTGCTGATACTACTCTAATTTGTTGCCTATATTCTGAATGATAGGCAATACTAAAGTCTGTTACAAGCTGGTAAAAGTAAAGATTTTTAGTAGTTTTTAGTCGGAGTACATAAACCTTCCTGAATTCTATTAAGGGGTATTTGGACTCCAGGTTAAGACCCCCTAGCTTAGAGGAACGAAAGTGACTTACAGCAAAGATCTCTTGAGTGTTTACTATGTGCCATTCACTGTGCAAGGTCCTGAGGGCCCATCAGTGAAAAATATGCATCTCCTCTCAGGAAATTTATGATCATGAGGGCAATATTCATAAATGAATGAGCAGCTGGATATGGTGTGTTTAGTTCTATGATAGGTAGCTCAAAGTATATGAGAGCCTTAGGACATACACCTAACTCATTCATGAGAAGGGGTGGTGGTCAGAGAAGGCTCTCTGGAGGAAGGAGCATCACTATATTTAGGCTTTGGGCTGATTACTATACAGTGTGGATAATGGATTAGTGCAGAGAAGAGGCACTTGAAGTTATTCAGGGGTGAGATCATTATGGTGGTATGCAAAAACGCAGTGAATATATTCTGGAGATTCTGGATTCCTGGTGATTGGAGATAGGCAGTGGGAGAGAAAGAAGGTGTAAGGAAATGGTCTAGTTTCTGTCTTAGTCACCTATTTGGAGGGTGGTTATTATTTACTGAAATAGATTGAGGAACAGATTCAAGGTCAGGTGGTGATGAGTTCAGCTTTGGACATAGTTAAATTGAGGTGTCTGTGGGACATCCAAGAGGTGACTATACATATGTATGGGTCGCTTGCTTAGGAGAGAGCCATGGGAGTTGCAGTGAGTATGTAGGGGTGGATGAGGTGTCTCAGAGGCCACAGGGAGGAAAGAGAAGAAGCCAGGGTCAGGATTTGAGGACGATCAACTTTTAGTAGATCAGCAGAGAAAGAAGTGCTTGTGACAGATGGGAACAGTCACAGGAGTAGGAGGAAAACCAGGTAAGAGGGGTGCCCTGGTGGCCAAGAGCAGAGAGGGTGTCAAGGAGACCTCAGCAATCTGGAAAAGGGCCCCGTGTACTGGCTTTGAAAGATCAGTGTTGAATTGCTTTTACTACACCAACAGTGGAAATGATTATTTTTCTCTGGGTTGTACTTTTATCTGTATTTTAAACTTTCTGTTATAGCAGTTAGAATTCAAGGGTCATTTGCTTTTAGCTCTGCTTTTCTTCTTACATCTTCTTTATGTATTTTGCTCATGCTCCAGTGAGTTTTATGCTGCAGTGATAGTAAGCAGTCATCTCTGCTTAATGACTTCTGTCCTATCTGGAGCAGACTCTAGCTCTCTCTCTCTCACTCCCCCCCCCCCCCCCCCCCCACCTTTTTTTTTTTTTTTTACTATAAGAGATACTGTTATATTGCTTCTTGGTAAAAAGCCTTCCGGATCTATTCTGCATAATAGACATGAATGCAATCACTTGGGCCAGGCTATGTTTATCTGTCCAGAGACTGCCCTGCTGACAATGAATTCATGAGTCATCCTACTTGCCTGGAGTAACACTCAGCTTTTAGTCCATACGATACAATGTAATGGAAGAGATATAAACTCCAGAATGTTTTATAATTATTTTCATCCTGAAATGTCACTTGGATTTTTATATAATCTATAGGAGGAAAGTGAGAGGATGTTCAATTAAATAAACATGTGTTTAGTGCTCACTGTGTAAATGACAGTGTGTGGGCCTCAGCAGTGACATTTATCTAAGCAGGAAACATTGAGTGCCTTTCCCTCCCCGTCTCATCTCCATTATCCAGCCGGCCCCAAGTGAGGTTCCTCATGTCCTCTCTATCGTGCTGCTTCCACCCTAGTTCATACTGCTGTTAACTTTTGTCTGGACAGTTGTAGTGGCCTCCTTGCAGGTCTGCTTGCCTCTGCTGTCACTCCCCTACTCAATCCTCTGTTTGAAAACCTGGCTCAACTTTTAAAAAATACAGATTTATGAGCCCGCTTCTAAAAATTCTGATTTAGTCAGTCTGGCTAGGAGCCCTCCCAAGAAAATTTAAAGAATTTTCCCCTAGAAATACAGATGCAGGTGTATACAGACGTGTACACATGCACACACCACTTCCTTGCTCTCTCCATTCAGAGGACTGGCGAGCAATGACACACCGATAGTAGGAACACATCTGGCACCCAGAACTTGTTTCTAAATACCATTCCCACTCCCCCCCACCCTCCCCCCCCCACCAAAAGTGAGAGTTTTTTTTCAAAAAGAAGCTGAGTCTAGGCCTAAGGCAGGGAAGATGAATTTGGAATATCTTCTTGTGCCAGAAAGTACAGCAATGCTGAAAGAATAGGGGAGATATTAAAATGACATAGGAGCCAGCTTAAAGGAACTTCTATTGGCCACATCTGGGAAAATTTGAGCATGAATTATAAACCATTGAATAAGATAAAAATTCCTGCATCTGTAATGTTATTTTAACTAATGAGGAGAAGAGAAAGCTCTTATTCTTTTTTTTTTTTAAATTTATTTCTGAAAGAGCAGGGGAGGGGCAGAAAGAGAAAGAGAATCTGAAGCAGGCTCCATGCTGTCAGCACAGAGCCCAATGTAGGGTTCAAACCCACAAACCGTGAGATCATGACCTGAGCCAAAGTCGGACAGTCAATCTGCTGAATCACCCAAGCGCCCCAAGAGAAAGCTCTTTCTTTCTTTCTTTCTTTCTTTCTTTCTTTCTTTCTTTCTTTCTTTCTTTCTTTCTTTCTTTTTTAAATGTTTTTATTCATTTTTGAGAGAGAGAGAGAGAGACAGACAGAGAGAGAGAGAGACAGAGAGACAGAGCATGAGTTGGGGAGGGGCAGACAGAGAGGGAGACACAGAATCCGAAGCAGGCTCCAGGCTCTGAGCCGCCAGCACAGAGCCCGATGCAGGGCTCGAACTCATGAACCTTGAGATCATGACCTGGGCCAAAGTTGGACGTTCAACCGACTGAGGCTCCCAGGCTCCCTGAAAGCTCTTTCTTGAGTAAAACATCAACTATTAAATATAGATGGAATGATGTATTTAGAAAATCAATAGATGTTATAACCAGTGATGAAAGTTTGTTGAAGAACATGATATTTACATAGTACTTCACCACAAGATACTTAGTGTAGAAAAAACCTGGCAGACACCACCTTAACCAGATGATCAAAGTTAACATTAATTATCAAAGTTAAAGCAATAATTAATAACCAAAGTTAATATGATAATAATCAAAGTAGCTAACACAACAATGACACAAACCAAGTTATTAAAAAAAAAAAAAAGAAAGGAAAAGAAAGCTTCCCAAACTGGTTCTGGGTTCCAGAATTCCTGCACAATACTAGCACTGAGATTATCCTTCGAAAGCACTGATCTGATCTGTTCCTGCCCTGCTTCAAAATTCCCGCTGGCTCTGTTGATTCTGGAATGGGATTCAAACACTCGAGCATGCCCACCCCCTACCTTTTTGCCATCGTCTCCTATCACAACTCCATTACTGCCCCTTCCCCACCTTTACTGCCATCACATCATACTCTTTGCAGTGACTTAGATGGTTTGCTCTCCGTTACTGCTCATGGCATTGCTGCTTAGAATGCCCTTCCCAGTCTGTCTGTGGGGCAGATTCATGTTATCCAAGAGGCAACTCCAGCACACCATCTCTGGGAAGCTGGGGCTTCAGAGCTGGTCAGACTTAGGTTTGAATCTGTTTCTACCACTTATTGGTTGTCACCCAGCCAGTCTCAGCTTCTTCCTTGAGACCTACTGGTAGGTTACTGTGAGAATTCAGCGAGATAATGCATGTAAGGAACTTTGCAAAGTAAATTAAAGAGAAATAGAGAAAAAGAGAGCTCACTAGGTGCTGAGTAAGTTTTAGAAACCCATACATGTATTTTACATATAAACATTTTCCTGATAATCCTGCAAAAATGTAAAGGTATAGTCACATATCTCGTAATTAACAGACCCAGTTTGGAACTCATTTCTATTGGACTCCAAAGCCACACTCTTTCTGTTAGGTGGAGACAATAAACCAGGAAGGACAGGAGAGAGAGTCACAATCACCTTAGCTAAGTAGCCGAATGTGAAAATGTTAAGTCGAGTTGGAGTCTCTAAGTCACCCCTTCATGGGAGGGTACACTGGTCAGAGCAGGTAGGCAGGTGGAGACCCAGAGTAGACAGTGTGTGGGTGGCTGGCAGAATGGATGAGGGTGAGAGTCCTGTCACAGACACTGACTGAGTGCCTGCCAGGAGACACTTGTGATTACCATATTTGCGACATCAAAGGACAGCACGTGAAGTGAAAAGGACAAGGGCTTGAGATAGAACCTGTGAGACACGCTTACCTTCAAGTTAGGAGCAGAGGACAAGGGGCACAAAGGCACGTGCAAAAGAGTGGGCAGACAGGAAGAAGGCAGGGAGTGCAGGGACTGGGGATCAGATGTGTTGTGGAAGGGCTCTTGCTGAGGGGATGGGAGAGGGGTCCGCTTTGGAGCTCAGCAAAGAAAGGGACCAGGATTAGTACTCAAAAGAGGTCAAGGGGAGAGCATTTTCACTCTAGTAGCGTGGGGGCAGGACCCAGATGGCTAGAGCAATGAGTAAGAATAAACATGTGGAGGCAACAGCAAAATGTAGCCTAATTAGGGTACATACTTGGGCAGACACTTCCTGGTACCTGGGAGATTAGAAGAGCCATCTTGCTCATAGGCACCTATTCTGGGAGATGAAACACCCCCAAGATGCTATCTGTTTCAGTAGGGAATACTGAATGAAGGTACGAGTGACCATCAACTGTGTCTCTTCCTCCCAAACTGTCCTTAACCAAGAGGCACATCTGCTTCAGTGGAGCAACAAATCAGAGACTTGAAAATCCATGTATCGTTTTCTTTAGGACAGGCTTGTGATTTCATAGGCAAATATCATTTCAATTCAAGACTTGTACAATATTTGATTTAAATGCCTTAGAGAAAAGGAGAAAAGAAAACAGTTTTTTGTTGTTGTTGCTTGTCCTTATAGTCTGTCAAACTGCAAAGACTAAATTAAATTATAGGCTCAAATTTCACAAAATTCAGAGCTTATTAAAGAGAAAAGTAGCTTTTCTCTTTAAGTCATTGCTTTTTTTTCTTGTTATTTTACAGATGGAAAATGATTATCTGCGTATAGGTATTTTGATTCCATACATGTCCTAGTTTCATCCAAATCTCAGAAGCTAATTCAGCAGCTTGGTTTTTCCTTCTGGGTGCCACAAAAAAGTGGAAATCATATTTCTAGCAATAAATCAATGAAAGTATCAAGCAGTAGCATGCCGTGAGGGATCTCACAGAGGAGCCGTATCAAGGAGGCAATCACTCAGGAGATCTTCCAGAAGAGCTTACAGGTTGTCAGTTAGTGGAAGTCTGAGTTATGTTTCTCCTGCTCTATGTGCATTTCAGAGAGACTGCAATATAGCATTGTATATTTTCCAAAACCTGTGCTCATTTGAAATGAACACAAATCCTTGGTCTTTTCCCTTAAACATTTTTGGGAATTGTAATTACAGGATTTTGAAAAGTAATTTTATGAAGTATCAAGGAGATACACAATATTTTGATAAATATGTAAATATATAAAGAGTAAGTAATAATAATTATAGAACTTCACCAAATGTCTCCATTATGTAAGTGAATAAAATGCTTCATTTGTTTTCATAATAAGGCCACCCTGTACAGTGACTTGAGAGTCTAAGGTCTTCACATGTTCAGAGCAGTCCTCTTTTTTTTGTCTTTTCTCTTAGAGAGCTAGAGAGAGAGAAAGAGAGCACGTGTAAGCAGGAGAGAGGGGCAAAGGAAGAGAGAGAATCTTAAGCAGGCTCCACACTCAGCATGTAGCCCGAAGTGTGGCTCAATCCCATGACACTGGGATCATGACCTGAGTGGAAATCAAGAGTCAGACACTCAACTGCCTGAGCCATTCAGGTGCCCTGCCACTTTACTTTTCTTTCCCACAAAAGAAGCGCATCTACCAAAGGGCATCTTTCTTTTCATAACAAGTGTGCTTTCTGAATAATAAGGTAAAAGGTCTGCTGGATTGATATTTGGGTAGTGGCGGATGAAAGCCAGAAATTATACTACAAGACAGAATCCCAGAAATTCACAACAGTTCAAATTAATAATGAGATCAAAAACTCTATTTAAATAAAATCAAATTAGTTTTGTTCGGGGTTCCAAAAACCCTGATATAGGAGCTAAACAAATATTTGTGAAATGACAGAAAGCCAAACTGCTAACTCTTTATGTATTTCTGCTATAACCTTGCTTATTGCTATGTTATGAAAACACTAGCATGTATGTCTAAAGCTCACACAATGAATGATCTTTTCTTTTTATGTTTGTTTTTGAGACAGAGAGAGAGAGGGAGTACAAGCAGGGGAGGGGCAGAGAGAGGGACAGAGAATCCAAAGCGGGCTCCTAGCTGACAGCTGTGAGCCTGACGTGGGGCTTGAACTCACTAACCAAACCATGAGATCATGACCTGGGCTGAAGTTGAACACCCAACCAACTGAGTCACCCAGGCGCCCCTAGTGTGATTGGTTTTATGGGATGTTATTTATCCTTGAGATATGTGGGGGAAAAAATCTTTGAGGCATATGTGGAAGAATGTTAAAGAGTTCTTGTTTTTATTCCTATACTTATTTTAATCTTATTTATTCATAACTACATTATGGAAATTTATCTAGGATTACTACTTCATATTGTTACCTGGATTACAGAACTGAGCCACTATTACTCATCCTAATTTTGTGCCTGGTTATATTTTCTATAATTTATAGGTTAAGAATACTTCACTTTAATATATGCAAGGTGTTCCAGTAATTCTAGAGAAAACAGATTCCTTTCAGCACAGTTTATTACAAAAATTGTGAAGGGCAAATTGTTTATTGATTTTTGGCAAGCTACCAAAAAGAAATTACAGCTATTTGGCAGAAACCTCAGGAGAAATAAACAGTAAGATGACATAAGATATGATCAAAACTGTGATTCTTATAGTGCAAAAGAAAGACTCAATAAAGATTTATTTCCTTTTCATTGTCCCCATGCTTTCAGTTGGCATCATTTTTAAATGAACCTTAGTTGAAATTACAAAATAAAAATCACAGGTGCTATTAGAAAGTCTTAATAAGAACTTACATGTATTAGGCAAATATGGAATCTGGTTTTGGGTTTTCTTCTTCTAGCTAAAGGGTCAGAATCTGTCTTATTCATCATTGTCCACACATGCCCAGCACAACATCTGGCACGGGGCAGACACTGAATATATTTTTTCGACTAGAATGGACTCAGAGGCCAGAATCTCCCTGAATATGGATATCAGAAGGACCCTTGGGCTTGTAGTTCATCAATTCAGTCTCTGTTTTGTATTTCTACATTCCTTTTTTTTTTTAATGTTTATTTACTTTTGAATGAGAGAGAGAGAGACAGAGCATGAGCAGGGGGGGGGGGGGGGGGACATAGAATCCAAAGCAGGCTCCAGGCTCTGAGCTGTCAGCACAGAACCCAATGTGGAACCCACGAACCATGAGATCATGACCTGAGCCGAAGTCGGACACGTAACCGGCTGAGCCACCCAGGCGCCCCTCTGCATTCCTGTTGATGGGCACTTTTATTGTCCACTGTTGCAAGCAATACTGTAGCACACATCCTTATATCTGCTCTCTAGAGTATTTCTGTAGCTGTGGCTAGGGTCAGAGAATGTGTACTTTTTATATTGTGATAGATACTGGCAAATTACATTCCAAAAAGAGATGCACCGATATACATGTAGGAGAGTGACCTTCCTCTGCACCTTCTACTGATCTGGCATGAGATTCATTTGAACTCCTCTGAAATCAGAACAAATGTAGACATTTTATAATTTAAGAAAGTGAGACATTTCTGGGTGAAGGTAAACATAAAGTTTCTTCTTTTCTGTTTGGTCCCTTTTTTTGAGAGACAGAGACAGAGCGCAAGCGGGGTAGGGGTAGAGAGAGAGGGAGACACAGAATCCGAAGCAGGCTTCAGACTCCCAGCTGTCAGCACAGAGCCCGACATGGGGCTTGAACTCACAAACCATGAGATCATGACCTGAGCCGAAGTCTGACGCTTGACCAACTGAGCCACCCGGGTGCCCCTGTTTGGCCCTTTTAATGGTGATGTCTGCATCTATAACATGTGAAGACTCACAGAAATAGATTCAGTTAAAATATTTAATAATAAATATTCAAGTGTTTTTGGCTTGATTTAATATAATTTTATTGATATAATATTATAATAAGAATTTATTTATGATATTGTCTGCGGAATACTTCTATTAATATATATTGTTGATTCAGAGAGAAGATAAAAATCAAGTTTTTGTACATGTACTTCATTGGTTAATAATACATTATTATGTGCAAGCACATTGCTGGGCATTTTGTGTACATTATCTTATGTATTCTTCATAACAAGACTTTAAGATAGATGCTCCTATACCCCTTTTACTGAAGGAGAATGTGAGGCCTAGAGAATTTAGTAATATGCCTGAGAACAATAGCTAAAAGCTGTCAAGTTGGGATTCAAACCCAGCCTCTCTTACCCCAGGCTCCAGTTGCCTAGTTTATCATTTACCTAATTGCCTGGCCTTTTCAAAAAAAAGTTTTTAAAGATTTTATTTTTAAGTAATCTCTATACCCAACATTGGATTTGCACCTACAACCCCAAGATCAAGAGTGCCATGCTTTACTGACTGAGCCAGCCAGGCGCCCCAAGGATATTTTCCAAAGAAAAATACTGGCATGCATCTAATACGAATACCCATTAAGGATACTTCCTCATGGCAATCAGAGTGGTCCCAGTTAAGGAATCTAGGTCTCCTCTCCCAAGAACTTGCTGGGCTCTAGGTCCTGAACAACTTTTTTCCTTGATGGATCTGCTGAAATCAAAGGTAACAATCCCCATCACCTATCCCTTGAACAGGGCGCCCATTTGCTTTACCCAAAAAAGACATTGGTGATGACAGAAACACCGTGCTTGGGCACAGAGAAGAGCCCTGCTGCAGTGAGCTCCGAGACTATTCAAAGGTGTCCCTGCACCCCACATTCCCTGGCCCTGCAGCCCAGCTGGAAAGCCTGGGTTCTGACTTCTAGATGTGGCCTAGAGAAAACTCGGGTGACATGCAGATTGATAATCCTTGTCTCCTGGGACTGGACTCATTTTTTAGACCCAGAATGACTGACCTGGAAATCTACCATTCAGAGTGGTTCCATGGTCACTTATTCAGCAATCAGACCACACCCTGAAATACTCGCTCCTCTGGTAAGCCATAAGGAGTTGATGTGGGCAGCTAGTGATTGGCATCACCACCACTACAAGTTTGTGATGTTTTCAGACTTTTGGGTCAGAGTAACAGGACCTAGTTTAAATTGGCCTGAGGAAATAAAGGATTTTAGTGCCTTATGTCACTGGAAAGTTCCAGATTGGTGCTGACATCAGGGCCTACAGGGACTCAAATGACATTGTCAGTACTCTCTTAGACTCTTTGTCCAACTCTTGGCTGTTTCTCTCTGGCCATTGGCCTCCTTCTCCTTTCGATGACAAATTTCTTCCAAGCCAGGGGAGTAGGCAGAAGTGATGCCATGGCCATGGAGGGCTGCAGATTTTCAGCGTCTCAGCTCTGACACCTCAGAGGAAACAGGGAGTTTTTCCCATATCAGATTATAGCATTGCAGGGGACACTCTGTGATTTGCCTTGCAGGAGTCATGTGTCCATCCTTTGGATCTAGAATCTAGGTATCATGGTTGTTTAGCCAGTGTAAGGAATTATGATTGACAGTCCCTCCAGAGCTATGTGGGCCGGGGAAAGGTTAATACCTACAAAAAGGTAAAAGTGTTAGTACCAGAAGGAGAAAGAAATGTTGGGTTGCCTCTCCAACATCTTTCTAATTTGAGAATAAAAGCCATTTTTATTTTGTTTTGTTTTGTTTTATTTTATTTTATTTTATTTTATTTTATTTTATTTTATTTTATTTTATTAAGCCATTCTTAGTCAAAGGGCAGACTGATATGGGCATGTGTAACAGGGAATATGAAACCTACCGCTGGTGTGGAGGACAGGGCTCACTTGCTTGGTTTAATTCCTGAGAAACAGACCAAGGGATGAGGGAGTTTGGGCACAAGCTTATTCTTGTCAGGGCTCTAATGGAGTAAAATGGAAGATGCTTAACAAAAAAGTACCTTTACATTACTGAGCAGAAGTGTCACAAGGAACTTTAGTTATTTCATGCAAATCACGAGGGAACAGAGAGGATTAAATTAGCGGTTCTACATCTAGAAAAAAAAAATAGGATTGGGTTTAAAGAAATTCACAAAACGTAGGACAGATGCTCTGCAACACACAGTATACCCACACCCTGTCCCCCACCTCCTTATTAAACTTTAGGTTCACTTTTAAAAATCGCTGAAGCTTGGGGCGCCTGGGTGGCTCAGTTGGTTAAACGTCCGACTTCAGCTCAGGTCACGATCTCGCGGTCCGTGAGTTCGAGCCCCGTGTCAGGCTCTGGGCTGATGGCTCAGAGCCTGGAGCCTGTTTCCGATTCTGTGTCTCCCTCTCTCTCTGCCCCTCCCCCGTTCATGCTCTGTCTCTCTCTGTCTCAAAAATAAATAAACGTTAAAAAAAAAATTAAAAAAAAAATCGCTGAAGCTATTTTGTGGTGTCACATTTAAAATTTATTTTTCAGGGGCACCTGGGTGGCTCAGTTGGTTAAGCATCCAACTCTTGGTTTAGGCTCAGGTCATGATCTCATGATTCATGAGTTTCAGCCCCACGTCGGGCTTTGTGCTGCCAGTGGGGAGCCTGCTTGGGATTCTCTCTCTCCCTCTCTATCTGTCCCTCCCCTGCTCTCTCTCTCCCTCTCTCCCTCTCTCTCTCTCTCTCTCTGTCTCAAAATAAATAAACTTTAAAAACAAAAACAAAATAAATAAAATTTATTTTTCAGTTCAGACAGAATGTTATTCCATGTTGGCACACAGTAGCCTAAATGTTTTCCTGGTTGATCATGCAAGGTTTAGGATGCAGAGTGTTCTGTGCCATTTATTGTTGCTTTTTAGCTAATAAGTACCTCCAGTTTGCTTTCTGAAAAGAAAGGCAACAAGAGAGTATCGAAAACAGGATGTGAATTTTATAATCAAGTCCCAGGAAATAAAGGCAATGGACCTTTAGGGTCTCATAATGATGTCTGAAATGTTTTAAGTGTGTGTATCCCATGGTGAGCTGCTTTTAAGGAAAACTTTCACATCCTGTGTTTGTAACTTAAGCTTCCAAAACTTTTTTTCTGCTTCCCCACCTTAAGGATAAGTTCATTCTAGGGCATCATTTCAGCATGTCTAGCAGCCCAATTACACTGTGTTTTCAGTTACACTGTGTTTAAATTACACACTGTACTTAGATTTGTCAGGAACCTCACAGAATCTCAGGTCTTCTGTTTTCTAAGAGTTGCTCTCTTTCCCCATTATAATATCTATATATGCTCATTAGACACAAATTTGAAAATAAGACAAGAAAGAAAAAATTGCCCATAGTTGGACTCCAATGTCTGTCTACATTTTTGTAAATGTTACAGTTTAAGTGTGTATATATAAAAGGCACACAAATTGTCAGTGGAACTTAGTAAAGTGAATACACCCATTTAACTACCCTAGAGATCAAGAAATACAACATTGCTATGCTCCAGAACCTCTCACCTGCCCCTCCCATCTTTATCCCTTCTTGAAGATAACCACTGCTCCCTCCCTTCATGTGGAGATGTTTCACTTGTGGCGGAACGTTATGTAAAGTGAATCATCATACAATATGTATTCTTTTGTGCAAGGCTTGGCTTGCCCAGCAGCTTGTCTAGGAGATCCATCCATGTTGCTGCATGTGGAAGTATCTTTCTCATAGAGAAAGCATGTGTTCAGCTTTATTTAATACATATGCTACTGAACAGGTTGCCCGAGCGAGTGTGTTAATTTATGAATCAGCCATATATAAGAGTTCTAGAGTCTACACATTCTAGCTAATGCTTTGTATCATCTGTATTTTTCAGTTTTAGCCATCTTTGTGGGTAACAGCACATGGTACTTATGTTTTCTTTGATAATCAATAAAGCGAGTACATTGTAGTCAGAATAATGTCGCTCAAAAGATGTCCATGTTCTAATACCTGGAACTTGTGAATCTGTGACCTTCCATCACAAAAGGGGCTTTGCAGATGTTAATTAAATTAAGGAGCTTGTTAAAGCTCAATCTTAAATTGAGGAGCTTGTTCTGGATTATCCCAGGGGCCCAATGCAATCATAAAGTCCTTACATGTGAAAGAGGGTGGCAGAAGAGTATGGGAAGGGAGTGTCATGTTGGAAGCAGCCATGTAGTGTGAGAGGCCCTGAATGGCTGTTGTTGGCTTTGAAGATGGAAGGGGCCCACTAGCCAAGGATGGGGGGCAGCCTCTACAGAGTTGGAATGAATTCTTCGCTAGAGCCTCCAGAAAGAACACAGCACTGAGGGTATCTCAATTTTTGCCCAATGAGGCCCACTGTGAACTCCAGACTTCCAGAACTGTGAGGTAATACATTTGTGTTGTTTTAAGCCACCAAGTTTGTGGGAACTTGCTGTTAGGGCAGCAATAGGAAACTCATGTAAGCACCTTTTCATATGCTTGACCATTTGGATGCCTTCTTTTGCAAAGTCCCTGTTCAGGTCTTTTGACCATTTAAAATAACTGATTTTCTTGTTCTTATTGATACACAGGAATTCTGTATATATTCCAGAGATGAGACCTTTGTCAAGTCTGTATTGCAATTATCTCCTTCCATCCTGTAACTTGCATTTTTACTCTTTTTTTTTAAGTTTTTAAACATTTTTAAAATTTATTTTTGAGAGACAGAGAGAGACAGAGCTCGAGCAGGGGAGGGGCAGAGAGGGAAACACAGAATCTGAAGCAGGCTCCAGGCTCTGAGCTGTCAGCACAGAGCCCAACACAAGGCTCGAACCCACAAACTGTGAGATCATGACCAGAGTTGAAGTCAGACGCTCAACCAACTGAGCCACCCAGGCGCCCCGCATTTTTACTCTTAGTGGTGCCTTTTGATAACCACAAATTCTTAATTTAATGAAGTCCAATTTATCATTCTTACACTTTATGGTTAATACCTTCTGTGTCCTGTTTATACAAGTTTAGGTCCTGATTTTATGTTGTTTACAACATAGATTGCTTAACTATTTCTCTTAGGTGGTTTCTTTTCTTTTCCTTTTCATAAATGAGGCTCCAATGAGCACTTTTATATAAAAATCCTGTTCTGGATTTGGGATTATTTACTTAAAAAGTAGAATTATTCATTTATTGCTGTTTGTGTTGTTATTTTCTCTGAAACTTTTAGGAACTTCTCTTTATTCTTTTCATGCTGAAATTTAATAATCATATGCCTGTTTAAGTCTCTTTCTATCCATTGTTCTAGCCTCCTCTCTTGGGACCTTTCAGTTTGCATACTCATGAGCCTCAGTTCTGGAATGTTTTCTTGCATTGTTACTGTGATAATGTCTGTCATTCTCTCTGATCTTTTTTTTTTTCCCTCCAAAGTCCTTTTTAGTAGTTTTGAGACTTTCTATAGATTCATCTATGATTGTAATTATATTTTCCTTATCATTGTTATGTTTCCCATTTTCTGGTAGATTTTTTTCAGTTCTATCTTCTAAAACTTCTATTGAATTTTTATTTCGGTTACCATATTTTGTATTTTGAGAAGCAATTTTAAATTTACTGAATGTTTTCTTTTTATAGCTTCTTGTCCTTTTTTTAAAGATTTTTAAAAATTATTGTTTAGAGAGAGAGCACAGGGGGAGGGGCAGAGAAAGAGAGAGAGAGAGAATCTCAAGCAGGCTCCATGCTCAGCACAGAGCCCGATGCAGGGCTAAATCCCACGACCCTGGGATCATGACCTGAGCTAAAATCAAGAGTCAGATGCTCAACCGACTGAGCTGCCCCAGCATCCTACAGCTTCTTGTTCTTGTTTCAGTATATTCCAAGCATTTTCTCTTATTTCTCTAGGGATATTAATTATTGTTTTTTCTTCTGTCCCTTTCATTGTCTCTATTACTTCAGCATATTCCTTTTTTTTCTCTATATATATTTGTATTGGTGTTTATCTTTTAGGTTCGAGGCTTTCATCACATGTTGGGTAGCCTTTGGTTCCTTTTATATTTAAGAGCAAGACTCTGAAAAGCTTAGGGGAAGCTCTGTCGGGGGGTGGGGGGTGGACAGGGCTGTTCAGTGGCCTTACCATAGGGTGCTGAGGAGGTAAGCCCGTTGTTTTCATTGAAGGATGATAAAATGCCAGAACTGAGAGGTATTTTCTCTTGCATTGGCCAGTTTTCCCAGAAAAGTACCTGAATCTCTTGCCTGGGGGTGGGATAGGTGGGCCCTGGGCCTATCTGCCAGGATTCCAATAGCCAAGTGGGGAGGGGTTTTACAATTAAGCAGACACACTTAACCCTCTGAATAGGCATCAACCCTCTGCCCCGCTGGGCAACCTCCCCAGAGAGTAAACCTCTAGACTTCTGCTGGGTGGGAGGAGGGTATCTGGTGGTCTAACTACTCTCTAGACAAACTCTCAGCCAGTCCTCCTCTTTTCCCTCACCCTCACTCCTGCCTTCAGGGTGATCTCACACTGCTAAACCCTGAGCCTTTCCAGATTTCTGGCTTCCTCCCACTCCTCCTCTCCTGCCCTGTAGGCTTAGATTTCAACTTTCTTAAGGCTCTCAAATCAGTTACCACTTTATCATTTGCTTTTTGCCCCCTCCCCCTCCTTTTTTTAAAGTTTCTCTTGGATATTATTTCCTTTCTTATTCTCTTTGTGAGTTTGTATCTTTTAAAACAAGTACCTATCTTTTTAGTTTGGTTTTGCGAAAAACATAGATGAATGCTTTAAAACTAGAAGTCTTGTGCTGGACTTTTTTTTTTAATGTTTTATTTATTTTTGAGAGAGAGAGAGACAGACAGAGCATGAGCAGGGGAGGGGCAGAGAGAGAGAGGCACAGAATCAGAAGCAGGCTCCAGGTTGTCAGCACAGAGCCCAACGCGGGGTTCGAACCCACAAACCATGAGATCATGACCTCAGCTGAACTTGGACACCCAGCCGACTGAGCCACCCAGGCGCCCCAAGGACTTTAAATGCCAATGACTGTATTTTTCATTTCTACAAGTTCTATTTGGTTTTCAGTTTTCTGTGTTCTGTTTTATTCTCTATTATTCTTGCCATGTGGTAATTATACCTCCTTTAATCTTTTTATCGACTTTAAGTATATTTAGAATCTTTTAAATTGTTCTATTATTTCCAAGTCTTTGGGTTTGTGTGTGTGTGATCATCTCATTTGCTCTGTCTCCTGACTCTTCCATATGGTGGTTTGTTTCCCTTTGTGGTATGTTTTTGGTGGGAATGTTGTTTTTTCTGGAAGTCCTGCCTGTCCTGGTTATGGAGACATCCCTACCAAGTCAGCTTAGCCTTTGCTTCTGTTTGGCCAGAATGTGCCCTATGGTTTCTCTTATTTCTGAGCCTCTCTGTATACATGTGGTTTCTGGAATGTTCTATTTTCTCATCTTTGCTTGGCTCTTACTCATCTCTCATGTCTCAGTTTAGAAATGATTTTCCCTGGGACTCTTTTCCTGATCTCCGTTCCCTATATTCTCCCTCAGTAGCCTATACTTCCTCCATCATAGCACTTCTCACCCTGTAATATAGTCACACATTTATTTCTCTCTCTTCTGCATGACTAGACTAAATTCTGGGAGGCCAGGATCATGTTATCTTATTCACCATTAAATGCCCAGTTCCTACCAAAATAGCTGGCTGAAACCAGGTGTCAGTAAATATTCTTAAATGAGTATGATGCTGTATCTTATTTTAAGAGGCTTTGCAGGAATGGATTATAGGTTGGTCTGGGAGCATTGTTCTTTGTCCTGGTTTCACTGCACTCTAAATGACAGTCCTTCATAGAACAACATAGGGTGATTCAGGGAAGCTACTGTCCAAGCAGAAACTGTGCATGGCTCATAGGTTGCCTTTTGGAGCTATAGACATTCTTCCTGTTGTCATCACTTCCACATAATAACACATAAATGGATCCCATGCTTGAACACAAAAAATTGTGGTGGAATGCTTGGCACTCAGCGTATGGTACAGCTTTCTACATGGCTCACTCTTCCCACCCACCAACAAAACCTCTCAGAGGGCATCACAGGGAGAGCATCCTGCAGTTCAGTGTGACTGCAGCCCTGGAAGATGGACAGACTGCTGACACTGACCAACTGCAAGCCTGCAGCAGCCTCAGGCAGGTCCCCAAAGAGCACAGGAACCAAACCCTGCAGTGTGCCCACTATAGGCAAAATGGGCCATTGCAGCCAACTGGACTGAGGGCAAACTTGGCTCAGACAACACAGAAGAGCAAAAGCAGCCCACATAGGAGACATCCCTGGAGTGCCTGGTTCTGGTGCACTGTGCTCCAGGGAACCACAGGGTCTCTTCTTCATAAGGCCACTACTTTCAAGATGGTGAAGATGTAGCTGACTTTCCTAATACATAGAAACAGACACGGAGTTAGACAAAATGAGGAGACAGAGGAATATGTCCCAAATGAAAGAACAGGATAAAACCACAGTAAAAGAGCTGAATGAAACAGAGATAGGCAATATATGCCTGATAAAAAATTCAAAGTAATGGTCAGAAGGATACTTACTAGACTTGAGGAAAGAATGGAGGATCTCAGTGAGACTCTCAACAGAGATAGAAAATATATAAAGGAGCCAGTGAGAAACGAAGAACTCAGTAACCGAAATAAAAAATACCCTAGAGGGAATCAGTAGGAGATTAGAGGATACAGAAGAACATATCAGTGGTCTGTGTGTCTCACTCTTATGCACAATGAAACAGCTTCCATTAAGTGAATGTTTTCAATTCATCTCTCATTTATGAAATGTGTGACTGTAGAACAGCTGTGTAAAAACCTGTTGTAGTTATAGTGCCCTCTTTTCAGGTAGTAAGAAATGACACATTCTTAGTAGGTAAATAATAATGAGCATATCTGATAATTAGGCCCACAGTTTACAGTGGCTTTGACTGGTACTTCTTATAGCTACCCTCAAAACTTGAGTTTAGGAATACTGCCTAAACTCTGTGTGTGTGTGTGTGTGTGTGTGTGTGTGTGTGTGTGTGTGTGTAAATAACTAAATGAATGAGTGATTTGAGTTTTCTGGAGTATTTCTTTTGGTAATACTAGAATTAAGAATAGTGGTGGTAACTTGTAAGGTTGTGGAAGAAAACTGTAAGGATCCACTTGTTTTGGAAGTAGCAATAATATTTACTATTGTTTATTGAGTGCTTAGTATGTGCCAGGCACTCTTCTAAAAACAACATGTGTGAACTCATTTAAGTACAAAGAAAAATTGGATTTGCATCAGTAAATCTTTATCATCAAGCTGTGATGTGAGTGCTCAGGAAAGAGCCTTCAGAATCTGTTTGGAATTGGAGACATTTTAATTACATCCAAATGTTAGGCTGTGCTAAGGTGATAATTGCTGCTGTAAATTCTCTGACCATGTTCTAGTAATTCCTAGTAATGGTAGACTGGGCACTTCGAGCCAATTCTCCCAATGAAGATAACTAAAACAGTTAGATGAAATAAATAAATAAAATCTTCTGAAAAGCATCACAAAGTTAGTAATATAGTGAATAGTTACTAGAGCTGAGATTTCAGAGAAGTGGAGAATCCAGAGAGGGTTGCTGTTTTCCCCCTGGGGTTATCTCTAGAGGGGTCTGAGAAGCTGGGCTTTTGGAGACCATGCTAAATGAAGAATACCATTTAGAATTTCTTTTAGTGTGGGTCTACTGGTGGCAAATCCCTCAGTTTTAATTCTAAAGGATATTCTTTAGGCAGAAGGAGAATGATCCTAGTTGGAAAGCTAGAGATAACAAAGACTAGTGATACATATGTGGATAAATAAACATTGACTATATGAAACAATGGTGGTAATATCTTGTTAAGTTTTAAGAATGTGTGTAATATTTCAGGGCACCTGGTGGCTCAGTCAGTTAAGTGTCCAACTTCAACTCAGATCATGATCTCATAGCTCATGAGTTCGAGCCCCACGTTGGGCTCTGTGCTGACAGCTCAGAGCCTGGAGCCTGCTTCAGATTCTGTGTTTCCCTCTCTCTCTGTCCCTTTCCTGCTCTCTCTCTCTCTCTCTCTCTGTCTCTGTCTCTGTCTCTCTCTCTCAATAATAAATAAATTTAAAAATTTTAAAAAAAGATATGTAATATTTCAAAACTGTG
Organism: Panthera leo; assembly: GCF_018350215.1. Lineage (NCBI taxonomy): Eukaryota > Metazoa > Chordata > Mammalia > Carnivora > Felidae > Panthera > Panthera leo. The sequence continues at coordinate 73,204,491 of NC_056681.1, forward strand.
TAACAACAATAGCATTTAAGTGAAAGGGGCTAAATGGACTTAAAGTCTTCCAAATTTTTTCTGGAAAGTGGGTGGAAGTATGGATTAACATTAAGCTTTTAGTGGTGAAGGGTGTATGTTGTAATTCCTGGAGTAATGACCAGAAGAATTACAAACTAATAGAGCATAAAATAAATGTCATGATAAACTTCTGATCTTTTCTAGAAGATGTATTATTTGCCAACCTTCTTGCCAACAAGAAACTAGCCTTCTTGTCTTCCTAGTGCTATTTTCTTTTGCATTTAAGGAAATAAATTTACATATGTGAGAGAATAGTTCCTTAAATTTTACTAAAAAGGGTTAAAGAAAGTTGCAAATTAATGTATCCATTTTCTTTTCAGAAATTATTTAAAATAAGTGGATCCCTTCATCTTGCTAACTGCCGGTGTGTCCTAAATGTATTTCCCTAGACTTTGCGAGTTGTTTCTATAACCGCTATTGAAAAAGAGTTGAAAATTTCAACTCTCTAGAGTCTGGCAACCTCAAAGTCTCTGTAGTAGAATGTCCCCTTCCCTCTTGTTTTGTTGCTTTATTTTTTCTAAAGTTTATCGATTCACTTTGAGAGAGAAAGAGAAGGAGAAAGAGAAAGAGAGAGAGCATGAGCAGGGGAGAGTCAGAGAGAGAGAGAGAGGGAGAGAGAGAGAGAGAGAGAGAGAGAGAGAGAGAATCCGAAGAAGGCTCCACGTTGTCAGCACAGAGCCCAACACAGGGCTGAAAACCATGAACCTGAGATCATGACCTGAGCTGAAATCAAGAGTCAGATGCTTAACTGACTGAGCTGCCCAGGCGCCCCTATTGTTTTATTTTAAATCAAAGGTTTTTGAGAGAACTTTCTGCTGACATTCCTCTTCCCATCACGCAAATCTTCTACATGATCCAAGATTGAAGCTTGAAGTCATACAAATAAAATTAGGTGTAAAACTTGGGGAAACTTCCTTCCCTCCCTCCCTCCTATGTTCCTTTCCTTTCTTTTGAATGGTTTATTAAAATTTTTAAGTATAGATGAGGAAATAAGACAGCTAATTCTCTTTAGGAGTCAGCAGGATTCATTATATGCAAAAAGATCGAGATTCAGGCTATGATTCTGAGCTATTGTTCTGATGTATTAAAAGTTAGTAATTCAAAGTTAGCCTAATTTTCGCTCTTTCTCACTTTCTACCATTTTATAGTCAAGTTGGCCTCTGTTTTAGATTCACTTGGTTTTTAATTTGATCCATCTTTTTAATCTTTGAAAATTAATTTTTAATTACTTAACTAACACATGAATACATTTTTCTTTAAACTTAAAACATCCCAGATAAGGCTTTATTTTCTATTCGTGCTCTGCCTCCAGAATCCCCAGAAGTTAAGCACTGCTATGAGTTTGATGTATATCTTTTTAGATCTTTATATTCACATATCTCCCTAAGAATTGACATGGTTCTTTGTGCATTGATTTTTCTTCTCTTTGTAAATAAATTCCCCTGCTGATAGACATTTAGGTTGTTTTGCTTTGTAAACAGTGTTTTGGTAAATACTGTACACACGGGAGAATGTACTTCTATGGAAGTATCTAGAAATGGACCTGGGCTACCTGTTTTCATTTGTGATATATTCTGCATAATTGCACTACCAAAAGGCAGCAGGCTAGAAGAGGACCCATTTCCCCACACCTTTCCCATATACGACACTGTCAAATGTAATTCTTTTTGCCAAATATAATTCTATTGGGGTTTCTTTGCTTACATAAAGAAGTAAGCCTGTGAATGTTCCATCGTTTCCTCTCACAGCAAACCCTAACAGCTAACTGCTCCTCATACCTTAGAATTAATAAGACTTCAGAAATGGTGGATGTGCACATGAGCCACCCCCCAATTCTTTCCCCTGCTTTGGAATGAAGGGACTGTATTTAATAATAGACAAAGAAATAGAATATATTTACTGGGACCAATGGAAAGAATGGAGGTGCCCTCTGTGTCTGGGGGAGCCCAGACATACAAACTTCCTGAATAAAGAGAAGAGATGAGGCTTAGCCTGATGAATGGTGATCAATGATGTTTTAATTAATTGGGGAAATTCTGAGTTCAGTAACCAGTTATCTTTGAGGTTTATGCCAGTGAAATTAATCCCAAGTTATTTTAAAACCTAGATTCTCAGCTTCTCTGCTTTATGATTTTAATTCCTGGTTTATTCGCCTGAGTAGTGTAGCTGAATGACATTGAATCTCATCATTGTTATGAAATTGAGAAGTTGTTTTTCATACAACTATTTCATCTGAGAATATGATTCTAAACAGATTACAAATGTCATTGATACTCTGAGTTTGTGGAGTGAACTTGTTCAGTGTTATAAACTTGAATTTTGTATGATTTTGTAGACTGGAGAGTAGAACAGTGAATAATATGTGTTTTTAAAAATAAATGCTATTGCAAAAATGCACAAATTAAGGTGCCTATTTCTACTAACCTTGGGGAAATATCAGGGATTTAAAAAAATGTGGTTACTTCCATGTTTATGATTACTGATAAGAAAGTCAAATAAGGTATTATCCATTTTCAGAGGAATTTACCAGTTTTATCTAAAGTATGCTTTAATATATGAATGTACCTGAGATACCAAATATTTGCTTCATCATTTTGAAAACCACAATGGCATAAAAGTAGATATTTATGAATCACATGCAATTTGATTGAAAGTGCTTCTTTTGCTAATATGAATCATAAACTCTGCAGATACAGCTTGACCTTAATTTGTCTGAGTTATATTATGGAAACATTTAAATGGTTTTAAAAGACTAGTTATAGGCACCTATATTGTAAATTCAAAATATAAAGTCTTTTTCAGTTTTTAATTTTGAAATAATTTCTAACTTACAGAAAAATAGCAAGAATAGCCCATGGATTTCATCCATCTTCAGTATTTTGACATACCGGTTTTCCTCTTTTTTAGATACATATTAATGTTGCTTTTTTTCCCTGAATCATTTGAAAGTAGGTTGCATACATTATTCCTCTTTACTCTTAATACTAAAACATGCAACTTCAAGAATAAGGATATTCTCTTACATAACCACAGTATAGTTATTAAATTCAGGAAATTTAATATGATGTAATACTTTTATCCAGTCTATATTCTAATTTAGTCAGTCGTCCCAGTAATTGCCTTTAGGGCAGTTTTTTTCTGGTACAGGCTCCAGCCCACATCATGTATTGAACTTAGTTGTCATGTCTCTTTTGTCTCCTTTCATCTGGAGAAGTATCTCAGCTGTTTTTGTTTTTGTTTTTTGTCTCTTAGGATACGGATGTTTTTGTGGAACACAGGACAGTTATCTTACAGAATGTTCTTTCAGTTGGGTTCATGTGTTTCCTTGTGATTAGGTTCAATGTATGCATTTCTGGCTGGAGTACCTCAGGAATGATATTGTATCCTCCTCGGGGCATCACATCTGGAGATGCCTGATGTGTATTCACCCATTATTGGTGATGTTACGTTTGATCATGTTAAAATTGATCGTTAAAGTGTTACCCATTTTCCATGCTGTATATTTACTGTTTTTCCTTTTGTAGTTAATAAATAATTTGTGGGTAAACACTTTAAGACTATGTAAATATCTTAGTCCTCATCAAGCTTCTCTCACCCCCAAATCTGGGATCCATTGCTACTAATTTATGTCTGAATTGATAATTTTTAACTCTGTCATTCCTTCTATGTTTTATTAATCAGCATTCTACTATAATGAAATACTTCCTGCTTTTATTTTATTTAGTTTGATGCTCAGATTATCCCCAGGTAGCTATTTCCTGCATCCTTTTCACATGCTCTTATAATTTTTTAATATTTTATTACTCTTTGGCATAATTAGCTATTTGAGGTCCATCTTGTACTTTCCATGCCCCAGTACTGGAATCAACCATTATTTTCCCAAGGAGCCCTTGTCCTTTTATTGGGGACTGGAATTGAAAGCCCAAGATTGTGATCATTGCTGAACTGCATTGCCATTGCTTCTTGATCTTTTCAGCAGACAGATATGGGGAATAAATATACATACATATTCTCATAGATGCAGCTAAAAAAATGAAGATATATTAAAAATCCTGAATTTATACTGATACTTCCAATTCCAACATAGCTCCTACCCTGGGTTCCTCCTTGTCTTCCGCCATTCCTTATTTGTATCTCCTTCCTTCCATAGTGAAAACCTGGCTCACAAGAAACATTTAGTCCTTTGATCAGGTCTGCAATACATATAAAATAGTTTCAGGACTGCTATATACTGACTAAAAAACAGACCTACTAAAAAGAGTTCAAATTATTTGCAATTATTTTACTTTTCTTTATATTGGAAGTAGAGTTCTATATTCAGAAGTTACTTGGGTAAGTTCTGTTTTTAAAATTTTAACATGATAATGTTATTCATTTTAAATATAGTTGGGTTCATTTATTTTAATTTGCATTCAGTTTTAGGATCCTCCCCACCATCTCTGTTGATCTAATTTAATTTTTTGAATATATAGAACATAACATGATTTTATTTTATTTTTTAATTTAAATTTTAGTTAATATACAGTGCAATTTTGGTTTCAGGAGCAGTAATGTGACTTTAAAACTTGACTATAGAAAACAGTATATACTCAGAAAAGTATGACAACTTCTTTATTTTTTTATTTTTTAAGTTAGTAATATGCTCTTAAGGAATATTGATAATTTAAATAGCATAAATAGCATAGCATAATGATAATTTAAAATCAAGCAAGGTTGAAGGCCTTTGTGTTTTTTGATGATCTGAGTAGAGGATATTGGTGTCTCTTCTCTAAGTCATAGAAAAAATGTAGAAGTGAAATACTAGGAGCCTAAAAAACTGAATGTAGTTCAAAATGGTTAAGGTCCAGATTGGGAATAACATTAATTTCTTTGGAAAAAAGCCTCAGGAGGTTTGGGGACTCTGAAGAGCCGTGGTGCTTTCCAGGCTAGACACTAGGGGGCGCGTTGGCTGAGATGCACCTGTAGGCCTCCTCTCTCAGGCTGAGTGTGGGAGGAGAGGTGCAACATCCCCAGCCCTGGAGGCCTCCCAAAACTTTCTTGGTGGTTCCGTGCTGTGTGTTAGATTGACCCAGGAATGAGGCGGAAGTTAAGAGATAGGGTAATTCTCAGGCCCCCGGTTCTTCTTCTTTGATCTTATCTGCGTGCTTTTTTAGTCCATGTTTTATTTTCCTTAGTTTGGCAAGAATGGTTGAGTTAAGTAACCTGTCCAAGGTCATAATTCAACCTCACGCTTTCTAATGCTTTCATTCTGCCATTTAAAAAATGTTGTAAAGAACAACCATGTATACTGTGTGCCTATCTGCATGTAAAATTAGATTGACTCCTAAAATTTCCTCATACCACACAAACTGGCACAAAGTGGCCATGGTAGAAGTATTATTAGTCATCCATTATGAAATCAGAAAATTCAAACTAGAGCCAATTAAAGTAAATATGGAATTAATGAGATTAGACCAAGAGGAAAAAAGTGAAATTTGTAATTAACTCAACATCTGATTCCCCCAAAGTAATCATAAATAAATTCACTATCCCTGGTTGCCTGTAAAACCTTGGGGCCCTCCACTTGTATAAGGAATCTGAGGTACATTAACCGTAATTGCACTTGCTTGCCTCTTGTTGCTTATGTAGGCTTATTTGCATTGCTTACATTAATGCTTAGTCATTCAGTGGCTAAAGTGATATCCTCTGGCTTTCACTTTGAGAGAGACAAAATGGAATTGTGCCCTCATCAGTAAATACAAGGATGAACTGAAAGATGGACTTGATTTTTAAGAATATCACCTATCTCATCAGTGCAATGACGAAATAATGTCCTCCCCATAGCAGAATTGAACCCAGGTTGGGGAAATGGGGTAACAAAAGGTCAAGGTGGCCTTTTCAGCTTCTATTCAGTGTATGAGTATAAGAGACACCAGATTCTCCTATTTAACTCTTCTGTTTACAAAATTGCTTATGGTAAAATTCATCCATGAGTGCTTGCATAAAGCTTTTACAGGATTTTCTTCCTCTGGGGTTGTTGATATTTGATTACTGGGAAATGGTGAAATCACACATATGAATGCTTAGCTAATGTATGTGTTGGCAGCGTGTATTTGCTTCTTTTTTTCTCTCACTTTTATTTTTGCCATCCGAGTATTCTTTCTGTTTTCCACTTTATTATATAGTAACATTTTCTGGATACCTTACTTTGAGTGGAAAAATTACCTGTATTTTAGATCCAGGTGATTACAGAAGTTTTAGAAGCAGTAAATATTTTATTATAGTTAGCCTCTAAATTCTTATGTGTGATTGTGGGCGCACATAAGCATATCTTTAGAAATTATTTACAAACATATTTATAAGAATAGAAATGCTGTTAGATCTCATATTTTTGGTATGGTTTGTCCTTATTTTAAGTCTTTAACAGTGGCTTAAAATTATTATGAATCAATTATGCATACTTGTAATCTTTAGCATTTAATTAAATATCTACCCTTTTGAACTGCTCTCTGATTACTTTATTGTATTAATTCTTTTTTCTCTATAAGTTTAAGGGAAAAAACATTTTATACATTCTTTTTCATGTAGGTACTTAATACTCAATTATTATTTTTAATTCTTGGCCATTCTTTATGCACATATATTTTACTTCCTTTTTTAGTTTACTTTTTATTTTGAAATAATTTCAGACTTACAGGCATGTTCCAAGATTAATACAGCGACTACGCATATATGCTTCCCCCCGATTCCCCAAATGTTAATATTTTGGCACATTTGCTTTAATATTTTATCTTTTTCTTCCACCTCCTCCTTTCATCCATTCTTTCCACCCTGCCTCTCCCCTTCCTTCATCTACCTCCCTTCCTCCCTCCATACCTACTTAGCTATGTATCCAGCCATCTGTTCCTCTACCCATAATACACACACACACACACACACACACACACACACACACATGCACACACATATATACAAGTATGTGTATGTATATACATTTTTGAAGCCATTTAGAGTAAGTTGTAGACCTGTTCTATAGCTCTTTTCCCTGATTACTTCAATGTGTAGTTACTAACAACAAGGACTTTTTTTAAACCTAACTACATACAGTTCTCAAAATGAGTGAATTAACATTTAAATGACATTATTCTCTGATCTACAAAGCTGATTAACATTTTGGCAGTTGTCCCAATAATATTCTTAAGAGCAAAAGAAAATCCCAGATCACGTGTTACATTTATTTAATTTTAATGTTTATTTATTCATTTTGAGAGAGAGACAGTGGGAAAGGGGCAGAGAGAGAGGGAGGGAGAGAGAGAATCCCAAGCAGCCTCTGCGCTGTCAGCACAGAGCCCTATGGAGGGCTTGATCTCAAGAACCAGGAGATCATGAATTGAGCCAAAATCAAGAGTCAGATGCTTAACCAACGGAGCCATGCAGGCGCCCCATCTTGTGTTATATTTATATATCAAGTCTCCTTTGTCTCCTTTATTCTAGGACATTTGCTCCATCTTTCCTTGTCTTCCATGAGCTTCACATTTTTGAAGTATACAGGCCAGTTCTTTTGTAGAATGTCTCTCAATTTGGCTTTGTCCAATTTTCCTCACAATTTGGGTTATACATTTTTGGCAGAAATATCACAGAAGTGATATTATATTCTCTGTACCTGTTATCAAGAGGCACATAATGTTGATTTGTACAATTACTGGTGATGTGAACTTTGGTGACTTATTTAGGTGGTACCTGTCAGATTTCTCATATAAAGTTACTATTTTATCCTTTGTAATTAAGAAATATCTCTTGGGAATATACCTTGAGACTATGTGAATATGTTTCTCATCAAACTTTCACTCGGGAATTTAGCATCAATTGATGATTCATTACTATGATGGTCTCCAAATGGTGGTTTTCTAATTAGATTCTGGTTATTATTTTGAGTGTAAGTATCCTTTATTTAGCTTCAGAATTCTCTCATTGTTCTCTTAAAAAAATTTTTTTTGTTTTTATTTATTTTTGAGAGAGAGACAGAGAGAGAAGGGGGGGGGGGGCGTGGGCAGTGACACAGAATCTGAAGCAGGCTCCAGGGTCTGAGCTGTCAGCACAGAGCCTGACATGGGGTTGAACTCACAAACTGTGAGATCATGACCTGAGCTAAAGTCAGATGCTTAACCAACTGAGCCACCCAGGCACCTCTCTCATAGCTCTCTTAAGTCAGCACTATGCATTATTCTATTTGTGCATTACCTGGTGTTTACCACAAATAACTTCATGACGAATGCTTTTTTTGATGATAGAATCATCTGTTCCCCTTTATTTGTAATTGCAGCTAAAAGTAGCACCTAATATATTAAATATGTCTCGCAGAATAGCCTGCTTTCACATCATTTTGTCAAAATTACTCTCCTTAAGTGAGGTGATCATGGTAGGTTTTTGTAGAGCATCTATTTGCTGTCACTGTTTCTTTGAAGCATCTCGAATCCTCTTCAGACACTGTTGTTGTGACAAAGTATTAACTTGTGCAGCATAAATACAGTTTAGCTCAGTATTAACATGACAGTTTGACAATTGCTAACCTCTTCAGGATGCTGTATCAATGAAGAAGAATCTGCAGCTAAGAAAATCCTAGATTCTCAGGGATCCACACAGAGATACTTTTGCAGTTTTATTATATGGTGATAAAGTAGAATCTGCTAGATAAAAATAAATAAATGTATGTAAGTATTTTTATCAAGACTGGAAAGCATATTTTATTTCATCTAAAAAAACACCCAAGTTTATACTTTTAGTCTGGAGTCTGAAAAGATATTTCACATGCAGATGATTTTATTTCTACTGTTTCTATTTTAATTTAGTTCTGTGTAACGCATATTTATTGAATAGCCTGCCTGGGCCTGTGCAGTAATTAGTAACGTGAAAAATAGGTATGTATATGTATATGTATATGTATATGTATATGTATATGTATATGTATATGTATATTATACACATTGCATGTATAACATACACACACACACACACACACACACACACATATATATACACAGGTATGTATACATATTTGTGTATGTATAAACATATGCAATTGTAGGGGCGCCTGGGTGGCTCAATCGGTTAAGCGTCCAACTTCAGCTCAGGTCATGATCTCACAGTCTGTGAGTTTGAGCCCCACGTTGGGCTCTGTGCTGACAGCTCAGAGCCTGGAGCCTGCTTCAGATTCTGTGTCTCCCTCTCTTTCTGCCCCTCCCCTGCTCATGCTTTGTCTCTCTCTGTCTCAAAAATAAATAAAAACATTAAAAAAAAATTTAAACACATGCAATTGTGATAGCTTTAACTTGCAAAAAAATATTTAAAGAAATATTTTTGATTGATTTTTTGTTTCAAGTTTTTATTTAAATTCTAGTTAGTTAGCATATAGTGTAATATTAGTTTCAGGAGTAGCATTTAGTGATTCATCCCATACATATAACCCCCCATGCTCATCACAAATGCCCTCCTTAATACCCACCACCCATTTAGCCCATCCATCCCCATCACCCCTCCAGCAACCCTCAGTTTGTTCTCTATAGCTAAGAGCCTATTTTATGGTTTGTCTCTCTCTCTCTCTCTCTCTCTCTCTCTCTCTTTTTTTCCCCTGTGTGCTCATCTGTTTCATTTCTTAAATTCCACATATGAGTGAAATCATATGGTATCTGTCTTTCTCTGACTTATTTCATTTAGCATAATATTTTCTAGCTCCATCCATGTTGTTTCAAATGGCAAGATTTCATTCTTTTTGATGGCTGAGTAATATTCCATTGTGTATATATACTGAAATACTTTTCATTTAATGTTAAATTACCTTACAGACATCTGTATGATATTGCATTCTGGAGAAATATTCTTTCAAAGATTATTGAACTGTCTTCTAGGCAAGTTTTTTACATTGTTCAGGAGTGGACGTCCTGAAAGGTAACCTTGTGGATGAGATCATATTTGAAGGATTCTTCCTGACTTGTGATATTTTGTTTTAGTTCTCCTCCCTAAGAAGATCAGAGAAACAAATTTTTTGATGACTCACTGGTCTTTGAGAACACTGAAAACATTTTGTTTAGCTTTAGCTGATCCCAGCAATGCCACTCATTTATATTTTAATAATATTTGTATCACTTATATTTTAATTAAAAAGATTCAGCAACTATCAAAGAATCAGACTGATTTAGCATTGTCTTGGCTTCTTATATTGCTAGAACTTACTGAGAGATATGGCATCTCAAGGATTATATGCAAGGACCTTTCTAAGTTTGTCCTCACTGCTATTCTTGTCAGTGGGAGTGAAGGCATTCTGAACTGACTCTTGAAAGGTTTTCAGTGTGGCAGGCAACACAGCAATTACACTTGTAAATGGTTTATTTACATTAAGTAGATTATATTTCATTATTGTATAGTCAACTTGTATAAATATCTGTCTGTGAAGTGTCCATCCGAATTTACTTTTTTCATGGAAAGCAACATAGTAGAGATATTAGGAGTCAGGAGACCCAGACTCTAGTCCAAGATTTGCTGTTAACTTTCTGTGTGATCTTGGACAAGCCACCATCTCCTGTCAATCTGTTTTCTCATTTGCAAAAAGTATAGATTAGATCAACTCTAAGGATTCTTACACCTCTTTTCTAGTTCAATATTTTTATGTAATTGGTTCTACTCAAAATTATATCTTTTTTTCTCAGAAAATGAATGGAACTTTGGTTTCTATGCATATGAAAATCACACAAAATATTCTCAATCCAAAGTGTGTGGCATATGGGTTCCAATAGAAGTATGTCAGGTTTATATTTCCATAATGCCAACACATGTGGATAACGATGACTTAGAATCTTAGCATGACATGGAAAAATGTGGGATGGTTGTAACAGGGTTACAGGGTTGTGCCCTGTTGTAAATAGGGCTCAAATAGCTTCCCATTCAATTTCCTGCTTCTGATCACAGAGCTAGAGTTGATACAAGGTTACATATCTGTGAGAGTGGCAAGGATGTTGTTTGCATAAGATTTTGACTGTGCAGGTCTTAACTTTTAGCTGAAAGCTGGGCATCTGAGAACCACACCAGCCAAGAAGCTGGGAAATGACTTATGCTCATTAATAAAAATATAATGTACAGACAAGCTGGTTGAGATACCAGAATCTGATGGGACTTTGTAAATAAACTGGCAGAGATTTATATGAGTCAGCCTGCCTGCATTATGCACCTGGTGGGTTGTCAGGAAACTTCGATGAATTAGTAGTGATGTCAGGAGACTTCACCATAATTCTAGGCTTAAATATTGCCATAGAGGGTTCTGCAGAGGACATCTGATTTCACTTCAATTTATCTATCAGAGCTAAAAGCATCGGGTGCTATGGGAGTAGGCCTGGAGGTAGAGAGTTTAATACTGTGCACCTGATCTACCATGGATTCTTATTCTTGAGAAATACTTAGGTATTGGTTTAAATAAATGTAAGAAATGTAAATCACAAAAGTAATACATGTTCACGGTAGACTTAAAACAGTGAAAACTACTGAAGTGTATAAAATGAAAAGTAAGACTTCTTACTTTTGGTGCAGTGCTGGTTAAGGAGATGGTGAATTATAAATAGGGTAGCAATATAATTTATCATCCAAACCAGGACACTTTGAGAGACCCTAATAATTACACTGGAATAAGATATCAACTGGGACTGTCCACACATATGGTCACTCTAGGTTAACTTGGGACTACTAGCTATCCTGTTCTGTTCCATGGTTCCTGGCTCCTGTTGAATTACATGGTCATGAACTCTACTGCATTCTGATTCTGTCTCTCTCTCTTTCTCTCTCTCTCTCTGCCCCTCCCCCGTTCATGCTCTGTCTCTCTCTGTCTCAAAAATAAATTAAAAAAAAAAAAAGAATAGTCCACATTCCTTCTTTTCCACTTTCACTTCCTCTTCTCTCTTCAGTCAGTTCCAGTTGGGCATCTCTTACCACCATCCATCAAATCTGCCCTTGTTAGGGGCGCCTGGGTGGCTCAGTCGGTTAAGCGGCCGACTTCGGCTCAGGTCATGATCTCGTGGTCCGTGAGTTCAAGCCCCGCGTCGGGCTCTGTGCTGACAGCTCAGAGCCTGGAGCCTGTTTCAGATTCTGTGTCTCCCTCTCTCTGACCCTCCCCCGTTCATGCTCTGTCTCTCTCTGTCTCAAAAATAAACAAACGTTAAAAAAAAAAAATTAAAAAAAAAAACTGCCCTTGTTAATGTATGTAATAAAGGTATGCTTATAATTTCAGTGTAGTTAACATACAGTGTTATATTAGTTTCAGGTGTGCAGTATAGCGATTCAACAGTTCTATATGTGACCCAGTGCCCTTCATGATAAGTGTACTCTTAATCCCCTTCACCTATTTCATCCATCACCCCACCTGCCTCCCCAGTGGCCAGAGAGCTTTTAAAAGAAGGTACTTTCCTATTCAAAATTGGCTTGAGGCATCACACTGCAGATAGAAAAAAAAAATCCAAACTCCTTGTGTGGCTATCTGGCTTTTTGTTTAGCCCCTTCTCTTGCTCTCCTCTGATTGCTGAGCACTGACAACTCACTGGTTTTGTTGGTCCTCAGAGCCACCAAACTCACCCTATGTCATGGTCTTTGCACCTGCTATTCCTTCTGCCTGGGTTTTAATGCATGAGTGGTTTCTTCTCATTCAGGTTGTAGCCTAATTTCATCTCCTTAAAGAGGACTTTCCTGACTTTAGATAGTAGTAGTCCCCGTCCAAATCAGTGTTTATGCCATTACTTTATGTACTTTCTCTATAGGGTATGTATCTATTGTCATCTTCCACCTCCTTTGCCTACTAGAATGTAAACTTCTTACCAGCAAGGATGGTGTCTATTTTGTTTACTTTCGTGTCTCAGCACGTAAAACGGTGCCTGGTGCATGTTAGGCACTTGATTCTTGTTGAATGAACAAACACGGGTCACTCTGACCTGGGATGACTTGTGTCCCAGGCAGCTCTTCAACATCATGAGTGACCCATATTCATTTCAAAGCCAGCACTGTTTATTGTTCTGTCTCCTCTATCTCTTGTTCAGCCCTGTATGGTCTTCTGGCTGCGGGCCTTTGTAAGCTTTGTACGTGCTTTTTCTTGTAATGATGTCAAATCATTATCTTCCCCACAGTGTTTATGTAGAGAGTGGCCCACTTGTTAAGACACCAGTCCAGGCTGTTTGCTCCATTAAGCTAATTTGAGCATCCACGTAGTCAGTTTGAAAATTGATTCTGTAACTCCCCTCACCTATTCCTAAAGAGTTTTCATTAACTCAGCACTTTGTGGAGATGACAAAAGAATTAGTCAAAAGAAACTGAGCCCTCTCATCCATCCTGTGTAATTTATTGTGCTATCCTCATGGTATGCTACAAACTTGGCAGTTCTAATTACAGTTTGGGTTCGCTACCTACTCACCAGATTATCCCTAAGGCCCTTAACCTGCACTGGCCAGATTAAGTGTTCTTTGGTATTCTGGTCTCCAATTCTTTTTTTTCAGCATGCTCATTCTCTGTCATCTTCTGAGTCACCACGTCACTTTTATTTTTTAACGTTTATTTATTTTTGTGACCCAGAGAGACAGAGCATGAACGGGGGAGGGTCAGAGAGAGAGGGAGACACAGAATCTGAAACAGGCTCCAGGCTCTGAGTTGTCAGCACAGAGCCCGTCACGGGGCTCGAACTCCCGGGCCGTGAGATCATGACCGGAGCCAAAGTCGGATGCTCAACCGACTAAGCCACCCAGGCACCCCACCACGTCACTTTTAATGCCCCAGGCACCATTTCTTACTCGTACCAGAACAGATACATTAATTGTAAGTATCTCATGCTCTGTCTGCAGTTATGCAAAAACCAATGTTTAAACTATGTTGCTTTTCTGCCTCAACTAATCTTTATCAAGTATTTATCAGCTGCATTTCTATTGCAAATAGAAATATGCTAATTACATAAATAAATGCAAATGTAGGTAATTCTGGATGCAGGATGCCTTCTGTGAGAATGAATTCTCTTAATGACATTTTCAGAATGCCTTCTATACATACGTTGTGTTGTGTGTGTATGTATATATATGTGTGTGTTACACACACATAGACACAAATGTAGTTGGGGTTGAGACAGTTCCTCACAGTTGTCCGATAATCTGTTGACTGATGTAGTGTCCACACAGTTTCCTTGATGTACAAAATGACCGCACACTGGGCAGCAAGACTGCAGCCTAGTTTTCTACTCTGATAGTTTCATTTGTGTTGCCTCTTCAACATGAGGATTAGAATTGAATTGACTAGGCAAGCAAAGCTGAAAATTGAATTAATTTCAGATTTGTAATGAAAAATGGGATCTCTCCTTCTCAGTGTTAACTAGGACCCTGTGGGCTATACAAATGAAATTGACAATCTCTCATTAAAATGAAATTTTCTCCAGTGAAATGTACTGGCACTAAGTAGTGTCTGAAATGCTTTATGCTCTAGGATCACAGTTGCCATAAGGATTATAAAACTGAGAGCGGTCTTTATGAAATACATAGAATCCACAGCATTTATTAAATTCGGTACAGTTTTGCCAAGTATTAATGGAATTCCTCCTCTGTGCCAGGCACTGTGCTAGGCAATAAGAATTAAGAATGGTCACGAATCATGAGTCTTATCATTGAAGGGCTTCCAATCTAATGGGAGAAATAGCTATCCGTAAAACCAAGTTCTAGTGTCTTGCTTAGTGGTGTGAGAGAAGTCCTGTGGAAATATGGAGGGAAAGGGGAATTAATTTCACCTACTTGTCTTGGACCAAAATGAAATAGGTAATAGTAGATGTGAACTTCAATGACTAACACCAGCCAGAGAATGATCATCCAGAACTGTGGAAATTACCAAACATTCCATGTAAAGTAAAATACCGTGGGACCAAGTTTAACTTTAACTGTGTTTTGTTACCTTTATAGAGATTTCATAATTTCATTCCAAGATAAAATTTTCCCTGAACTGAGGCTACATTTTTGTTCATGAGAATAGCGAACATTTATTGAATACCTACCATGTGCTGGATGCCTTACGCACCTTCCCAGATACTACTCAACAGAAGCTCTGTAATGTAGATAATATTATTAAAATAGTTTAGATGGGAGAGGTCAATAGGCTGGCATATAGGAGGTAAATGGCAGAGCTGGGCTTCACACCAGGTCTGTTTGACTTCAGAGACCATGCTTCCTCCCCCAGCCCCAAGAATATGGTCTCTTTTACACACAGCTGTTATACGTGTGCCTGCTGGTTGATGCAAGTGATGCTGTAGGAAGAATCCATGTGTACTATTCTGGATTAATTTAACCAAATGTTACATTTGGCCAAGTCTTGGAACCAGGCTTTCCAATATTTTGTTGGCTCAGTGATCTGAGAGCTCAAGTACTAATGGCCCAGGACAGGACAACACTGGCCTATTCCTCTGTCCCCTTGTAAGAGGGCAGCTGACTCATGGAAGGTGAGGCCCAAATGCTCAAGAGATCCCAGCCATGCTGCCTCAGCAAGGGTCAGCCTTTGTGAACTAACTGTGCCACTAGAGGCTAGGGGTCTTTCCAGGTGCTGATGCTGCAGGCCTCTGGCTACACTAAGAGAAACCTTTTCTCTCAAAAGAAGCTAGAGGTACAGTAAGTGACCTAAGTTCTTAGGGATCCGGAGGCACCACTTAGCCGTGAGGCCCAGTATGTAACCCAAAACTGGGAGGACCAGTCATGTCAGAGAAGCTTCAGAATTGCTTTTTCCGGGGCATATTGTGTGCCTACCTCTGTCTGCCAGTATTCTCAGCCAGGCCATCATGCTGCTTATCTCACATCCATAACTGAGCCTGGTCTTCCTGTCCTCAGCCCATAGCCCGGGATGACTCCTCCCTTCCTCCCCTATCCCTGCAGATCATGCCTGAAGGGCGAGCTTTCTTCTACCTCTCATTGCTCAAGACAGGAAAAGGCATTGCTCATATTTAGAAGGAATTGCAGGCCTAGAAGATTTATGAGCTGATCTCTCTGTCTGTAGGCATAGCATCATTAAATAACTGCCTCCCATTTACATTGTCTAATCTCTCAGATCTCCAAGGGAGGAGCCATATCTCTGTCCTCTCTTGTTTAATCTACAATATTTACAACTGGGAACTTCTTTCTTGCAGCTGACTTAAAGTCTGCATACTTTATTTAACATTCATATCTCTATTCTGTGCTCAGAAGAGATGGATAGTCATAATTTGTACTTCCGCTAAGCAAAGTTATCCCTAAATTTTTCTCTCGGAGGCAGCTCATTGTGGTATAAGATCATAAACTTGGGAGTCAGATCTGGATTCAAATCTAGTGCTGCTGCTTACCATCAGTTTGCCTTTGTGCACAGTTTAACTCTCAGTTTCTTCATTTGTAAAGTGGGAAAATATTACCTACCTCACTGGATTAAGTATGAAATACTCCTTCTGATGACTGACACAGCCTCTTTTTATCTTGTTGCTTTGGTATCCTCAAGAAGGTGGCTGCTCCTGCTCTGGGCTTCATGTCTGCATTCCGGCCAGCAAGTAGGAGAAAGGGGGGCAAGGCCCTTCTCCTCCTGGTAGAAACACTCCTGGAAATTGTAGGACTTCCATCTTCACGGTGTTGGGCAGAGCTTGGTTGCAGGCTCTCACTGGCGCCAAGGGAACCTAGGAGATATAATCTTTATTCCTGGCATTGTGCCCAGCTGACACTTGGATGTCCTATCTCTGAGAAAGAAGGCAAGTAGCATAGGTTGAATTCCCCAGGGAAACAAACTTTAGGTTGTGGGATATTTATTAAAGAAGGGTGCTCTATGTGTCAGTAGTGATTGAAGAGAGGCAGAAGGAAGAGTCCCTGACAGCCTCAGTGGGCCACACAGGTTGCTTTAGAGATGAGATGGCCAAGCCTTTATATTCCTGTATTGATCAGTTGTTGGTTATGGCTGGCCTGGCAGTAGGTGTGACCTTGGGCAAGGCAACTCTTGTCAGTTAAAGTGACCCCTGAAGACCGGTAGCTGGAGGTTGTCTGCCAGCAGCACTACCAGCAATTGGGCCCACACGTCCTTTACGGAAGGGGATTCTGGATGACTTCTCTTGTTGTCTACCACAGGGAGAATGAGGGAGCTAGAATATCTGCCACACTACATCACAGAGTGGTTGTGAGGAACACACAAAATGTCCAGGGCTTTTGCAGAGGACTAGACTTATGGTAAGTATCCAGTCAGTCCTAGATGTGGTATCAGCATTTCCCTAAGTTATTTTAATGGGATATTTTTCTCCCATAGCATCCTGTGGGACTAAAAAGAATTGACCATCCCTAGTCTAATGATCAAATTTAGGAAATATTGGGTTGCATAATCTTTGATTTCTATGGTTGATGTTTAGTCAAGGCCTCTTCTAGTGAGTTGCATTAGAAAAGAGTGTTTAGGGACATCTGGGTGGCTCAGTTGGTTAAACGTCTGACTTTGACTCAGGTCGTGATTTCACAGTTCGTGGGTTCAAGCCCTGCATCAGGCTCTGTGCTGACAACTCAGAGCCTGGAGCCTGCTTGGGATTCTGTGTCTCCCCGTCTCTCTGCCCCTCCCCTCACTGTGCTCTGTGTCTCTCAAAAACAAATAAACATTTAAAAACTTAAAAAAAAAAAAGAGTGTTTACATTGCTTTTGATTTTGGTTTTCACCAAAGTGGAAATTCAGAAAGAGCTTTTCTAAACTTAAGATTCTGTATCATTGATATGCATTGTTTCTGTTAGCAAATGTGTAACATAGAAATTTACTGAAAATAAGATTAAGAAATGAAAAAAAATCATTCGTTATGCAAATACTTATTGAGCATGCACTCTGTGGGTGGGTCTGCCCCAGTCATGCAAATCTCTCCCATGCTCTGCCGTGCTTTCCCATCTGGTGTCAACTGTTTCCACTTCTGCTCTCTGTAGGGTGTTCTTGCAGCAGCCAGAGTGATCCTTTAAACGTTTAAATCAGTCTTCTCATTCCTTTTGTTCTCAATCCTGCGATAGCCACCCAGTGTATTTCCAATGAAATTCAAAGTACTGGCCATCCCTTGCCAGGCCCCGCAGTTCTGGATCTTGGCCACATCTCTGATCTCATTTCCACCCAGCCAGTTTGCTCCAGCCATGCTGGCCTCTGTCGTCTTGCAGATATCCTAGCAAGTTCCTGACCCAGGACTTCTGTCCTTGTTCTTCCCTGTGCTGGAATGCTCTTTCCCTCTGTCTGTGCGTGGCTTGCTCCCCCATTTCATGCAGGTCTCTGTGCCCTGCTACCCTATCAGAGAGGCATTTCCTGCATTTCCTGAGTCCTCTGTCTAAGGTGTACCATTTGTCTCTCTGTCTCCCTCTTTCACCCCACTTTACTTCTCTTCATGGTGCTTACTATTTCCTGAAATTGTGTATTTATTTGGTTATTGTTCATTGTTTGTCTCTGTAACCAGACTGTAGGATCTGAGAGAACAGGACTTTATTTTTCATACTGCTTTTTCCCCAGAAGAGTGTCACCAAGCAGGCACTCCATACATTTTTGTGAATGAAGGAGTGAGTATGCTAGTTTCTGGGAATTCAGTGATAACTAGGACAGTTGTGGACTCTGCCTTCATGGGATATATAGTCTACAACCAAGACCCATTCAAACGGAAGGTGCAATGAAAATGATAGAATTTTCTCTTGTAATATATTATAGTACTCAATAATTTTAATAGAGCTTCTAATGTTGAACTATCCTTGTATTCTTATAACAACCCTACTTGGTCATGATATACAACTTTTTATAGAATTTTGTTTGCTTATTTTTGAGAGAGAGAGACAGACAGACAGAAAGAGAGCATGAGTGAGAGAGGGGCAGAAAGGGAGACAGAGCATCCCAAGCATGTTCTGTGCTACACTGGGAGCACAGAGCCTGATGTGGGGCTCAAACTCACAAGTCATGAGATCATGACCTGAGCCAAAATAAGAGTCAGATGCTTAACCAACTGAGCCACCCAGGCACTCTGATATACAACTTTTTAAAATGCTCTTCTTGGGTTTGCTATTATGTATTTTATTTAGTATTGGCATGTAAGAACAGTTTTCTGTAGCTTTCTACTATCTTTATCCAGTTTTGATAATCATTAACATTGTCATGGTTATATTAGCCTCATAGGAGGACTTGGGATACTATCTATCTACTTCTGTTTTCTGGAACAGTTTAAATAACATAGGAATCCCTGTGTTATCTAGGTTTGGTGAAACTTGCCTATAAAATTGACTTGGTATCTTCGTGTTGGGTAGAAGTTTGATTATCTTTATAATTTTTATGATTTTTGGCCTATTCAATTAGTTTCATTTTTTTGAGTACATTTCTATAATTTTATTTTCAAGAAAAGGTTTCATTTCACCAAGAGTTTTGAATATATTTTACATAATAAGTTCCTCAAGTTTTCTTGTATCTATAATTGTGTCTCCTTTATCATTCCTAATATTGCTTATTTGTGTTTTCTTTCATTGGCTTTAATCAAGCTTGACACAGTTTTACCTACTTTGTTGTTATTTTAGAAAACCACCTTTGATTTTATTAATCAAGTCTGCTTTGTTGTTGTAACAGTTGTTCTTTCTTTATTTTCTTGGGGGCCTCTTTTTATTCTACCACATTTGTGAACATAAGGACACAAGTACTTCTGGACACAGCATTGCTGTCTGCCTCCATCCCTACCCGTAGAGACCTGGCATTACCACAGTCTCTAACTTCCTTCTCTTTGATCTCAACACTTACAGAAGGGAAGTTTCCCAGCCCTGAAGATGCATTTGGTGGACATCTTAAGGTTTTAGCATGGAGCCAAATGTCTTTTCACTGTCGGCTAAGTATTGGGGTGGGGGACTTTGTTTTGCAGGAGGTCATTTAATGGAGTATTTTGATGACTCCTGCTCCCTACCTTTGTTTGACTCTAAGCTTGAACTTTTATGCCCATATCTAGTTTGCAGTTTTTTGCTTCAGGTTCCATGTAAATTTGAGCCCTTTGCTTTCTGTATTCCAGATATGCCTCAAAAGGTTTAGTCTACTATTAGCACCCTTTTCCAGTATTTAATGTTCAGCAAAATAAGACTCTAGTGTGATCTTTTTTATTTTTATTTTATTTGAGAGAGAGAGAGATAGAGAGAGATAGCATGAGCCGGATAGAGGGACAGAAGTAGAGGGAGGGAGAGCAAGAGAGGGAAGGAGAGAGAGAGACAGCATTAGCTGGACAGAGGGACAGAAGGAGAGGGAGGGATAGAGAGAGAGAGAGAATCTTGAGCAGGGTCCATGTGCAGCGTAGAGCCAGGTGTGGGGCTCAATATCATGACCCTGGGATCATGACCTGAGCTGAAATCAAGACTCGGATGCTCAACCGCCTGAGCCGCCCAGGTGCCCCAACTCTAACATGATCCTGACAATGCAGAAAAAGCTCTGGAAATCAGAAACACAATTACTGTTTTTGTTGTGTCCTTCAGAGGCCTCATTTAACTTCTTTATGTTGTAATTGGCTATTTGGGAGAGACAGAGTCGTGAGTTCCATCCAGCAACTAGAATCCTTTACTCACCCTGAGAGTGACAGTGACTCTCAGTGCAGTGATTCCAGTGGCAGAAGGAGCTTTCTCCATGCTTGGGATATTGGCATGGAATGTTATATTAGTGCAAACTCACTTGGAAGTACTCACATTTTCTTCAGTGAAGAAATTATTTTATAGTATGATTTATTTATAGGTTTCTATTGCCTTCAAAATAGACTTTCTAAATGCATTTAATAAAATGGGCAATATTTACATGTGAACTGATACTAATAGGAGTTCTATTTTCAAATCTAGGCTTATAACTAGGAGGAAAAATTATTTTAATGCTTAAATGAAAAGATAACCTGTAGTTTATCATGTAAACATACAAAAGATTGGAAATTTCAACTTGAGCAGACTTTCCTTTTTTTCTCCTCATTTAGACATGTTGGAATAAGAGTTCTTTTCTATTTATATGTACCTGGGAATCTCAAAATGTTTGATTTGTTTGGGATTATGTCAGAGTGTGCAAATCCAGCATTAATTTTCAAAGGAAAATGAGATAAAATCAATTTAAGACGACAGATGAAAGGTTTGTGTTAGATCCCAGTAAAGCTTATTAAGTGCTAAAATGTATTACTAAAGAAGGTTCTGAAGAGAGAGAGAGAGAGAAGATAGTTTTCTGTCAGGAAAGTTCCATACCCGCTCCCAAGGTGGGGCTGAATCATAATTTTGACTCCTAAAGCTGCTCTATTCCCAAGTGATGGTAATGATCATAGTCCATTTTTTTTTAGTCTGCTTGAGATGTGGAAACCAGGCTCTAAGTCAGGTCCCATGTATTTCTTTTTATTGTTTTCAGAGAGAAGAGAAAGAACTGAAATATAATTAGAAGTGCATTTTAAATAATAAAATTTATATTTTTTAAATGTATAAAAGATCCTACTTTACACTCTCTATAATTGCGATGATAAAAAATGGTGACTACTTCATGCTTTTACGTGAGAAATAGCAGAGCTTTGGAATTTGATTTCTTTAAGTACAGTGTAATAAAATCTGAGTAGGTGTTCTAAACGGAGGAGCCAATAGGTGAGGAAAACCATTGTGGTCACAGTCTCATGAGCTCATCAGTGGTAGAACTCAGGAAGAGAATCCAAGATCTTGACATGTTTCCCTTAGCCTTGTCTGACGTGGCACTGCTTTGCTCTTTTAGAATATCCTTTAAAAAACCAAATCTTTACAAAAGTTGAAAAAGTTACACGAGATGATTCTAAAACTTTCAAATAATACAGAAATGTACAATGTGGAATGAGACTCTCCTGTACCCCCCAACTCCTGATCTTGTTTTTCAAAGGTCACTGTTCTTCAAGTTGGGAGTATATCCTTATAGGCAGTTATCTATGTGGATGCCAACATATATGCATTTAACTGAGGGATGTTTGGTTTTTTACGGTTTTTCACTGTTATAAATATTACACAACTAAGAGCCTTTTAACCCAAATAGCATAATATTTATTGAAATGTAATTGGAAATCAATAATTAATTAGATATGATAAAAATTATTTCAGTCTGTGCCACTTAAGCCTGAACAATTTACTGGACTAGGCTGTTGAAAATGCCATTTCAAAAACCAGAGTGATTTAATATCCCTTAGTATTTAAAGTGCATTGGCAGAAATGATGGGTATAGCTTTAGATTTACATGAGTAGTTGGTTGACTGTACAGGAAAATTATTGACTTTCGATGCAGAGAACTTCTTTGCATGTTCTTGCTCTCCAAAGAGGGCTGCTCTGGGTGAGTGGTTCAAAACGGCTCTTCTTCCTATGCTCTCTATTTCTTTTCCCCAGAAATTAAGGAAATGATAATATCGGAGATCTGGAGGAGAATTCAAGGTTAAAAAAAATACACAGTGGTTATGTCTTTCTCTAAGATAAGGAATAATAATTACAATTCTTTAGGAAAATACCACAAATCCTACCTAGTTTTCCAGTGGAATAATTGAACCATAGCTTTAAGTATGCAATGGTGATCTGAACAAGGTATTTTCATGGAAACATGGTTAAAGGATGGTGCTTAAGAATAAACTGCATTTTTGCTTGTGCATCACATGAATAGTAGTTTAAATTCTGTGAATGCTGGAATTGTTGCAGGAGTATGGTAGATGGTTGGTTCTTGCCTCTAAGCAATTGGCATGCTACTTAATTATAAAGGTCCAAATCCTATACTTGTTTATAATTTTTATTTAGGCAGTAGGAAAGCAATGATCATCTTTGATATTATGGGTTTGTATTTACATTTTTTTAAGTTTATGTATTTATTTTGAGAGAGAGAGAGAGAGTGGAGGAGGGGCAGAGACAGAGACAGAGAGAGACAGAGAATCCCAAGCAGGCTCCCCTCTGTCAGTGCAGAGCCTAATGCAGGGCTCCAAATCACCAACTGCAGGATCATGACCTGAGCCGAAATCAAGACTTGGATGTTTAACCTACTGAGTCACCCAGGTGCCCCGTATGTGAAATTTTTAAAGGTAATACTAGTGTATGGTTTTCTGTACATGAGGAGATACTACCAAATAATAAAAATGATTTGCCTTTATTGATTGCTAACTATGTGCCTGCACTTCTCCGAGCACTTAAGCATTGAATGATCCCCAGAACCCTACTAGATAAACCTATATTATCCTCACTTTACACATGAGGCATAGAAGGGAAGTATCTTACGCAAGGAAAGAGAGCTAGTGAGTGGAGGGACTGGCTAGGTGGTTTCTTAATAAGAAGATGCAGCTTGTGGCTAGGAAATGGAAAACATTTTCGTTCCCATAATTGGCTCACATAGAAATTAAAGTATTAACACCGTGCTTAAACAAAATGTCTGAAACTCTTGCCCAAATGATGGCAGTTTTCCTCTACTGGTGAACATTTTGAAATCTAACTGTATCTGGGCAATAGTGACAAATTATTGAGGTTAGTGAATCCTAAATATGTTTTAAAGCTTATATGTATCTAATACTAAAAAGCATACAAGTGTTATAGTAAAATACATGTATAAATTTACAAACACATTTAAAAATATTAAAAAATTGGTTCATATTGAGTTATCTTTGCTACTTTTAGTAATAGTACATGTAACAAAAAGGTTATGTCTTTCATGCCAACAGATGGCATTCTATGTTGTATAGAAATCAGGCATAAAATAATAAAACGTTAAAAATAAATCTGTGCTTTTACCAACTTATATTCTAAATTTCTGTATCACCTAATAAGGGTCTTTCTGCACCTATGTTAAATTTTAGCTCAAATATTAAATTTTCTTTTGTTGCTAATCTTGTTTGATGATTAGTTTGGTAATTAGTTTCCTTTGGTATTCCTCTAGTAAATGAAACCTTTAAAATATTTATAAAGTGTCATTTCATTTCTTGTGAAATATTATTTGGTGTTTTAAAAATCAAATTAAATATTGGGAAGCATATTAAAAATGAGATGTTAGAATAATTGACATAGTGTTTTGAAATATTAGGAAGGTTTCTTAGGGAAATTGAAAAAGACATGCATTAAAATGCTTTTCCCAAAAGATTGGGATCATTTCTTTTTTCTTGATCAAATTCAGGGTCTTGCTTTTAATTTCAAAGGTCCAGTTCTTCTTGCTTCTAGAGCCCACCTAAGATACATGCACTGATCGTCCATTAATTATTATGGTGTTCTGGATGCTCTTTCGACTTCTCTAACAAGTAAAATGAACATGTCTAATCAAAGCATAAGGGGTTACAAATAACTCTACTGGATCAACTTGAATTTTTTTTTTCACTAGGTTCTGTCTTTCTGTCTTCTCCAAGATGCTTCACCCTTCCTGCCTTCATTCATTGCTCATCTCCCCAACTCTATCTCCATTTTGTAAACTCCTTACTTGATTAAAAGCCATAACCTCCACTATTGAGAATGTTTGCAGGGGATATTAGAGTGTTCTGATTAATTAATTTTAAGTTAATTGAGAGCCAATATATATATAAAAAAACTTATTGCAAAAACCAGGTTTGAAATTTTTCTAAGCTGTATTTTTACATTCTTCCCCAAGAAGTATATTTACTGAATATAAACATAAAGGTTATTATCTGTAGGTTGAGACAATATTATGTTTCAGACCTTTACTACCATCTGTCTATTGTGTAACCCATGGTAAGCCCCAGGTGTCTCATTTGTAAAGAGAAGATGAGGGTAGCACCTGCCTTAGGGCTGTTGGGATGATTAAATGAAATAATCCATGTAAAGGGCTTAGCATCCTGCCCAGTGCACCGGGAAAGCCCAGTAAATTATAGGTATTTTTATTGCTGTCAGTGACCATTAGCTTTGTCCCTATGTATTATTCTACATGATGGGGAAGTTAATATATGTATATATGCGGGCATACATTATGTCAATCAGTAAATAGTAACCGAGGAGAGCCTTATACTACATCATATCCTACATGTTACATGGAAGGTTACAGTCCTCCTATCTTGTCTCATGAAACAAGATATTATTCATATATGATAGCATATGATGTATACACATATTTTTTTGTTATGGATGATATATAAGTATGTAATGAAACAGTATAATATATTGCAAGCAAAAACCAAGCTTAAGTCTATATTTTAAATTTATACCTTATAATCTTCTCTTTAGTCAATATTTTCAGTAATCCTCTGAACATCACAAATAGTTTTCTGTATTACCATGTGGTCAGTTTGTGTCCAGCTTGTAAAATCCTTTTTCACATCTTGAACAAAATTATACTTGATTTTAGGAGCTTTTCTAACTAGAAAGGAGATGAAATAGAGACATATACCTGTTCTTAATCTAATTTTTAGAATGTAGTTGAGTGTGGGTATCTGGTGTTGCACACAAAAATGTCCATAAAGTTAGTTGCTGTTTATAATGAATTGAGGCTAGCTTGACCCAACTGTGACAGAGTCATATACACTGAAAAGTTTTGAGGCTTGATTTTTTAAGTTAGTTAGTTAGTTAGTTAGTTTGTTTGTTTATTTATTTATTTATTTATTTATTTAGTGAGAGAGAGAGAGGGAGAGAGATAGAGAATCCCAAGTAGGCTCCATGGTGTCAGCATAGAGCCTGACGTGGGGGCTCGATCTCATGAACAGTGAGATCATGACCTGAGCCATAATCAAGAGTTGAACGCTTAACTGATTGAGCCACCCATGCTCCCCAAGGCTTGATTTAAAAAAAAAAAAAATAGATTTGGGGAAGACAAGGCTTTTAAATATGATATTAAAATCAGTCATTTTTTTACCACCCTAAAAATATTGACTATTTTTCATTTTGTATAAAATGAAATATGTCTCTGTTGGCATATATAATAATATAGTTGTAATGGGACTGTGATGCTATTTTATATTCTGCTATTTCATTTAATATTAATATAAGTAAATTCACATTGCAACATAATTATTTTAAATATTTGCATTCTAGTGTATCATGTTCATGTCCCATAATTTATTAAGCTGTTTCCTTAATGTTCGACCTTTATGTAGTTAACGTTTTTAAATCAGTTACCAGCAATTAACTCTATTATGGCTCTCTCTTTTATGTTAAATTAGGATAAATAGAAGTAGAATTACCATGTGAATTAGCATAAATACTAATAAAGCTTTTGCCACACATTACTATGTTTCTAAAAGTGTTGTAATGTTTTACTATACCACCAAGAGTGAATATGTATAACCCTGCTTTGGCATCATTGGATGTTGTATTTTTTTGCACTTTAGGAATGTAACATGGCTTTAAAAAATATTCTAATTTTGCGAATCAGGAATAAAAACACCTTCAGTTTTCTCTTGACCTCTTCTTGGGCATATTGTTTGTCCAGAATCCCTGTTCACCTTCAGAGCTATATCATTTCTTGAAGTCCTTTGTCATGTTCCAGGCATTGTACTAATAATGCTCCCAGCAGCCCCATGAGCTAGCAATTCTTATGTCCTCATTTACAGATGAGGAAACTGAGTTGAAGGAGAAGTAACTGGCTCAAAGTTACCCAGCTAAATAAGTAGTAATTAGAAATTTGAACTCAGGCCATAGGATTCTAAAATTAAAACTAAAGTCTTCCTCCATATGTACAGATTTTGACATTGGTTCCATGTAATGCAAATATTTGCAGGAGTCTTTGCCCTCTTAAATGTTTAAATGTGTTCATTTTTAAAAATGCGATCTTTTTCTTGATGTCTGTTGCTTCAAAGCTAAGAAATATTATCTTTAACATATCTGATATTCTGCATTTTTTGCCAGTAATTTCAATTATTGTATTTATTTAAGATTTTGTGATTCCTCTGTAGTTCATTTTGGTGAATAGATGCTTTTGAACTCCCCTACCCAACATAATGTTTTAAACAATCCTTCCTTATTCTTTGTCTTAGAAATAAAAATTTATGAACTGTTAGTTTATGTGTATATATTTCTGTCTCTATATTTGGATTATTTCTCCACTGTCCATTTTTTCTCCTTGCTGTATTTGTCACTTATGTCTTGTTCTGGTGATTGGTTATGGTTTCGATACATGTAGACTACCATGCCAATTTACAGAATTTGTGTATTTACAGTTCATCATTGCTTTTGGGACTCTCTTGCTGGGCCACAGTGAATTAGATTCCTGGACCTTTTTGTTATTTTAGCTCTACTGTGGTCTTTGTCGAGTCAGAAGACAACAGGATGGTTAGTATGTCATAGACAAAATTCTGTCACCTTCCTTCCATCAAAGATGCTATCTTTCCTCAGCAGAAGTAGGGAGTGAAGGACAGGGCATATGTGGCCTGGACACCCCTTACCACATTGTCTTGCTTATTCCAAATTAGACTTAACGTGACGAGAACTCACCTTTGAGAGAGCACTGCACCAGCGGTAACACGTAGACCTTGGACTGGGTGAAATTATTTTGGTTTCTTTCTAAAGACAAGTTCAATTTTGAAGGGCCTCACTTTTTCTAAACTAAGACGTAAACGCTACATAACATGTTATTTTAATTTTAGTTTTAAAAACTAAGATCATGAAGAAATGAAGCATCTTGATGAAATTTGGGGGGCTTTTCTATAATTTTACCTCAATTTGTCTCTTTTGCACTGTCATGATTAAGATGACTAAATGTTGTATAGATTATTGCATAATTGTGTCATTTGTAAAAAAATAAGCTATTAGAGGTGTAAACAGAATAACTGTTGGGCTCGAAACCTGCCTCTACTTCCTGGCCTATCTAAACCTTCTTTCTACCACCGCCCTTCCAAAATTAAATGCAACTCTAGCAGCCTTGCAGAATAATGTAAATCCTGGTTATAGCTTTCCTTAAAGAGGTTATACAGAGCTTTACACAGTATACCATTGAGCAAAATATCCTATTTCCTCTGTCTTCCCAAAGTGCTTCCCCAGTCCTGCTCCTCTTTGTTCACCATTCACGTTTGTTCCTATCATATCCTCTCTCATTCTCACTTTCCCTCTCTTCCCCCACTTTCTCCATGGCATCTGCTTTTTCCTCCTTTGTTTCTACTTCTTCCCTACAACTCTCTCCTGACTCATGAACCTCCCTGCTGGGTGCCGCCTCCTCGGAAGTATAGTCTGGTTTCCAGTTTTACCTGCTTTTCTCTGAGGAGAAGCAGAGCAAACCTCCTGGATAATAAAATCTTCTGTGTTACATGGATGGAGCTAGAATGTATTGTGTTAAGTGAAATAAGTCAATCAGAGAAATACAAATACCATATGATTTCACTCATATGTGGAATTTAAGAAACAAAACAGATGAATATATAGGAAGAGAGGGGGAAGAGAAGAGAGGGAAACAAACCACAAGAGAGTCTTAATGATAGAGAACAAACTGAAGGTTGAAGGAGGGAAGTGGGTGGGGAATGGGCTAGATGGGGGATGGGCATTAAGGCATGTACTTTGTGATGAGCACCGGGTGTTGTAAGTGATAAATCACTGAATTCTACTCCTGAAGCCAATATTGCACTGTATGTTAACCAACTAAAATTTAAATTAAAAGCATATTTAACTAGATGAAACAAACAAAAAATCCTCTATCTTATTAAAGAAGTGACAAAGAACATTAATAAATATTCAGGGAGACTTGGTTTTATAAGCGATCAGCCCACATAAGCCAGTTGCTTCCAGGAAGAAGCCAGGATGGTTGCGACCAGGAGAGAGGAGCTGGTTGGGCCTGTGCAGCAGACACAGGGAGCACTGGCTAGGATTAGCAGTGACTGGGGATGGAGTGGCTGTCGAGAGTGCTGTGGTAAAGCAGTTAACTGAGAGCATTTAAAGAACCTTCTGTTTCTCTAGTATAATCAATTTTAGATGTGCAAGGTTGGCAACAGAGAAGGTGAGATGACTGGACCTTGTGGCTCCTCTGCTTTTCCTAAAAGATTTCTCCCTGTACTGCTTGAAGGAGGCTGCTCCCACCTTAAGTCTTTGGTTCCAGCCCTCCTTTGCTGCTCTTGTCTTCATTACCCTATGGCAGTAAAGAATGTCCTGGGCTGAGGTGTCAGAGTGCTTGGCAACAAACAGAATTTATTCTTGGTAGTATAAGCAGAAAAGTCACAGGTATTGGGATGTTCAGTGAGTCTCTAGAAGAGCCAGAGACCACACAACTCAGAACAGAGCCTAGCCACACTGGGCTCTCCAGCTCAATTGCCATATTGGACTCCTACCCATGGCTGTAGTGAGTTGTGGTGAAGGAAGAGTCTGTTGTGCCCTCTCAGGGGACATCGGGGTGAGTGAACAGTTTGCACAAGATAAAACCCACCACACACATATCAAAGTCTTTAGATTCCTTCCTCTCCATTAGAGTAAGAATTTTCTGGCAAATAGTATAGGTCACCATCGAATCCAGATTTAAGTGAAGAAATAGAGCAAACAATTGCAATTACTCCCAGTTGCTAGAGAGTTGAATCCAGAAGCTCTGTTAAGACAACTGATCTGTAAAGCCTAAGTTAGAATCATGTTCTTCCCTTCCTTTAGAATGCTTTCCCACAAAGATTCTCCAAGCTTATACTGGCCAAGGGAAACTTGTTCAACTTTTACAAGTTTGTAAGTTTATAAAAATATTGCCATTCTTTTGGTGTGTGAGCCTTTTTCTCTAGATTTTACTTTTTCTTTGGTCTCTAGTACAGTTGAGATCAGGCTGCGATTGTGGGTCTGTAAACAATGGTGCAGGTGTGGGTGGGACATGAGAAGACAGGTCCTCCTTGAGGGATGCATGCCTCAGATAAGTTCTTATCTTGTCTCCAAGCAAGGCAGATAGTGCCAAAGGAGACCCATCTGGGCTCCAAGAAGTCATGATTGTGGAGGGGAGAGGGCTTTGGAGAAGGTCACTCAGAGGCTGGTAGTGCTCAAATTGACCAAAAGCTCTCATTTTCTCATCAATATCCTAACTTTCATATAAAAATTTGGTTCCCCCTTGGTTTGGTCCTTGTCAACAACAGAGATGAAAGAAAGGAAATGAAACTTTATTTGTACCTAAATGTCAGGTTTTTTTTGAGAAGTTCAAGAGTATTTATATTTTAAAAGGGAACCATAGGAAGATTGAATTGTGAAAAGACTTTAAAGTCACATAGACCTGAATCTGAATCCTGGCTCTGCATGTACAACCTATGTGACCTTGGGAAAGTTCCTTAACCTTTTTGAGTCTCAGTATGCTTGTGTGTAAAGAGGGATAAGTATCTGTATCATCTGTATCCCCCTGGAGTGTTCTTGAGGCTAAATGAGTTCTTGTGTAAAGTAGCACATAGTAATTGAC
Organism: Panthera leo; assembly: GCF_018350215.1. Taxonomy (NCBI): domain Eukaryota; kingdom Metazoa; phylum Chordata; class Mammalia; order Carnivora; family Felidae; genus Panthera; species Panthera leo. The sequence goes on from NC_056681.1 coordinate 73,234,826, forward strand.
CAAAAGATAGTAGATAGTAGTCATTCAATGATTAATAAATGCTTATGGAATTGAATGCAATTTTTTAAATGCAATTTTAATTATAAAGTAGACCAACTTGCTAATGAGGAACTTAGAGTCATATGTATGGAGAAGTCTGTTTTGGTTTGGGGGGCTTTCTTGAGGTCCCTCAGTTCAAATTTTATTGAAGGTTTACAGTACCTTCTCTAAGGTAGCCTATGTGTTTAAATGGAATTTGTTCAATGTCTTTGAAATTTAGTGAAATGATCAAACAACAGTTTTTATTAGAAAAATAAATGGTTTGGGGCACCTGGGTGGCTCAGTAGGTTGAACATCCAACTCTTGATTTCGGCTCTGGTCATGATGTCAGGTTCATGAGATTGAGCCACTCACCATGCTCTACACTGACAGTATAGAGCCTGCTTGGGATTCTCTCCCTCTCTCTCTGCCCCTCCACACCCCCTCTCTCTCCTCCTCCTCTCTCTCTCTTTCTCTCAAAAATAAATAAACGTTTAAAAAAACTGGGTATTTGGCTGCTTTTACCACTTTGTAGAGTCTGACAGACTGGTGGATCAGTCATGATGTTGAAAGTTCTCAAAGGTGCTATTTCTGTACTTGTTTGGTTGAGAAGTAGTGATGAGTGTTAATTGGCTTTTTCTTTTTAATGATAAGATTTCTTTTTTTTTTTAAGTTTATTTATTTTGAGAGAGAGAGAGAGAGAGAGCGAGAGAGAGAGAGAGCAGGCAAGAATTAGGGGGCAAGGGGCAGAGAGAGAGAGAGGGAGAGAATCCCAAGCAGGCTCCATACTGAGCCTGATGTGGGGCTCAAACTCATGAACCATGAGATCATGACTTAGCCAAAATCAAGAGTCAACTACTTAACCAACTGAGCCACTGAGGCACCCTTAATTGGCTTTTTAAATAGGACCAAACTTTTTGGAACATTCTTTCAGAAGATGAAAATTTATTCCTCCTGAATTTTTAATAACTGTACCATTTTTAATATCCATCTTTTAGTCAATTAGTACAAAAAAGCTTTAGAACACAGAATATCTACAAAGACCATGATTTCTCTAGATCTTGAACATTAAATTCGAACAAGCTTCAGAGTATGTGTTTACCTCATTTTTTCAAAGCTACATACCTATTTGTATTATATTATTTTTACATGATGACAAATGTAAAGGTAACCTATACATTATTTGTTTGAAGAATGTCTTCCCAAATTTTAAATAGATAATAATATTAATTTATGTATCTTAAAACTCATTAATTACTATCATCTTAAATAGTAAAGATTGAATAATGGGCAGTTATTTCTAACAAGCCAGATAAAAAAAACTGGGTTATTTTCTGTGTGTACAATGGCAATTTAACCATTTTATGATAATTTATCTCCCACTGTTTTTCCACACATATACATATTGTTTTCATTGATACATTAGCAAGTTAATTAGGTTAAACATTTTATATTGTGCCCAAGAGAATGTTTGGATAATTAATTTCAGATTTACTGTTGGTGGGGGTGGGGGGAAGCATCTTCATCTTGTGTTGTACTCTGAATAATGGAATACATTTACAAGGAGTGAGAAATATAAATGATATTTACATACTATTCACTCTTAGTCTGCGTATGCATGACCACTTTGTTCTTTGTAATCACTACCCATTTTAAAGCTAAAAGGCCTGTTCTTCAAGCACCTGGGTGGCTCAGTTGGTTTAGCGGCTGACTCTTGATTTCAGCTCAAGTCATGATCTCATGATTTGTGAGTTCAAGCCCTGCATCAGGCTCTGTGCTGACAGTGCAGAGCCTGCTTGAGATTCTCTCTCCCTCTTTCTCTGCCCCTCCCCCACTTATGTTCTCTCTCTCTCTCTCTCTCTCTCAAAATAAAATAAAATAAATAAATACAGACATAAATCAATAAGTAAATAAAGGGTCTGTTCTTATCTTGTGTCATGACATTCAGATATGAACATTTGGGAGCCAAAGACATAGTTCTAATAGACTTGGAAACAAAATCAAAGTTAGTTATATTTAAGAAATACTTAGCACCAGGCCTTGCCATGGTTGATCAGTCTTGCCCAGGTCAATATCAGTACCCCATAATGTATGATGCAATTTATAATTTACGTTTTAAGCTTTAAAATAAATATTAGCTACAGGCCTAAGTTACTACATTGCAAAAGTTTCTTCTGTACAAAAATAATATTGGTATCAAAAGTAATTCAGAGTGGGGTATGAAGGTTTCAACTTTATTTTCTGCTTTTCTTGAGTTGTGTTTGGGAACACAGATGAGGTGATGAGTAGATGCCTGATCAGGAAGTGCTATAGGCTGGATGTTTGTGTCCCCTGCAGATTGATACGTTGAAGCCCAGTCCTTAATGTATTAGAATCAGGAGGTGAGGCCTATGGGAGGTGATTAGGTCTTCAGGGTGGAGCCATCAGGAATGGGATTAGTGCTTTTGTAGTCCCAACTGTCACCCCACTGCATGCTGTTTCAAGTGGGCCTTTTTCTCATCTCTTTCATCTTTTATCAGCGAGGTGCTCACATTCAGTTCAGTGAGGGATTTCATTGATAGTTTGCTAAGATGAGATGAGTCCTAGCTTTGGTTTTTGTTTTTTACATAAATCAATGCACCTTCAAGAGTAAAAGAAATCCAGCAGTATCACCCCCTTTTGTATCTGTCATAGAAGATTATTCATCATTGGTAGAATTCTCTAGCAATACAAATCCTGCAGTTGGTCAATGTGTCCCCATCTCTAGTTCCAGTTAGTACACTCTATAATTAGAAGGAAGAATTGCTGAGAGACTATAATAAAATATTTATCTTAAACAAACAAAAAGCCACACAAGTACCCCTTTTGTTCTTCTCTATTTATGCGCCTATGTAAAGCAAACATACCCGTGATGTTAGCCTGTGTGCTACAGCCAGTGAAAATTGAAGATTTATATAATGGAATTATATTAAAAGTTCCATACTGTCCATCCTTCTGCTTGCCTTCCCCTCGTTAAGTCCAGCCCTAGGTTCTATCTCAGGTAGCTTGTGCCCTTGGGCAAGTCATTTCTCTGGCTTTGGCTTATCTATGAACTGTGAGTGTGGGATGAGATTGTATTTGGGTTTTCTTTTAGTTCATCTTCTATGGAGTAATAAGTCTTGTTTCACCCAGAAAATCCCATCAGATCTCTTTAAGGTCTAGCATATAATTTTTTACAGGGAGCTCTTCAGAAGTTTCCACATAAGCAGACATCAGAAGTCACCAGGACCTCCCAAAGTCATCCTCATTCTCTTCAACAATCTTTTTAAAGTTCAGAAATGTGATTTGTAAGAGGAGTAATAGAAGGAAGTTTAAATTACAGCACTGATGGGAAACATTAATCTTAAAACCATGTATTTCCTTACTGCTTTTCAACATCTAATATTTCCTCTTATTTCTGTTGTGTTGGGCAGAATGAAAGATGGATCTTGATACGTTTTGTCCCTTCACTTCTAGCCTACTTTGTTAATGTCCCTTGGGCTGTCTCTTATAGTATTGGTGCCAATTTCTCTTTTTAGTAAGTTATTATGCACATCTTTGGGGATGACTGTCAAAATGCTTAATAAAAAATTTATATCTAAGCTAACTCTTGCTTTGGGGCTTTGAGTAGGGAACTGGTGACCCAGCAATACTATGCCTACATATTTACCTAAGTGAAATAAGGACTTCTGTTCACACAGAAACCTACGTCACAAAGTTTATAGCAGCTATATTTGTAATTGCCAAATACAAGGGGAAGAGTCAACTAAAAAGGGGCAAAGACAGAACTGTGGAGGGTGGCAGAACTGGTGTGTGTGTGTGTGTGTGTGTGTGTGTGTGTGTGTGTGTGTATTAATGTTTATTTATTTTTGAGAAAGAGAGAGAGACAGAGTGCGAGCAGCGGAGGGGTTTAGAGAGAGGGAGACACAGAATTTGAAGCAGGTTCCAGGCTTTGAGCTGTCAGCACAAAGCCCAACACAGGGCTCAAACTTTTGAACCACAAGATCATGACCTGAGTCGAAGTTGGCACCCAGGTGCCCCAAAACTGTTATGTATCTTGATTGTAGTGGTGGTGGTTATATGACCACAGGTGTTTGTCGAAACTCACAGAACCATACATTAAAAAGGTTGAGTTTCCCTTTATTAAATTATAGCTCAATTTTTTAAAAAAATGAATTAAAGTTACTGTTAAAAAAGGATCTGGAAAGACAAGAATATTTCAAATATTTATTGAGGTGTTTTTTATGACTGATACTCTGTTGGGCACTTTGGGATAACATAGAAATAAAGATTTTATAGACAAAGAAGTCATTGTTCACAAGCAATTTATACTTTATTTAGGAGATCAAAATTTAGAATTTTTAAAAGGTATATTATTAGGACACAAAGATTTATTGGAAGCAGTCACTTTTTGCTGTTGTTGTTGCCAGACAGCTGGAGTTAATATAGGAGTGGGAAACCTGAAACATGGTTAAGAAATAAACAAGACATAAACAATGTTTAAAGTATGGCATCTGGGTTTTTTTATATGTTGGTTTAAATTTTTTTACTTTTCAACCTTGAGGGACAGGAGAGAAGAACCAAGTCATAAAATAAATAATAAAACACAGATTAGCCTTGTTTTTCTGAAAAGGTACAAGGTCAGTATTTATGAATTTAATTTTGGTGACAACACCACCTTTGATGACCTTTATTTCAAAGAACATTTACCTTACGAAGCATATCTATGTATATTTAATTTTTCTGTGCAATTTAAGAAAGATGAATGATTACTATAAACACTAAATCCTGTTGAACTTCCTCACGCACACTCAGCACAGGCAATTATCATCTCAAAGACTTGGGAAGACTGCTGGTTGCCTACCAAATATCTTTTCTCACCCTCCTTAGCAACAGAACCCCATTTTTTTCAGGGTAGCAATGTATCCCTGAAAAATGGCATTTACCAGCCTTTATTGGAGTCAGACATGGCTGGGTGACACTGCATTAAGTGTTGTGTGGATTTCCAGGAAGTCACTCATGGGGGAGCTGGCTCCGCTAGGGTGGTAAGGGCCATGGGACCTCTGCCTCTCCCCTCCTCCTGCTGCCTGGAATACAGGCATGATGGTTGGAACTTCAGACTAGTTTACTTCTCTCCCCCTGCCCCCTCGATGAACCCCTAGGGCACCACACTGTCTCCACACTGAGAGAAAAATTCTTTTTTTTTAAATGTTTATTTTGCGAGAGCCAGAGAGGTAGAGAGAGAATCCCAGGCAGGCTCCATGCTGTCAGTGCAGAGCCCAATGTGGGGCTTGAATCCACAAACTGTGAGGTCATGACCTGAGCCAAAATGAAGAGTCAGTCACTTAACCGACTGAGCCACCCAGGCGCCCTGAGAGAAAAATTCTCTACTTAACAGTTGATGAACAGTCCTCATCACTGGTTTCCTTTAAATGGCTCTTTGACCCTCTCTCTTCACCTGCCATGGCCCAGTAAACATGAAAAAAGCTGATCCTTACTGAGCATTTAATACTTTCCCGGCAGTGCACTAAACACATTCCATACATCTTTTCATATAAGTCTCACGTCCCTCGGAAGCAAATCTTGTTAGTACCAACATTTCACAGATAAAGAAATTAAAAGGCCAGGACAGATTACCTAACTGGCCCCATTGCTTAGTTGCACAGCATGGGAGCTGGGATTACAGCTGAGGCTTCTTTGCTTCCAGACTGGCCCATAACACCATGCTGCCCGTTCATCTTCACTCAAACTTTTGTTACTATAGATCATTTAAATACATTAGAGACACCAATTCAGCACTGCAGAAGCTATCCGTCACCTCTTTCTCTGCCACTGAGTATCATTAACCTATATTTTACAATTTTTTTATAGCAAAAGTCTAAATTTGACCACTTGCCAGCTGTGCGACTTCATTATTAAAATATTAGTTCTCAATCCTCTTCTCTGGCAGAAATGTCTGAGAGTATATCACAACAATGTCTCTGTTGTTGTGAGAGTATATGTTTAAGGGGTGGAGAGGAGAGGGCAAGAGTCAACTCAGTTCTCTTTAATCCAAACCCCTCCCACTACACCCCTCTGACTCCTTAAACTGGTCCACATGCTCTACTAGGGATCCTGTCTGTCTAATGTTTCCCCATAAAACCTTCTTAATGCCCAGCAGTCCCCTTTTCCTTTAAGTGGAGTAAGGTCTTGGTTTTCTATAAACATTTGGTGAGCTCAGGAATTAACTTTAATAATAAAAGGTACTAAGCATTCTTACATGACAAATGCCATATTTGTTGTGTTTTGTAAATGCCTAAAGGAGGGTCACTGTGTCAGTAGGTTCCAGGACTGGGACTGGCTCTATTATGACAGCAGCTAAATTCAGAATGCTGATTCACTTGTTAACTCTGCTTTGACCACACCATCTGCCATTGACCTATTCTTCTTTAAACTCCTTCATCAATGATAGCCTTTACCCCAGACTTTTGCCATATCATTCAGTTATTTGGCAACTGTGCCTGTAGGTTGGTTTTCCTTCTTCAACGAGGTTGTAAGTTTCTTGAGGGTATGAAACTAACATAGTGAGTCTTATCAAACACACATTTAGCTCACATATCCTGGAAAGAGAGAGGGTGGGGTGGAAGCACGGCTGGCCTCCTACCACTCCCTGCAAGGAGTGTATATCCCATGGAATGGTTTGGTTTCTTCAGGGGACCTCAGCGTTGTTACAGAGTCATATACACCAGCCACATGCACTGCTGTTCCTGATGGTAAGCTAAGGGACTGACTAGAGCAAGGTGTCAAATCCAGCCCCTTGTAGCAGATGTGACTCCACATATTCAGTACTTGATAACTGAGTGAGCCCGATTCCCTGGTCTCTGGAGGAAATAGTGATGAAACAGAGGAGCAGGTTAGTGAGGTACATTTTCGATGTTTAAGACAAATGATACTCATTTGGCTTCAGAGGAAGCTGCTTCTGTGGAATTTGCATAATTTCTATTTCATGGACAAACTTAATCAGCAGGTTGCAATCGTCAGCATTAAAAAACCAACACTAAAATGTAGATGAGATGCTCCCATTATCTAAATTTATTCAAAACATTGGATACTAGATAAAATTATATAAATAAATGAAACTTCTATCTTTCTATGTATGAAAGTTTAAGGAGATAAAGATTTCGAAAGATTCCGAAAAAAAAAAGCAAGTATGATACATAACCCATCTCGTGTATAATTAAAACCTCTAGGGTATCATATCTATATATGACATCTCAATATCTCTATATCTATATCTAACTTTAACCAAAAGTAGTCCCCTTGGGAATCAGTCTGATTAATGGATTCTAAAAATGACTGATGAGAGAGAAAATATCTCCTCCTGAATTTCCTATTCTCTTCAGTTCTTACTTATTACACTCAAAATAACATAATAAGGGCATAAAAAAGCTACATGACCTATTTCTTTAGAGAATCTGTTTCTTAAAGGAGAAATGAAATATTCCCACTTCAGTTGGAATTCACGTTTATGTGATTTGTGCCTTTTTGAAGAGCATTGAGTAAATTGAGAGTTTTGGTTTTGGTTTTAGTGGATTTTTTGGTAAATTAAATCCTGTTTGAAATATGCTTGGAGATTTCACTATTTTAAAGGAAGATTTTAATCCTTTTATAAGAAAGGTTGGATATAATAAACATGCCTGAACACACACACACACACACACACACACACACACAAGCGACTATCATTGGCTCAGCACCAAAAGACTCAGTAACAGGGCTTTAAGCATACTAGGCAGACTAGGCACAACCCCACTTAGAAGAAATTTTCAGTTTCTGTTGTAGTGACATGATGTGAATGCATAGAACAAGCCATTTTAATTTTTTTTTTTTCCAACGTTTCCAACGTTTTTTATTTATTTTTGGGACAGAGAGAGACAGAGCATGAACGGGGGAGGGGCAGAGAGAGAGGGAGACACAGAATCGGAAACAGGCTCCAGGCTCCGAGCCATCAGCCCAGAGCCTGACGCGGGGCTCGAACTCACGGAGCGCGAGATCGTGACCTGGCTGAAGTCGGACGCTCAACCGACTGCGCCACCCAGGCGCCCCAGAACAAGCCATTTTAGAGCACCACCAGACCATATAGGATCCAGTGCAGGAGTAAGTGATTCAGACCAGCACTTTTTGCCTTTATTATGCTTCTTACACTGACGCTTGTGTTATGAGGTGGGAGTGGGGGGCTGGGGTGGTCATAAGGGGGGAGGGGAGGTGTCTGGGATCTTTTTAAAAGGTAAAATCGGTCTGAAGGGGGACCCGAGGCTCTACATTTATAAAAAGCCTCACCTGTTGTCAATGCTACTGGTCTGAGGACCACGCTGGGGGCTAGTGTAGAACAATAATAACCATAGGAGTTCAAAGAAGGAAGAATTGATATGGTCTGGCATGGAGACCTCTCTCTGATCCTCTTTACCTTTAGTAATATGAATAGGTATAAATCAAATAAATAAAGTACTGAACTTTAGATTCTGAGTTAATTTTCTACATTTGCACCACAGTTGACTTTCTGAAAAATAATGGTATTTATTTGATTGCCCTATTTTTGAAAAGATCTTTTGTCAGTCATTGTAAATCTACATTTGTGCATCACATCATGCAATGTAATCATGGGTCTGGATGTCTTGTTTATTTAGTGAGAAAATAATTGAAATCTCTAAGTTTATAGGAAATCATTTAGTGACTTAGAATTTTCTTGGGAGTTGTTTGCAGCTTGGTTGTCAGTGTTCTGAAGTTTCTTAGTGACTGTCTCAAGGATTTTGGATCATGTTCACATTTGATTTCATTGAACATGATTGTCTTGGGGAGTGCATGGCATTTCAGGCCCAACTGTACAGTTAAAGGGCAAAGGTTCCACATAAGACCACTCTTACCTCTGACACCAACTGCCAAGTTTGAGGGTTCCCAAAACCACTCTGTTCGGATGACTAGCTAGAAAGACTCATAGAACTCCCTGAAAGCTGTTATACTCACTGTTCTATTATAAGGAAAAGATACAGATTAAGATCAGCCAAAGAAAGAGGAGCATAAGGCAGAGTCTAGGAGGTTTCTTTTTCTTCCTTTTTTTTTAATGTTTTTTATTTATTTTTTGAGAGAGAGAGAGAGCATGAGCAGGAGAGGGACAGAGAGAGAGGGGACAGAAGATCCGAAGCGGGCTCCATGCTGATAGGCTAACAGCTGCAAGCCCGATGCAGGGCTTGAACTCACGAACGGCAAGATCACGACCTGAGCCTAAGTCGGACGCTCAACCGACTGAGCCACCTAAAAAAATTTTTTTTTAATGTTTACTTATTTTTGAGAGAGAGAGACAAAGTGCAATCAGGGGAGAGGCAGAGAGAGGGAGACACAGAATCTGAAGCAAGCTCCAGGCTTTGAGCTGTCAGCACAGAGCCTGACACAGTGCTCAAGCCCACAAACCAGGTGATCATGACCTGGGCCAAAGTCGGATGCTTAACTAACTGAGCCACCCAGGCCCAGGAGTCTAGGAGGTTTCTAAATACAAAGCTTTCATTGTCCTCTCCTTGTGGAGTGAGGGCATGTTACTCTTTGGATATTGATGTGTCACAATACATACAGAATGTTGACAACCAGGGAGGCTCACCCAGGCTTCAGTATTCAGAGGTTTTACTGCGTCTCCATGATTGATTGAGTGATTGCCCATGTGTTTGATCTCAGCCTCCAGATGAACTGTATGACCTAAATCCCCATTGTTGGTTGTATTGTTAGACTCTCTGAATGACCCAAGACCCCCAAGCAGACAAAGACATTCTTATAAGGCATGACATTTTAAGGGTCCAGAGATTATCCCCAGTAGCAGAGGGCACCTGCCACATCTTTTTGGACAAGACCACATTTTTTACTACACCTGGGAGTATTTAGATTCTACATATAAGTGAGATCTTATGTTAGTTGTCTTTCTCTGACTTATTTTGCTTAGCTTAATACCCTCTGGGTCCATCCATGTTGTTGAAAATAGCAAGATCTCATTCTTTTTTTTATGGCTGAGTAATATTCCAGTGTATGTGTGTGTGTGTGTGTGTGTGTGTGTGTGTGTGTGTGTATCACATCTTCTTTATCCATTTTTTTTATCCATTCTTCATTCATCCATTAATGAACACTTGGGTGGCTTCCATATCTTGGCTATTATAAATAATGCTGTAGTAAACATAGGGGTGCATTTATCTTTTTGAATTTGTGTTTTTGTTTTCTTTGGGTAAATACTGAGTACTAGAATTACTGGATCATAGGGTATTTCTGTTTTTGATTTATTGAGGAAACTCCATACTGTTTCCACTGTGGCTGCAGCAATTTACATTCCCACCAACAGTACATGAGAGTTCCTTTTCTCCACATCCTCATCAACACTTGTTATTTCTTGTCTTTTTTATTCTAGCCATTCTGACAGGTGTAAGGTAATATCTAATTGTGGTTTTAATTTGCATTTTCCTGATGATTGGTGATGTTGAGTGTCTTTTCATGTGTCTGTTTGCCATCTGTGTATCTTCTTTGGAAAAATGACTGTTCAGGTCCTTGGCCAATTTTTTAATTGGATTCTTTGTTTTTTTGTGTGTGTTATATAAGTTCTTTATGTATTTTGGATATTAACCCCTTACTGGTCATATCATTTGCAAATATCTTCTCCATTCAGTAAGCTGCCTTTTCATTTTGTTGATTGTTTCCTTTGCTGTGCAAGAGCTTTTTATTTTGGTGTAGTGCCAATAATTTAATTTTGCTTTTGTTTCCCTTGCCTTAAAAGACACATTAGAAAAATGTTGTTAATGGCTGATGTCAAAAAAATTACTGCCTATGTTTTCTTCTAGGAGATTTATACTTTCACATCTCACATTTAGGTCTGAAACCATTTTGAGTTTATTTTTGTATATGGTGTTAGAAAATGGTCTAGTTTCATTCTTTTGCATGTAGCTGTCCAGTTTTCCCAGCAGCAGTTATAGAAAAGACTGTATTTTCCCCCATTGTATATTCTTGTCTCCTTTGTCATAGATTAATTAATTATACAAGTGTGAATTTATTTCCAGGCTCTCTATTCTGTTCCATTGATCTGTGTCTATTATTATGCCAGTATCGCGCCGTTTTGATTACTACAGCTTTGTAGTATATAAATCTTAAAATCTGGGATTGTGATACCTCTAGCTCTGTTCTTCTTTCTCAAGATTGTGTTGACTATTTTGGGTCTTTTGTGGTTCTATAGAAATTTTAGTGTTTTTTGGTTCTAGTTCTATGAAAAATGTTGGCATTTTGATAGAGATTACATAAATCTGTAGATTTCTTTGGGTGGCATGGACATTTGAACAATATTTGTTATTCCAATCCATGAGCATGGAAATGTCTTTCAATTTGTTTGTGTCATCCTCAGTTTCTTTCATCAGTGTCTTATAGTTTTCAGAGTACAGGTCTTTTACCTCCTTGGTTAAATTTATTCCTTAGGTATTTTATTATTTTTGGTGCAATTGTAAGTGGAATTGTTTTCTTAATTTCTCTTTTTGGTATTTTGTTATTAGTGTATAGAAACACAACCAATTTCTGTGTATTAATTTTGTATCCTGTGACTTTACTGATTTATTTATTATTTCTAGTAGTTTTTTGGAGGAGTTTTTAGGATTTTCTATGTGTATTATCATGTCATCTGCAAATAGGGACAGTTTAACTTCTCCCTATCCAATATAGATGCTTTTTTTTTTCTTTTTCTTGACTGATTGACGTGGCTAAGATTTCCAGTACTATGTTAGATAAAAGTGATGAGTGGACATCCTTGTCTTGTTCCTGACCTGAGGAAAATCCCTCACTTTTTCACCACTGAGTAAGATGTTATCTGTGGGTTTTTCATATATGGTCTTAATTATGTTGAGGTATATTCCCTCTAAACCAGCTTTGTTGAGAGTTTTTATTATGAACAAATACTTAATTTTGTCAAATGGTTTCATTGCATCTATTAAAATGATTATATTATTTTTATCCTTCATTTTATTAGTGTAGGATATCATATTGATTTATTTGCAAATATTGAACCATCCTTCCATCCCTGGAATAAATATCACTTGATTGTGGTGAATGATCCTTTTACTGTATTGTTGAACGTGTCTTGCTAATATTTTGTTGAGGATTTTTGCATCTGTGTTCATCAGTGATATTGGCCTATAATTTGTGTGTGTGTCTGTGTGTCTGTGTGTGTGTGTGTGTCTGTGTGTGTGTGTGTGTATGTGGTGTCTTTGTCTGGTTTTGGTATCAGGGTAATGCTGACCTCATAGAATGTATTTGGAAATTTTCCCACTTTTCCTATTTTTTGAATAGCTGAGGAGAATGAGTATTAACTCTTCTTTAAATATTTGGTAGAATTCGCCTGTGAATCTATCTGGTCTTGGACTTTTGATTATTTGTAGTTTTTTGATTACTGATTCAATTTCATTGCTAGTGTTTCTTCCTGATTCAATTTTGGAAGATTTTTTGTGTCTAAGAATTTATTCATTTTCTAGGTTGTCTAATGTTTTGGCATATAATTTTCCATAGTAGTCTCTTATAATCCATTGTATTTCTATGGTGCATAATGTTATTTTAGTATTCTCTTATTATCTGTTTAGTCTGCAGGATCTGCAGTGATATCCTTTCTTTCATTCTTTATGTTGATAATTTCTTTTTTTGTTGTTGTCCATTTATTTTGAGAGAGAGATCATGCGCATGCATGCGAGCAGAGGATGGGCAGAGAGAGGGAGAGAGAATCTCAAACAGGCTCCACGCTCAGTGCAGAGCCCAATGCGGGGCTCTATCCCACGACCCTGGGATCATGACCTGAGCCAAAATCAAGAGTCAGATGCTTAACCAACTGAGCCACCTATGTGCCCCTATATTGATAATTTCTGTTCTCTCTTCCTCTTTTTCTCCCTCTCTCTTAAATCAGTATTTCTGGTGGCTTGTCATTTTTATTAATCTTTTCAAAGAACCAACTTTTGAACTGTTAATTTTCTGTATCATTTTCAGTTTTCTGTTTCATTGATTTCTGCTCTTACCTTTGTTTCTCCCTTCCTGCTTATTTTTGGTGTAGTTTGTGGAAGCCAATTTAAGGGTAATTTATTCCAATATTTTCAATTCTTTCTACTTGCCATGATTTAACATTTAGGTAGTTCTGAAAATTTGTAACTTTTGAGAGCTTTTTCATTTTCTGATAGGTGTGTTCATTCATCTTTAAAAGAGTGTTATCTACTCCCTGTACACTGCTTAGATTTTTAAATAGTAGACTTTTTTTTCTATTTAAATTAGCAATTCACATAAAACTTCAGTGAGTAAAAAATTTCCCATTTGATAATTATGTAGGACTCCTACATTTTTTTTTTCCTGCAAATTGAATCATTAAAGAGAATACTACTTTTGGAGAAATGGCAGTGAATAAGAAACTTGGCCCAATATTAGGCTTCAGATGTCATGAAAATTCCATGTGAATCTGTAATAAATGATTAATCTCTGCCAGTAACATTAATACTTAGATTTGAGTTTAAAAGAATATCTTGAGTTCACTCCTAAATTGAGTTAACTTTAACTTCAATTAATAACCCTTCTGTGAGTTCCTGTCAGCCCTTCTTTTCTCCTTCCCTCTGCAGTACCCACGTCTCAGCCCATAGCTAAAACCATTGTATCCTCTACCTGCAGACTATTCTGGCTGAGCTCCTGAGACAACTCTGATGGAGGTAGTTCTAGCCCCTTTCTTGGCTCCCTGAAACCCCTGCCTATGGGTTTGTGTATTGTTCCCCACTTTCATACCTGTGAATTGAGGTTGCTAGTATGTACTCCATTCTTAAGTTCCCTTTAGGAACTTGTTAGTTACCTTCTATAAAATGTTAAAACCAAGAGGGTGAGGCTGGTGAGTCTGAAGACGTATCTTTTGGCTTTGGCCACTTCATCATGTAACTTCCAAATCTGTGTCTTTAGTCTTAACCTCTGCGCTTATTAGTTATCTTCCCTAATATGGGACCTTGCTCCTGGGCCTCCCCTAGTACCTACCGCATCGCTAAACACAGCTGATCCTTCCTCAGTCCTGCTTGGCTGCCTAGATTCTGAAACATTGTGCCTAGCTGTTCTTCATCTACCTCCCCATCTGTCAGACTATAGACCCCAGGGAACCTGGTTTCCTCTCCTCTTCCTGCCTGTCTGTCCCCCACTGTGAGCCCCTGCAGTGTCCTAGGACTAGGACATAGCTCCTAGTCCATGTGAGTGAAATCCCAGGCTGAATCACACAGCTTTCTGTGTGCACAGTCTTTTCACTTCAAGTAAATGGCATTGCTTTGCTATATCCTGAGAAATGGTCCTTCCAAACTGTTTGTACAACTTTAGAATTTTGAAATCTAACGGTGTACTTTGATGTTGACATTATAATAATGTGTCAGTTGTTTAAAATTATACGGATTTTTAAAAATTTGTTTGTTTATTTGTTTATTTAGAGAGAGAGAGGGAGAGCAAGTGTGAGGGGAGAGGGACATAGAGAGAGGGAGACAGAGAATCCAATGCAGGGCTCGAACTCACAAACCTTGAGATCGTGTCCTGAGCCGAAATCGGATGCTTAATCAACTGAGCCCCCCAGGCGCCCCTATTTATACTGATTTTGTATAATCTTTTCATGCATATGAGAATTTAATTTTTGTGCATTTATTCAGGTATGTAAGTGTCTGATGCCTGTACCCAAAAGAGATACTCAATAAATATTGTTTATTTTAGTTTCCTTTATTATGTGAGGTAGGAAGGTCTCTCAGGAATTTGCAATGGATAACAAATCCTTTTTCATAAAAAGTAATTTTATACATATTTTGTTAAAATATAATAAAATACTCTCTCTAAGCATTGTATAACCCAACATACTAGTCTTCTCAAATCTAGTATTTCAGTAAACACAAGCTCATAATATTTGCAGTAATGATAATAATCCTAAGTTAATTGATGAAAATTTTTCATCCATATATGTTCATTACTGGAGGAAAAAAATAAACCATTGTCATTTCATAACATATCATAATCTTCCTGGCTTAATGAGAAAGAACATTCTCCAGAGAGCCAGAATGCCTCAGTGTATAGTGAAAGTGTGTAGATTGAAAGAACAGTGCCCTGGCATCTTCTACAGTCAGGAGGAGAGTATCTGCTGTGGAATAACTGAAGAGGACTTATTAAAGATAACCCCAAGGGAGAAAAGTGAACCCAGGAATGTTAAAATTACTGAGAATGCCAAAACCAGGAAAGCAAGGCTGGTGAGACTGGATGTATCATTTGGCTTTGGCACTGGTGTGACCTTCATCATGTACCTTCCAATCCATGTCTCCAGCCTTAACCTCTCTCCAGAGCACCAGACAGAGATTTCCTACCCCTTGCTAGACCATCTGAAGCTGCTCAAAACTCAGTCTATCCAAAATGGAAGTATTCATTACTTGAGCAGTTTTTCATCAGATCCCACTGTCTGTCAGGCACAGTGAACAGAAGAGACATATTCCCTGCCTACAGTTCATCGTCTCTCCCCATTGGCTTCCTTCCTGGGTTCCTTTGCTGTCCCACCCTGAGAACTGTCCTCCATCCCATCCATTCCTCCTGCTGTTTGTCAGTCGGCTGATCCCATCTGTGAGGTCTGCCTCCATATCTATCCTCCCCTTTGTGTCCCTGCCCACGTTGCCCTGGTTCAGTGGCCTCCTAATAGTTTTTTTAAAAAATTATTTTTAAAAATTGTGGTAAGAACATGTAACACGAGATCTACCTCCTTAACAAAAATTTTGAAGTGCATATTACAGTATCATAGGCACAGTATCGTCCAGCATGTGTCTAGAACTTGTTGATCTTGCATAACTGAAACTGTGTACCGGTTGAACAGCAACTTCTCATTTCTCAATAGCTTTAGGAAAGGTCCCAGCATCCCCTCTGTTGATTGTTCATTCTCCTGTGCTTCTTATGCATCCCTTAACTCATTGTATTTGCTTGTCTGTCTCCTGAAGTATACTTTGGATGATGTGACATTACAGACTATCTTATTCTTCAGTATATCCCAGTACCTCCCACAGTGGCATTCAGTAAGTATTTGTTGAATGAATGAATGAATGAATGAATGAATGAAAACCAGTTTCATTCATGTCTTGGTAATGTGATTTAGTGAATATAGCATGGTTTTTGAATTTGAGTTCCCTCCTTACCTGTGTTGTGATCTAGGCCTCACTTTCCTTATATTTAAAGTGAGTATGTGGGGCACCTGGGTGGCTCAGTTGGCTGAGCATCTGGCTTTGGCCCAGGTCATGATCTCGTATCCACGGATTCAAGTCCTGCATCGGGCTCTGTGCTGACAGCTCAGAGCCTGGAGCCTGCTTTGGATTCTGTGTCTCCCTGTCTCTGCTCCTTCCCTGCTTGTGCTCTTTCTCAGTCTCTCAAAAAATAAAATGTAAAAAAAAATTTATAGTGGATATGTCAATACTACATCTTGTCCAGGTTGGTGTGAGGGTTAAAAGTTATAAAAGATAATATCACTTAAAAAATTATCAAGCTGCTTAAATGTTGTTATTAATACACAAAACATTTTTTCAGTGGCCTCCTTCTTTCTATTTTATTTGATTTTTAAAAATCTATTTATTTATTTTAAGTAGGCTCCACACCCAATGTGGGGCTTAAACTCATGACCCTGAGATCAAGAGTTGTATTTATCACCAACTGAGCCAGCCAGGCCTCCTGCTTTTCAAATTGAAAATTTTCAGTATAGTATTTATGCTAAGCATGGTTTGATGGTCAGCGTCTTCTTCATCCTACATGCATGTGAACTCTGTCTATACTTCCTGGTTCTCATTTCCTGTACACTCTGGACACCCCTGCAGGTAGGTGCATGCCTCAGTATCTTTGCTTATCTTGTTTCTCACCCTCAATTGTCTTCCCACCCCACAGCCTTTACCTAATACAGTCCTCTTAGGTCTAACTTAAGTGCCACTGTTCCTGAAGACCTCTATATCCTTCTATTCTTTAGCACCATTCAACACCTTGATTATTTTTCCTTTTATTATACAGCCATTGGTTCCTGTGTTGTCATTAATGCTATTCACAGATATTCCAGTTGTCTCTCCTTCCTGGCACAAGGTCTGATTGCACCTCCCCACCCTCTTAGAGTTAGGTATGGCCATGTGACTTGTGTTAGCCAATGAAATAGGAGTAGAAGTAATATGTGTTGCTTAAGTTTTAAAAGCCAGTGGTACTTTACCATGTTTTTTTCCTTCTGGCATGTTCAAGATAGTGGCCACTTGATCAGCCTAGTCCCTGAGAGAGCCCTTCTGCTGGACTCACAATAGCCAGGTAGCATGAAGAAGGACTAAGCCACTGAGACTATAGAGTTCTTGGTTACTGCAGCACAACCTAGTCTATCTTATACATTGTTTACATGCATGTCTTTCTTACTGAATTTAAATGTCTTAAAGTCAGGTTCTTTAACTCGCTGTATACCCACACTTACTTTTAACTTCCCTGTACCTAGTGGGTACTCAACATAATTACACTTGAATCTTCCTGGAATCCTGGAGAAAGATATTGGGGAAGAGCTGGGTGTAAATAATATCTTAGAGTATTACATTATATTTAGAATATTCACAACATTATGTTGGAGTAAATAGCCTATTTCAGAATCTTAGAAGGAAAGAATTTTGGGGAAGAGAGGAAAAGCTCCAGGGTGTAGCCATAGAAATAGATGAACTCTGCCACAGGGTCAGCCATATTGTCACTGGGGTGTGTCAGCTTTGTGCTTTTTAACATTGGCAAACAGGTTCTAGAAAGACACTTGAAATTTTATCTGTATCCCAACATATTTTCCATGAAATTATAAGATGTACATGCCATATTTTATTCTCTTGCTTTTTATTTCTAAGTACATTTTTTCATTTCTAGGTCAATCAGTAATTTGCAGCGAATTTTAAAGTCATTAGTATAAATTAATGCAACAATGTTGTACAGATACTTTTTCCTAGATTTATTAGTGAGAAATCTTGTTTTAACATTAATTTACAGATGTATTTTTTTCATAAAGGACCCGAGTCATTCTAGTTAGATAAATATACAATTTCAGTAGCATTAATAGGACTATTCATTTTATTGGCACGAAAAGAAGACTGGTGGTTCACATCACTTGAGTTTCAATCAGTCATGTCTATGATTCACTGGTATACCTTCCAAGCAGCTAAATTTGGGCCTCCATGCACAACTGTGTAATCCATTTTTCTAGAAGAGGAAATACTTTCAAGCAGCGAAAATTTGCCCCACCCTGACTCCTGTCACCAGTATTACACTCTCCAAAGGGATTCACTTGCAGCCTTCCTCTCTCTCTCCTGCCCTCTCTCTCATCAGTGAACTCTATGTATGTAGATCATATTTGAGATTGATAACTTCCCAGAAGATACGTTTTTATTTGAAGGATTTTGGCATTTATTTTTAAACATCAATAGACTATTTGAAATCTAATTTATATTTTTAGTTAGAAATCTATTGTTCTTGTTTGTTTTTTCTTTTTACTTTTTTTCCCTCCATGTTTCCAGTTACATAACTTTGCTCTTTTTTTTTTTTGAAACAAGGTTCTGCCTGGATCCATTCAGAGCCAGTGTCTCAGAGTAATATCCTCTGTTTTCAATCAGGGAGTCTGGTCGAGTCCTTGTGACTCTGGGATAAGTTTTGCCATAAGGCCCCTCACCATTTGGTTTCAGAAATCTATTGTTTTTATTTTATTTAAATTTACTGCTGAATCAATTCCACATACCATGATGTCATCATCCATGCTCTTGTGGGTAGATATATTGACTGCTTTCTTTCTTTCATTTTTCTTCTCTTCCTCTTCCTCTTCCTCTTCCTCTCCTTCTCCTTCTCCTTCTCCTTCTTCTTCTTTTCTCGGTACAGCCATGCCCAATGTGGATGGAATCCCACAATGTGATGTTGAATGAAAGAATGTGAGTCCTAGAAAAATACATATAATAATACACCATTTAAATAAAGCTCAAATACAAACTTGCATACATGCATAATCAAACTATATATTAAAAAGACTAATGAATGATAAAGACAAAATTCAGGATACTGGTATTTTCTTGGGGAGGGAGGAGATGTGATTGGGGAAGGGTAGGCAGGAGCATCATTGTTTGGTAATGTATTTCTTAAACTGGATAATGGGCCCATGGGTGTTCATTTTATTGTTTATGCCTTATATATACATATTATATGTACATATGAGTATATATATACATATTTATATGTTTGAAATATTTTATAAAAAAAATTATTTTCCCTTGTAAGCCATGTGCATAACATCAAAATTATGGATTTTGGTGCTGAGAAGTAAAATAACCCTTTGACAAACTAGATTTTTAGGAAACCTTAATTGACTGTTGGCATCCAGTAGATACTAAAAGAAGGATAATATAACTCAGATTATTAAACAACATCCCACAGGCCAAATCTAGCTGACTGCCTGTTTTTGTATGGTCCATGAGCTAAAATGGTTTTTGCATTTTAAAGTTATTTTTAAATGAAATTTTCATTTTATAGAAAATCTTTTTTAGATGTTTATTTATTTTGAATGAGAGAGAGAGAGAGAGAGACTGTGTGGGCATGCAAGCAGGGGAGGGGCAGAGAGAGAGAGAATCCCGGGCAGATTCCAGCTATCAGTTCAGAGCTCGGCATGGGGCTTGATCTCACAAACTGTGAGATCATGACCTGAACTGAAATCAGGCATTGGATGCATAACCAACTGAGCCACCCAGGTGCCCCTAAATGAAATTTTCATTTTGAATGAAAAAGATCCAGAGAAGAATAATATCTCATGACATGTGAAAATTTTATGATATACAAGTTTCAGTGTCTGTAAATAGAGTTTTACTGGAACATAGATGTGTTCGTTCATTTACATATTGTTCTTGGCTGCTTTCACACTACTATGACAGGGTCAAGTAGTTGCAACAGAGATGCTATGGCCTTCAAAGACTAAACTGTTTACTATCTGACTCTATAGAAAAAGTTTGCTGGCCTCACATGTGATGGAAAGGAAACTGGTGTGGAGAGGTAAAATTAATTGGTTCTAAACTCACTTTGAATCTTCGCTCAGCTCCATATTATATGGTGTTCTCTGCTCCTCAATAGAACTTCTTTAAAAGGACAGTCAGTGTGAAAAGGCCTTGCAAACCACTGGCACACATTAAAGGCTTAATTGTTCCTTTCCTTTTGAGATCAAAGTCTGTCTTATAATCGCCTGAGGGATCTGAGTAAGACTTTTCTTGATTCTTTGCACGTTTATATTAGTCATGTTTGGATAATTTGCATCTATGGACTGAACTTAGACAAATCACTTTATATTTTGAGCCTCACTTTCCCCATCTGTAAACTAAGACCGTAACAACTATCCCCCAAGTTTATGGGGGGATTAGCAAAAGCAATCGTTGTTAGTTCAAGTCCTTTGCTTACAATCTGGTTATTTGTATGGTACCTTTTTCCAGAGAGCATGTCATTCATTTGAAATCCAGCCTTTTTTTGTTTTGTTTTTGTTTTTGTTGTTTTGTTGTTTTTAAGGCCAGCAAGGGAGATGATCTAGAGGTATAGTGGTCAACCTGATCTAGGGCTTTGCCACTAATTGGGAGATTTTGGGCACAACACTTAACTACTCTGTGTCTTTTTTTTTTTTTTTTTTTTTTGTATTTGAAGAAAGATCAGATAGCTGCCTAGAAGGATCAAATAAGCTCAGGACTTAGGTGTTAAAGGTATCCACTATTCCATCGAAACAAAGCTTGAATTAAGGAGTATGCTTTAGCCAAAATTTTTGGGAGGAGTACCCGTTTTAAAACTATGGACATTTTTTTAATCATCAAACAAGTCCTAAAATAATCACCATATTCAGAGACCCCCATCACAGGGTGCTTTCATTATTCTTAAAACTAACGGACATCACTTTGCCTTCCAAGATGGTAAATTCTTTTCTGGGCCTGTTGACACAGCCCTTGCATTCTCATTGCACCCCCTGACATATCAGATATTGGGATAGGGAGATAGATGGACCACCATTCTGGACAGAGTGCAAAATTTTTGGCCTCAAACAATTTTTTTTAAATTTTTTACCCTTAGTGGATAAAATCAGATATGGTAGAATGTGAGGGAGGTAGAGTACTCTGCACAGTACATGTATAGGACCCATAGTTCCAGGCCAGCTAGACCCTTCTTTTTTTTCTTTTAACTTAAGTTTTTTTTTTTTTTTTAGAGAGAGAAAGAATTGGGAAGGGAGAGGGACAGAGGGAGAGGGAGAGAATCTCAACCAGGATCCACAGTCAGTATTGGAGCCTGACACGGGGCTCGATCCCACGACCCTGGGATCATGACCTAAGCTGAAATCAAGAGTCAGATGCTCACCCAACTAAGACACTCAGGTGCCCCCAAGCTAGACCCTTCTTGGAGGTTAAACCTGACCATGCAGGCAAAGCCTCTGGAATAGGAGCTGGCAGGGGACTCCCATTGCATTAAGGATTGAGGAGCCAAAATAGAGTTTTCCTTCATGTACTTTGTTTTCTTGAATTTACTTAACCCTGGACATTAATTTCTGCTCTGTAAAAATTGCTCATTAGAGTTGAAAATCATTTCCCATGACATATCTGAGATTATGAAGTAATGCAAGTGGGCTAAGTTGGCCTGGACACTGAAAGGCTGCTTGCATGAATTCCTGTCTCTGGAGGGAGGCTTCTTTTAAAGTGGGAGTTTATTCATGCTTGACTCTTCTCTTGATTCATGCCTCTGCTCGGAGAAGGGCACGATTCTTTTCTGTAGAATAATACAATATCGACAAAGCTCTTTTTCTCCTGGATGAACCACTTGTGCTGAACTAAAATACAAAAGAAAATCATTGACCTTGAATTAGGCTTGTTTGCTGTGTTCTTGGCTTTCAAAGACCCTTTCTTCATTTCTGTTTAACATTTTTGCTATACAAACTCTTGTGAGGAATCTAATATACAAGTTTTCAAAACCAGTATCACAAACATGGTTATTTTAAATTTTGTACCTAATTTAGTCATAAAAGCTTGAGGCCCCATGAATTAAAATGTTAGGCCATAATTCCCAGAATGGCACTTACAAAACTGGATTTTAATCTTCTGGATAATTTTAAATAAATATTTTGGGGGAACTATTAATGTCAAGTACAAATTGCATTTTTCATGATCTTTCTTCTCTGCAGAGTTTATGACAGGAGTTATATGCATGAAGGGTGCCTCTATCATTTATGTATTCGCATACCTGTCTTCCTCTTATTCAGACATTTAGAGCTATGTGTGTAGATGTATTTACTGATTCAGCAAGTATTTATAAAGCATCCATTAGGTGCCAGGCACTGTGTTGATCCAGTGTCACTGATGAGAAAACAAACTAAAATCCCTGTCCTCTTGTAGCTAACATTCTTTAGAAGTAATGGTAGAATTATAACTAGTGATCCCTAGAAGAGAAAGAATGAGAAAAACATGTTCATTTCAGCTTTTATTTCCCACATCTAAAAACCAGAATAAATAACTTATCTTACATCTTTAAGGCTTTATATTTAGTTCACTAAATTTAGTGATAATTTTAGTGGTCATACTAAAAGGTGTTGTCACTTATAACTTCTATTTGTTGAGCGCTCATTGAGTCCCAGACCCTGTGCTAAATGTTTACATTTACCCCATTTAGCAGATAAAAAAAAAATTGAGGCTCAGAGAAATTACTTAACTTTTGACATTCCTATAGTCAGTAAGTGGTAGAGTTGAGATTCAAGCCAAACGCAGGTCTATAGGACTCCTGAGTCAGAGTTCTTATCCATCACACACATTTCTTCCATTGAGGGTCACAGATCAGGAGCCCAAATCAATGACATTACAATATATACTCAGAACAAGATCCTAGATGACCACCAGATCTAGAAATCACAGAATTCACAAAAACTTGATATAAGTTGGGCATCACAAATTAAAGATATGAAAATAAAATGTGATTCACCTAAGCCTGTATTGAGCATTTCCTGTGCAAGGTACAGTGCCATGCAATGTGTGTGTGGATGAAAACATGTGAGTCTGTGTGTATGAGGGTAGGTGGATGAGTGTGTGCAAGTGGGTCAGTGTGTGTAAGCGTATTTGTGTTTGTGTGCTTTTTATGTGTAGTGGATGGTGGCACTGTGAAATAATAATCAATAATCAGGCTGTCCTTGTATAGCTCACAACATGAGATGCATGTTCAAAATAGGCCTAATTATGATTCTAGATAGACTGTAGTAAGTGAAGCAGTGAAGGATTACAGAGTGATTTCTAAACATTAGCTAGGAGACTAAACCACAGCAGTAATAGTGAGATTGCAGAAAAAGGGACAGATTTCATATTTTTAGTGATGTGCAAGATCTGATAACCTGAACAACTCTCCCACTGAGAATGATTGAAAATGCTAGATAAAATATTTAAAATATATTTTATTTTATTTCATTTTTTGCTCCTGGACTTTTTATTTTCACATCTGTTTTGTTTTTTTTTTTTAATTTAGTTAGCATACAGTGTGGTATTGGTTTCAGGAGTAGAATTCAGTGATTCATCACTTACATACAAAAACCAGTGCTCACCACACCAAGTGCCCTCCTTAATACCCATCACTCATCTAGCCCATCTTCCCACCTCCCTCCATCAACCCTCAGTTTGTTCTCTATCACTAAGAGTCTCTTGAGGTTTGTTTCCCTCTCTTCTCTTTCCTTGCCCTTCCTATGTGTTCATCTGTTTTGTTTCTTAAATTCCTTATATGAGTGAAGTCATATGGTATTTGTCTTTCTCTGATTGACTTATTTTGCTTGGCATAATACATTCTAGCTCCATCTATGTTGTTGCAAATGGCAAGATTTCAATTTTTTGATGACTGAGTAATATTCCATTGTGTGTGTGTGTGTGTATATATATATATATATATACACACACACACACACCACATCATCTTTATCCATTCATCAGTCAATGGACATTTGGGATCTCTCCATAGTTTGGCTATTATTAACAATGCTGCTATAAACATTGGGGTGCATGTACTCCTTCAAATCTGCATTTTCATATACTTTGGGTAAAAACCTAATAGTGCAATTGCTGGATAATAGGGTAGTTCTATTTTTAGTTTTTTGAGGAACCTCCATACTGTCTTCCAGAGTGGCTGCACCAGTTTGCATTCCCACCAACAGTCCAAAAGTGTTCCCCTTTCTCCACATCCTTGCCAACACCTATTGTTTCTTGTGTTGTTAATTTTAGCCATTTGGACAGGTGTGAGGTGATATTTCATTGTGGTTTTGATTCGCATATTGTTTTCCTTTTATTCTCTATTTTTTATGGTTTTTAAAATTTATTTTATTATTTTTTCAATTATTTTTTTACTTTTTACTATTATTATTTTTATTATTTATTTATTTTTAAGTTTATTTCTCTATTTTGAAAGAGAGAGAGAGAGAGGAGAGAACGAGCCAGGGTGGGGCAGAGAGAGAGGAAGAGAGAGAATTCTAAGCCGGCTTCATGCCCTGCACTGAGTCCAATGTGGGGCTTGATATCATAACCATGAGATTATCCTGAACTGAAATCAAGAGTTGGACACTTAACTGACTGAGTCACCCAAGTGCCCCTATTTTTTATTTTTATATATACATTATATATATATATATTCTTTTAATTTTTATTATTTATTATTTTATTTTATTTTATTTTATTTTATTTTATTTTATTATCTAAATTCTTTTAATAAGCAGACTAAACACACCCACGATCTACTTTTTTGTTTTTTTGTTTCTTTGTTTTTTGTTTGTTTTGTTTTCTTTTCTGGACAAAATGATGAAATGGAGAAACTCACCCTGAAAGAAAGAATGGGCAATAGAACTCATGGCCAGGAATTTAATCAACACAGATATAAGTAAGATGTCTGAACTATAATTTAAAACCATGATTATAGAATACCAGCTTGGGTTGAAAAAAGCATAGAAGACACCAGAGAATCCCTTTCTGCAGAGATAAAAGATCTAAAACCTAGTCGGGTTGAAATTGAAAATGCTATAACCAAGAGGCAATCTGAAATGACTGCCATGAGTGTGAGGATGGACAAGGCAGAGCAGTGATTCAGTTGTATAGAAGATAAAAATTATTGAATATAATGAAGCTGAAAAGAAGAGGGAAACAAAGGCAGAATATCATGATACAAGACTTAGAGGACTCAGCAACTTATTAAAGAGGAATAATATTTGTATCGTAGGAGTCCCAGAAGATGAAGAGGAAAAAAAAGGGGCAGAATGTTCATGTGAGCAAATAGATAAAAACTTCCCTAATCTGGGGAAAGACAAAGACATCAAAATCCAAGAAGTCCAGAGAACTCCCATTAAATTCAACAAAAGCTGACCATCACCAAGGGATATCATAGTCAAATTCATAAAATACACAGGTAAGGAATCATGAAAGCAGCAAGGGAAAAAAAGCCCTTAACCCACAAAAGAAGAAAGATCAGGTTCATAGCAGATCTGTCCACAGAAACTTGGCAGGCCAGAAAGGAGTGACAGGATATATTCAATGTGCGGAACGGGAAAAATATGCAGCCAAGAACTCCTTATCCAGCAAGATTGTCATTCAGAATAGAAGGAGAGATAAAGAGTTTTCCAGACAAACAAAAACTAAAAGAATTCGTGACCACTAAACCAGCCTCGCAAGAAATTTTAAGGAGGGGGATCTTTGAGTGGAGAAAAAACAAATAAAAAAAGACCAAAAGCAACAAAGACTAGAAAGGACCAAAGAACATCACTAGAAACACCAACTCTATAGGCAACGCAATGGCACTAAATTCATCTTTCAATAATCACTCTCAGTGTAAATGGACTAAATACTCAAATCAAAAGACATAGGATATCAGAATGGATAAAAAAAAAAATAAGATCAATCTATATGTTTCCTACAAGAGACTCATTTTAGACCTAAAGATACCTGCAGATTGAAAGTGAGGGGATCTGTCATGCTAATGGGCATCAAAAGAAAGCTGGAATAGCTATACTTCTATCAGACAAACTAGACTTTATTTTATTTGTTTGTTTGTTTATTTATTTATCTATTTAAAATCCAATTTAGTTAACATGTAATGTAATAATGGTTTCAGGAGTAGAATTAGGTGATTCATCAATTACATATAACACTCAGTGCTCATCCTAACAAGTGCCCTCCTTAATGACCATCACCCATTTAGCCCATCCCCCCACCCAACACCCCTCCAGCCACCCTCAGTTTGTTCTCTGTATTTGAGTCTCTTATGGTTTGCCTCCCTCTCTGTTTTTATATTATTTTTCCTTCCCTTCCCCTATGTTCATCCATTTTGTTTCTTAAATTGCATATATGAGTGAAATCATATGATATTTGTTTTTCTCTGACTGACTTATTTCACTTAGCATAATCATTCTAGTTCCATCCAGATTGTTGCAAATGGTAAGATTTCATTCTTTTTGATCACTGAATAATATTCCCTTGTGTGTGTATATGTTATCCATTCATCAGTCAGTAGACATTTGGGCTCTTTCCATAATTTGGCTGTTGTTGATAATGATGTTAATAAACATTGGGGTGCATGTGCCCCTTTCAATCAACATTTTCATATCCTTTGGATAAAAACCTCTAATACTGCAATTGCTGGATCATAGGGGAGCTATATTTTTAATTTTTTGAGGAACCTCCATACTGTTCTCCAGAGTGGCTGCACCAATTGGCATTCTCACCAACAGTGCAAGAGGGCTCCCCTTCCTCCATATCCTTGCCGACATCTGTTGTTTCCTGAGTTGTTAATTTTAGCTATTCTGACAGATGTGAGGTGGTATCTCATTGTGGTTTTGATTCGTATTTCTCTGATGATGATGAGTGATGTTGTGCATCTTTTCATGTGTCTGTTAGCCATCTGGATGTCTTCTTTGGAAAAGTGTCTGTTCATGTCTTTTATCCATTTCTTCACTGGATTATTTGTTTTTTGGGTGTTGAGTTTGATTAAGTTCTTTATAGACTTTGGATACTAACTTTTTATCTGATATGTCATTTGCAAATAGCTTCTCCCATTCCATTGGTTGCCTTTTGGGTTTGTTGGTTGTTTCCTTCACTGTGCAGAAGCTTTTTATCTTGATGAGATCCCAATAGTTCATTTTTGGTTTTGTTTCCCTTGCCTCTGGAGACAAGACAAACTAGACTTTATAACAAGGACTGTAATAAGAGATGAAGAAGGGCCTTATATCATAATTAAGGGGTCTATCCATCAAAAAGATCTAACAATTGTAAATATTTTTTTTCAATATATGAAATTTATTGTCAAATTGGTTTCCATACAACACCCAGTGCTCATCCCAAAAGGTGCCCTCCTCAATACCAATCAGCCACCCTCCCCTCCCTCCCACCCCCCATCAACCCTCAGTTTGTTCTCAGTTTTTAAGTCTTTCATGCTTTGGCTCTCTCCCACTCTAACCTCTTTTTTTTTTCCTTCCCCTCCCCCATGGGTTTCTGTTAAGTTTCTCAGGATCCACATAAGAGTGAAAACATATGGTATCTGTCTTTCTCTGTATGGCTTATTTCACTTAGCATCACACTCTCCAGTTCCATCCACGTTGCTACAAAGGGCCATATTTCATTCTTTCTCATTGCCACGTAGTATTCCATTGTGTATATAAACCACAATTTCTTTATCCATTCATCAGTTGATGGACATTTAGGCTCTTTCCATAATTTGGCTATTGTTGAGAGTGCTGCTATAAACATTGGGGTACAAGTACCCCTATGCATCAGTACTCCTGTATCCCTTGGGCAAATTCCTAGCAGTGCTATTGCTGGGTCATAGGGTAGGTCTATTTTTAATTTTCTGAGGAACCTCCACACTGTTTTCCAGAGTGGCTGCACCAATTTGCATTCCCACCAACAGTGCAAGAGGGTTCCCGTTTCTCCACATCCTCTCCAGCATCTATAGTTTCCTGATTTGTTCATTTTGGCCACTCTGACTGGCATGAGGTGATATCTGAGTGTGGTTTTGATTTGTATTTCCCTGATGAGGAGCGACATTGAGCATCTTTTCATGTGCCTGTTGGCCATCTGGATGTCTTCTTTAGAGAAGTGTCTATTCATGTTTTCTGCCCATTTCTTCACTGGGTTATTTGTTTTTTGGGTGTGGAGTTTGGTGAGCTCTTTATAGATTTTGGATACTAGCCCTTTGTCTGATATGTCATTTGCAAATATCTTTTCCCATTCCGTTGGTTGCCTTTTAGTTTTGTTGGTTGTTTTCTTCGCTGTGCAGAAGCTTTTTATCTTCATAAGTCCCAGTAATTCATTTTTGCTTTTAATTCCCTTGCCTTTGGGGATGTGTCAAGTAAGAGATTGCTACGGCTCAGGTCAGAGAGGTCTTTTCCTGCTTTCTCCTCTAGGGTTTTGATAGTTTCCTGTCTCACATTCAGGTCCTTTATCCATTTTGAGTTTATTTTTGTGAATGGTGTGAGAAAGTGGTCTAGTTTCAACCTTCTGCATGTTGCTGTCCAGTTCTCCCAGCACCATTTGTTAAAGAGACTGTCTTTTTTCCATTGGATGTTCTTTCCTGCTTTGTCAAAGATGAGTTGGCCATACGTTTGTGGGTCTAGTTCTGGGGTTTCTATTCTATTCCATTGGTCTATGTGTCTGTTTTTGTGCCAATACCATACTGTGTTGATGATTACAGCTTTGTAGCAGAGGCTAAAGTCTGGGATTGTGATGCCTCCTGCTTTGGTCTTCTTCTTCAAAATTACTTTGGCTATTCGGGGCCTTTTGTGGTTCCATATGAATTTTAGGATTGCTTGTTCTAGTTTTGAGAAGAATGCTGGTGCAATTTTGATTGGGATTGCATTGAATGTGTAGATAGCTTTGGGTAGTATTGACATTTTGACAATATTTATTCTTCCAATCCATGAGCAGGGAATGTCTTTCCATTTCTTTATATCTTCTTCAATTACCTTCATAAGCTTTCTATAGTTTTCAGCATACAGATCTTTTACATCTTTGGTTAGATTTATTCCTAGGTATTTTATGCTTCTTGGTGCAATTGTGAATGGGATCAGTTTCTTCATTTGTCTTTCTGTTGCTTCATTGTTAGCGTATAAGAATGCAACTGATTTCTGTACATTGATTTTGTATCCTGCAACTTTGCTGAATTCATGTATGAGTTCTAGCAGACTTTTGGTAGAGTCTATCGGATTTTCCATGTATAGTATCATGTCATCTGCAAAAAGTGAAAGCTTGACTTCATCTTTGCCAATTTTGATGCCTTTGATTTCCTTTTGTTGTCTGATTGCTGATGCTAGAACTTCCAACACTATGTTAAACAACAGCGGTGAGAGTGGGCATCCCTGTCGTGTTCCTGATCTCAGGGAAAAAGGTCTGTTTTTCCCCATTGAGGGTGACGTTAGCTGTGGGCTTTTCATAAATGGCTTTTATGATCTTTAAGTATGTTCCTTCTATCCCGACTTTCTCAAGGGTTTTTATTAAGAAAGGGTGCTGAATTTTGTGAAAGGCCTTTTCTGCATCAATTGACAGGATCATATGGTTCTTATCTTTTCTTTTATTAATGTGATGTATCACATTGATTGATTTGCGAATGTTGAACCAGCCCTGCATCCCAGGAATGAATCCCACTTGATCATGGTGAATAATTCTTTTTATATGCTGTTGAATTCGATTTGCTAGTATCTTATTGAGAATTTTTGCATCCATATTCATCAGAGATATTGGCCTGTAGTTCTCTTTTTTTTACTGGGTCTCTGTCTGGTTTAGGAATCAAAGTAATACTGGCTTCATAGAATGAGTCTGGAAGTTTTCCTTCCCTTTCTATTTCTTGGAATAGCTTGAGAAGGATAGGTATTATCTCTGCTTTAAATGTCTGGTAGAACTCCCCTGGGAAGCCATCTGGTCCTGGACTCTTATTTGTTGGGAGATTTTTGATAACCGATTCAATTTCTTCACTGGTTATGGGTCTGTTCAAGCTTTCTATTTCCTCCTGATTGAGTTTTGGAAGAGTGTGGGTGTTTAGGAATTTGTCCATTTCTTCCAGGTTGTCCAGTTTGTTGGCATATAATTTTTCATAGTATTCCCTGATAATTGCTTGTAGTTCTGAGGGATTGGTTGTAATAATTCCATTTTCATTCATGATTTTATCTATTTGGGTCCTCTCCCTTTTCTTTTTGAGAAGCCTGGCTAGAGGTTTGTCAATTTTGTTTATTTTTTCAAAAACCCAACTCTTGGTTTCGTTGATCTGCTCTACAGTTTTTTTAGATTCCATATTGTTTATTTCTCCTCTGATCTTTATTATTTCTCTTCTTCTCCTGGGTTTGGGGTGTCTTTGCTGTTCTGCTTCTATTTCCTTTAGGTGTGCTGTTAGATTTTGTATTTGGGATTTTTCTTGTTTCTTGAGATAGGCCTGGATTGCAATGTATTTTCCTCTTAGGACTGCCTTCACTGCGTCCCAAAGCGTTTGGATTGTTGTATTTTCATTTTCATTTGTTTCTATATATTTTTAAATTTCTTCTCTAATTGCCTGGTTGACCCACTCATTCGTTAGTAGGGTGTTCTTTAACCTCCATGCTTTTGGAGGTTTTCCAGACTTTTTCCTGTGGTTGATTTCAAGCTTCATAGCATTGTGGTCTGAAAGTATGCATGGTGTAATTTCAATTCTTGTATACTTATGAAGGGCTGTTTTGTGACCCAGTATATGATCTATCTTGGAGAATGTTCCATGTGCACTCGAGAAGAAAGTATATTCTGTTGCTTTGGGATGCAGAGTTCTAAATATATCTGTCAAGTCCATCTGATCCAATGTATCATTCAGGGCCCTTGTTTCTTTATTGACCGTGTGTCTAGATGATCTATCCATTTCTGTAAGCGGGGTGTTAAAGTCCCCTGCAATTACCACATTCTTATCAATAAGGTTGCTTATGTTTATGAGTAATTGTTTTATATATTTGGGGGCTCCGGTATTCGGCGCATAGACATTTATAATTGTTAGCTCTTCCTGATGGATAGACCCTGTAATTATTATATAATGCCCTTCTTCATCTCTTATTACAGCCTTTAATTTAAAGTCTAGTTTGTCTGATATAAGTATGGCTACTCCAGCTTTCTTTTGGCTTCCGGTAGCATGATAAATAGTTCTCCATCCCCTCACTCTCAATCTAAAGGTGTCCTCAGGTCTAAAATGAGTCTCTTGTAGACAGCAAATAGATGGGTCTTGTTTTTTTATCCATTCTGATACCCTATGTCTTTTGGTTGGCACATTTAGTCCATTTACATTCAGTGTTATTATAGAAAGATACAGGTTTAGAGTCATTGTGATGTCTGTATGTTTTATGCTTGTAGCAATGTCTCTGGTACTTTGTCTCACAGGATCCCCCTTAGGATCTCTTGTAGGGCTGGTTTAGTGGTGATGAATTCCTTCAGTTTTTGTTTGTTTGGGAAGACCTTTATCTCTCCTTCTATTCTAAATGACAGACTTGCTGGATAAAGGATTCTCGGCTGCATATTTTTCTGTTCAACACATGGAAGATCTCCTGCGAATCCTTTCTGGCCTGCCAAGTTTCAAAAGAGAGAAGGGTCATGAGTCTTATAGGTCTTCCTTTATATGTTAGGGCACATTTATCCCTTGCTGCTTTCAGAATTTTCTCTTTATCCTTGTATTTTGCCAGTTTCACTATGATATGTCGTGCAGAAGATCAATTCAAGTTAAGTCTGAAGGGAGTTCTCTGTGCCTCTTGGATTTCAATGCCTTTTTCCTTCCCCAGTTCAGGGAAGTTCTCAGCTATTATTTCTTCAAGTACACCTTCAGCACCTTTCCCTCTCTCTTCCTCCTCTGGGATACCAATTATGCGTATATTATTTCTTTTTAGTGTATCACTTAGTTCTCTAATTTTCCCCTCATACTCCTGGATTTTTTTATCTCTCTTTTTCTCAGCTTCCTCTTTTTCCATAATTTTATCTTCTAGTTCACCTATTCTCTCCTCTGCCTCTTCAATCCGAGCCGTGGTCGTTTCCATTTTATTTTGCATCTCGTTTAAAGAGTTTTTCAGCTCCTCCTGACTATTCCTTAGTCCCTTGATCTCTGTAGCAAGAGATTCTCTGCTGTCCTCTATACTGTTTTCAAGCCCAGCGATTAATTTTATGACTATTATTCTAAATTCACTTTCTATTATTTAAATCCTTTTTGATCAGTTCATTGGCTGTTGTTATTTCCTGGAGATTCTTTTGAGGGGAATTCTTCCATTTGGGCATTTTGGATAGTCCCTGGAGTGGTGCGGACCTGCAGGGCACTTCCCCTGTGCTGTGGTGTATAACTGGAGTTGGTGGGCAGGGCCGCAGTCAGACCTGATGTCTGCCCCCAGCCCATCGCTGGGGCCACAGTCAGACTGGTGTGTGCCTTCTCTTCCCCTCTCCTAGGGGCAGAATTCACTGTGGGGTGGGGTGATGTGGCCCGTCTGGGCTACTTGCACACTGCCAGGCTTGTGGTGCTGGGGATCTGGCGTATTAGCTGGGGTGGGTAGGCAAGGTGCATGGGGGCAGGAGGGGTAGGCTTAGCTCACTTCTCCTTAGGTGATCCACTTCAGGAGGGGCCCTGTGGCAGCAGGAGGGAGTCAGACCCACTGCTGGAGGGGTGGCTGTGCAGAAGCACAGCGTTGGGTGTTTGCGTGGGGCAAGCAAGTTTCCTTGTAGGAACTGGTTCCCTTTGGGATTTTGGCTGGGGGATGGGCGAGGGAGATGGCGCTGGCTAGCGCCTTTGTTCCCCACCAAACTGAGCTCTGTCATCCCGGGGCTCAGCAACTCTCCCTCCCTTTGTCCTCCAGCCTTCCCGCCTCTGAGCAGAGCTGTTAACTTATGACCTCCCAGATGCTAAGTCACACTTGCTGCCGGAACACACTCTGTCCAGCCCCTCTGCTTTTGCAAGCCAGACTCAGGGGCTCTGCTTGGCTGGCGGGCTGCCCCTCTGCCCCAGCTCCCTCCCGCCAGTCCGTGCAGTGTGCACCGCCTCTCCGCCCTTCCTACCCTCTTCCGTGGGCCTCTCATCTGCGCTTGGCTTCAGAGACTCTGTGCTGCTAGTCTTCTGGTGGTTTTCTGGGTTATTTAGGCAGGTGTAGGTGGAATCTAAGTGATTAGCAGGAGGCGCGGTGAGCCCAGCGTCCTCCTACACCGCCATCTTCTCAACAATTGTAAATATTTATGCCCCAACTTGGAAGCACCCAAATAAATAAATCAATCAATAACAAACATAAAGAAACTCATTGAAAATAATACAATAATAGTAAGGGACTTTAACATCTCACTTACAGCAATGCACAGATCATATAAGTAGAAAATCAACAAGGAAACAATGGCTTTGAATGACACACTGGACCAGATGGACTTAACAGATATATTCAGAACATTTCATCTTAAAGAAGCAGAATACACCTTCTTCTCGAGTGCACATGGAACATTCTTGAGAATAGATCACATACTGAGTCATAAATCAGCCCTCAACCAGTACAAAAATATCCAGATCATACTGTGCATATTTTCAGATCACAATGCTATGAAACTTGAAGTCAACCACAAGAAAAAATTTGGAAAACCTTCACATGCATGGAGGTTAAAGAACATCCTACTAAGTAATAATGGGTTAACCGGGAAATTAAAGAAGAAATAAAAAGAAATACATGGAAGCAAATGAAAATAAAAACAAAGTCCTTTGGGATGCAGCAAGGGCAGTCCTAATAGTAAAGTTTATTGCAATTCAGGCCTATGTCAAGAAGCAAGAAAGGCCCTAAATATACAATCGAACCTTACACCTAAAGGAATTAGGAAAAGAACAGCAAGTAAAGTGTAAAGCCAGCAGAAGAAGGGTAATAATCAAGGTTAGAGCAGAAATAAACAATATAAAAACAAAAAAACCAGTAAAACAGATCAACAAAACTAAGAGGTGGTTCTTTGAAAGAATAAACGAAATTGATAAACCCTAGCCAAACTTACCAAAAAGAAAAGAGAAAGGGTCAAAATAGATAAAATCACAACTGAAAGTGGAGATATCACAACCAATACCACATAAATACAAACAATTATAAGAGAATACTATGAAAAATTATATTCCAACTGGAATTATGTTCAAACTGGGCAATCTGGAAGACATGGACAAATTCTTTGAAACTCAAAAAGTATCAAAACTGAAAAAGGAAGAAATGGAAAATTTGAACAGACCCATAACCAGCAAAGAAATTGAATCAGTATTAACAAATGTCCCAACAAACAAGAGTCATGGGCCAGATCCCTTCCCAGGGGAATTCTGGCAGACATTTAAAGAAGAGTTAAAACCTATTCCTCCCAAACTGTTCCAAAGAAAAGAAATGGAAGGAAAACTTCCAAACTCATCCTACAAATCCAGCATTACCTTAATTCCAAAACCAGAGAAAGACCCCACTAAAAAGGAGAAATACAGGCCAATATCTCTGATGAACATGGGTGCAAAAATTCTCAACAAAAACTAACAAACTGATTTCAAAAGTACATTAAAAGAATTATTCACCATGATCAAATGGGATTTATTCCAGGACTGCATGCTTCAATACTGACAAATCAATCAACACGATATACCACTTAATAAAAGAAAGGGTAAGAACCATATGATCCTGTGAATAGATTCAGAAAAAGCATTTGAAAAAATACAGCATCCGTTCTTTATTTTTTTAAGCTTATTTATTTATTTTGAGAGAGAGAGAGGGAGGAAGGAGCAGAGAAAGAGGGAAAGAGAAAATCCCATGAGGGTCAATCCCACAAACTGTGAGATCATGGCCTGAGCTAAAATCAGGACTTGGATGCTTAACTGACTGAGCCACCCAGGTGTCCCTAGTGTCCATTCTTGATAAAAACCCTCAACAAAGTAGGGGTAAATGGAACATACTTCAATATCGTAAAACACATTTTTAATTTATTTCTGCATAAGCTGGTAAGTCAAGGAATGCTTAGAGGCCAAAAATGAAGTGGAGGTCGAGACCCAGAGAGATTAGTCAGTATTCAAGATGATCTTTTCTCTGGAGCATGTGCTAAACTCTGATGTTCTTGAGCTTCCATTTGGGTGACCTCATGGTGACAGAGGAAAAATTGTCTAATAGCAGATGCTGGTGTAACTAGAACCCCAAAGACCTGGACCCACATTGTAATAGTAAACTAGAAACAAAACAAAACAAAGCCAATCCCTTGCATAAGAGGTTAGTAAGGAAGAGAGAAATAAAATCTCCTTTTTGAAAATTTATGATCATGTGATGGCTCTCATATAGGCTTAAAACACAAATTCACACTGCTGTGCGGTCTCACAAAACCTCACACAGTGATCCTTGGACAGTGGTGTTCCCAAGTGCCCAGAAAAGCAAGTATAAGTACTCTAAAGGAATGTACTTTTTCCCTGAGTCTCAAAGAAGTCCCACAGGTAAAATTCCAAGAACCACGAAGCTTCAATAAAAATAAATAAATAGGGGCGCCTGGGTGGCTCAGTTGGTTAAGTGTTCGACTCTTGACTTTGGCTCAGGTCATTATCTCATGATTTATGAGTTCAAGCCCCATATGGAGCTCCACACTGACAGTATGGAGCCTGCTTGGGATATTCTCTCTCTCTGTCTCTGTCTCTGTCTCTCTCTCTCTCTCTCTGCCCCTCCCCTGCTCACACTCCCTCTCTTTCAAAATAAATAAATAAACTTAAAAAAATTATTTAAAATAAATAACAAAAATCACAATATATATAAGAAAATAAGACATCATAAGTGGAGATAGGAAAATGTAGGGAATAGAATAAGGTCCATGAAGACTTTATATATTAAAAATGAGTATGATTAATATGTTTAAAGAAATAAATAAGGAATTAAAATATGAATTAGGAGCAAGACACTATTTAAAATAACTAAGATTTGAGGGGTGCCTAGGTGGCTCAGTAGGGTAAGCATCTGACTTTGGCTCAGCTCATGATTTTATGGTTCATGGGTTCAAGCCCCCCGTCAGGCTCTGTGCTGACAGCTCAGAGCCTGGAACCTACTTCAAATTTTGTCTCCCTCTCTCTTTGCCCCTCCCCTGCTCATGCTCTGTCACTCTCTGTCTCTCAAAAATAAATAAATGTTAAAATTTTTTCAAATAACTAAGATTTGAAAAAGAACCAATTAGAGCTTTGAAATAAACAGCAGAATAAACACAATTGGATAAAGAAAGTATATCTGAATAAATGGTTTAGGACAGAGAGGTTTAGAAATGTCGAGAATAGAGTGACAAGTCTTACTAGAATTATGTATCTGGTGAGACTGAATTTCAAGATCAGGGACAAAATAAAGAATTTTTCAGGTAAAACAAGAATTTTTTCAGACCTCCACTAAAAGAATGTAAGGGATATACTTAAGATAGAAAGAAAATGATCTGAAACTGAAGTGTCTTAGAGGCAAGAGAAATGTGAGCAAAGTGGCCAATGTATATGTTTACAACTAAATAAACATTGACTGCATGAAACAATAATAATAACGTCTAACTTGTAAGTTAAAAAAAAAAAAAAAAAACTAAAACAATGGTAGAATTAGAATGTGAGCCAGGACAGACAGGAGTTAAAAAGTGTTCTCAGGTTCTTCCATGATTAAAGAAGAAGGTACAGAAAACTCTTTTAACTTTAGATTTTTGTAAGAACATATGTTAACATTTCTAGAGTAATCAGTAAAACAATAGAATGGAAAAATAGAATGAGAAAGAAACACATTTTAAAAAGATTAAAAAGGGAAGAAAAACTAGAAAACAAAAAAAAAGGATGAATAATGCATAAAATAAGTGGCAGAAATAAATCCAAAAATCTCAGTGATTATATGAAGTACAAATAAGCTGAACTTTCCAGTTAATAGATACAGATTTTCACTTGAGGTTAAAAAAATCCAGCTATATGCTTTTTGAAGAGATACCCCTAAAGGTTAAGAATGCAGAAAGGTGGATGGTAAAGACAGGAAAGATATACCAGGCAAATTCTAACCCAAAAGAAGCTTATATAACTCAATATCTTATAAAATATAATTTAAAGTATGATCAAATACTAGAGATAAAGAGAGTAACTACATGATGATACAGTTGTTTGCCAGGAAAATAAAAAGTTCTAAGCTTGTATGTACCTAATAACATAGCCTAAAAAATGTAAACCAAAACTCAGCAGACCTACTTGGAGAAATTGATCCATTCACAACCAGTGGGAAATACTGGCACTCCTTTCTGTGGTAGATAGATCAAGCAGTCAAAAAAAAAAAACCAGCAAAGGAAGGAGCAGCTTGAAAGACTCTTCTTTTTTTTGGTCAGTCTTTTGAGAGTCCAGTCATCAGAAGAGTACTCCTCCTTTCTTCTCTTTTAGCACTGCAGAGTCCAAGCTATAACCACTCGTTTCCCTGGACTGAAGGTCAATAGTGCTCTTTGGCACCTGGTCTGCTAGAGGCAGAGGTGCTAGACATTTGCTCAGCGGTTTTTTATGGAGATCATCCCTTCTCTATCCTAATTCATACCCACATGAAAAAGCCAGTTTGCTGATTCTGGCCCCTTCTACCTGGGCCTCTGGGATCACCTATTCTTGCTTTACCATAGAGCACAGGTGGTTCAAAGATAGATGATCCCAAACCCCATTTTGAATTTTTTAAAATGTTTTATTTATTTTTGAGAAAGAGAGAAAGAGACAGAGCTCTAGCAGGTGGGGAAGGGGGGTGTGGGCATAGAGAGATGGAGGAAGGAATCTGAAGCAGGTTCCAGGCTCTGAGCTGTTAGCACAGACCCCAATGTGGGGCTCGAACCAATGGACCATGAGATCATGACCTGAGCCAAAGTCAGATGCTTAACCGACTGAGCCACCCCAGCGCCCCCTGAACCCCATTTTGATCTTTCTAGCTGTTGTCCACATTACATTGAAGGTGTCGGCAGTGATGAGAGATAATGGTAGTGGTAGGGGGCATTGCTCTGCAACCATCTCTACTCAGTAGAAACAGATACACATGCAGATCTTAAAAAGATTTTAATTAGTCATTATGCCAAGTTCAGTGTTAGCTCTACAATGATAGAATCCCAGCTGTTCAGAATTGAGGGTGGTGGTCAGGAGTCAAGCATGGACTTGCCATTCTGGCAACATATGGGACTGAGGTGACAGACACATACCTTCTCATCCTTCCTGCTCCTCTCCAAACACCTAGAAATGCTGGAAAAAACCTAACACCCTAGAGTAAAGATAGAGAAAAACTTGAAAAGGAGGGAAGTCAGGAAAGGAAGAGGAATAAAGTAAAAACAAAGGAAAGTGCTGTCAACAAAGCATAAAATAAAAACAAAGCTCTAAGTGCAAAAGTTGCCATAGTTCCCAGATGCTGAGGGGTTGGTCTTGGTAGCAACGTTTCCATGAATGTAAATTCTGATTACAGTCAACTCAGTCAATTAGATATCCAAATATGGCCTTTATTAGGAGAGAGTGGGGCTTCAGCTCAACCTAATGCTTAGCCTTAGAATAGACTTGAGAGATTGGAGGTTGAGAGTGGCAATAAAATTTGGGGCTCTTTTCTAGCTTTATCTTTGCCTCATGTCTTCATCAAGCCACCCCTTACTTTCCTCCAGCAATCCCCACTTATGATTTGGGTTTAATTATTTACTTTAGACACCAACTGATGAAGTGATCTTATTAAATTTGCCATTGTTAGGGTGTCTGGGTGGCTCTCACAGTGGAGCGTTCAACTCTTGATTTTGGCTCAGGTCATGATCTTGCAGTTTGTGAGATCAAGCCCCACTTTGAGCTCTGTGCTGACAGCGTGGAGTCTACTTGGGATTCTCTCTCTTCCTCTCTCTCTGCCCCTCCCCCCCATAAATATCTCTCAAAATAAATAAATATACTTTAAAAAATGAAATAAATTGCTGTTGTCAATGTGTTGGAGAATACCTTGCATTTTGACCTAGCTGGTTAGGAAATTAGTAAGTCAGAGGTTAACTCTGCATGGTCAAAGAATCAAAACAAAGTTAAATTAGTCATTTTATGGCACTCTCACAGGGCTGTGTGACTCTGTAATTAAAAAAAATCAGGGGCGCCTGGGTGGCGCAGTCGGTTAAGCGTCCGACTTCAGCCAGGTCACGATCTCGCGGTCTGTGAGTTCGAGCCCCGCGTCAGGCTCTGGGCTGATGGCTCGGAGCCTGGAGCCTGTTTCCGATTCTGTGTCTCCCTCTCTCTGCCCCTCCCCCGTTCATGCTCTGTCTCTCTCTGTCCCAAAAATAAAAAAAAAAAAAAAAAAAAAAAAGTTGAGAAAAAAAAAAAAATCAAAACTGGCCACTTTTCCATTTAGATAACCATCTACATGGAGGAAGTACTTCCAGGGTTCTCCTTATCTTGTAGTATTATAATATCATGGATGTGAAATACATCTTGTTACCTCCCCCTGCGGTTTTGACTCTCCAGTCACGAATGAAGCACCATCTGAAACGTTTGGCAAAGAGCATTTTAAGGAAACGGAAATGACGAAATCATTTAGAATTCAACAATGCAACAACAGGCCGTTTAATACAGCCTTAGGATCTTGTGGCTCAGTTGGCATGGTGTTAACACAGTTGTGAAGCTTGCCTTCCACCTTTCAGATCCCTTGAGAATATAAACTAGCAAATTAAGACTTACCCTGAAAATAACTGCATGCTATTTTACAATAGAAGTAGAATATTCCAAGAGCAGAACAGATAGAGGTAGTAACATTTTGCCATCTGGCAAAGCCACTAGACCAGATGGATTCACTAATGACTTCTCTAAAGTATTTAATCAGACCTTACTGAAACACATGACTGGCATATTTAATTATCCTAAATTAACAGGACTTCTGCCAAATATAGCCCTCAATGCTTGAGTCATGCTCCTTGCTTGAAGAGGAAAAAACAAGATGAATAGCTCCAGAAAGCTGGGTTTCACATAGACCCCTTTCATTAGTGAAACTTCTCATTACCAAATTGTTGTGTTGGAGTCTTAAGGCGGTATTTCTCCTTTTTCAAGAATGAATTGTAAGACCATGCTGATCAAATTCATTTTATCAGTAACAATTGTACTTGATGAGAACATCTGGGGGCTGATAAATCTGACAGAGTCATCAGATATCCCTTCCTACTTCCTGCCTGTGGAAGACTTCTAAACCACCAGATACATTCTTTTTTGCGTAAGTGAATCCATTTTTATTTCTCTGTGCTTTTTTGTTTTTATTTGTTTTAATTTTATATTTGTATCAAAGCAATATAGATACACAAATCAAAG
This sequence comes from Panthera leo, assembly GCF_018350215.1. Taxonomy (NCBI): domain Eukaryota; kingdom Metazoa; phylum Chordata; class Mammalia; order Carnivora; family Felidae; genus Panthera; species Panthera leo. The sequence goes on from NC_056681.1 coordinate 73,275,179, forward strand.
AGTACAGAAGGTAATTTTCATTACATAATGAAAAAAATGTAAATGTAAAAAAATTTTTAATGAAAAAAAAGATGCCTCTGCCCTACCCTTTCCCATCCACAATCTACTTTCCAAAGGAACACTTTTAATTCTTAGGACTGGTTTTTTTTCTGATGGTTACCTCCACATCTCAAAACAGTGGGATTAACTGCTATTTTGTGCTTAATCTATTTTAGATATAATCCATGATTGACTTCCTTCTAAAATACTTGAGGATGTAGTTTATATATACCATTCTTATATTCCTTTCCTTCTCTTACACAAAGGGTTATTTTACTTTTAATACCCTTAACATTTACCTTTGTAACTTTAAGTTATATTTTTATACCTTTATTTTTGGGGTCATCAACTTTGGACAGTATCTCTTGGCTGCCACCTTTGTATGGTGAAGATACTGATGTGAATATTCCACTGAATACTCTAGGATTCTTTCAGTCACTGTAATGTTTTTGAGTCATCCGTGTTGACATGTATGTCAGTAGTTCGTTCTTCTTTGTTCCTGGGAACTATTCCACTGTATAAATGTATAATAATTTCTTTATCCATTCACCTGTTGATGGCCATTTTGTACATTTGTATAGGTCTTCAGATGCACTATTTCTCTTGGGTAAATATATGGAAATGGAATTGCTAGATCATATATAGTAAGTATATATTTAACTTTATACGAAACTGCCAAATACTTTCCAAAATGATTTATTATTTTATATTCCCATCAGCAAAGTATGTGCATTCCAATTACTCTACATCTTTCGCATCACCTAGTAATGTCAGTCTTACTAATTTTAGATGTCTTTGACAATGTTCAAGTGTTTTGGCCATATTTTAATTTTGGTTTTCTTCATACTATTGAATTATAAGCATTCCTCTTGTATTATGGGCAAAAGTCCTTTGTGAATTTTCTTTTCCAGTCCTTGGCTTGCCTCTTCCTTTTCCTTTTCCTACTGGTGTCTTTCAAAGAGCAGAAGTTTTAATTTTAAAATCCAGTTTATCAATTTTTCTCTCTTATGGCTCATGTTTTTTGTCTTCTCTAAGAAACATTGTCTTTCAAAGATTCCAAAGGTTTGGCTATGTGTTTTTTTTCTATCAGTTGTAGACTTTTAGCTCTTATACTGAGGTCTCTGGTCTTTTGAGATAATTTTTGTGAATGAGATGTAAATGGTAAGGTTCATTTTTTTCCATATGGATGTCTAATTGTTCCAGCACTACTTGTTAAAAAAACTATCCTTCCCCCTTTGAGTTATCCTAACACCTTTGTTGGAAATCAATTGACCATAAAAGTGTGGGTCTATTTCTAGACTCAATTCTGTTCCATCAATCTATATGTCTATCCTTACGCCAATACTATACTGGCTTAATTCTGACTCTTTCCTATAGAGGATTTACACAGAACTTCCCCTTCTATTAACATTTTTACTCAGATTTATTGATTTCAGTAGTGGAATCTAAATTATCTCACTGTTGATCATGAGCGGATTAGATTTTCAAAGTCTGTTCTTGTCTGATATATTTTCTCCTTAGGATGACTTCTTTAGATAACCAATCTTGTCCATTTTATGTGGTTCTTAACTGTTTAATTCTCAGAGGGTAGTCTTATTTTAAAATTTTGCAGGTTAGTTTACAATAACTTCTCTGGGGACTAGTTTCCTTGGCTTAGAATGTCAATCCTCAGGGGTGAAGGACAGGCTTCATATGTGTTTGTTTTGAGCAGATTCTATCACATAGCAGTTAATTAATAATAATATCTATTTGGTGCTCACTAGGTTTTAAGCACTACTGTTTTAATCACTGCCTTAGGATTTATTAAATCCTCACAGTTATTCCTACTTTCTTTCAGGTAGGTACTGTTATTATTCTTATTTTATGGAAGAGAAACTGGGGCACAGAGAAGTTGAGTAATTTGCTGAAGATGATTTGTGAGGAACTTTATGTGCCAGTGAGTACAGGAGATATGCTTCAGTGATGTATTGATGACTGTTTAACAACCAGCTCTTAGAAAAAATGTACGCATATGCCCTCAAAGGTTTGTGATAAATTTTACTGGTAAAAATGATGGGTGGCACACAGTGTATAAGTAAAAAAGTATATATAACCATCTGTTGTAAATCCCATACAGCCAATCGATTCCCTTAGAATGCTTTCATTGATTTTTGTTGAACTCATGTATCTGTGGCCAAACTTTGCAGTTCAACTATGATCTGACAAAGTCAGACAAAGAATGAATGCTTGATTACTATCTGGTTCAGAAAAGAAGTCTCTCACATCATTGACAAATGCGTGTAGTTCTGACATAAATGTTGGTATTTTCGACTATATTACTAAGACAAAAGTGAAACCACAAAGACATATATCAGAACTTGAATCATTTGCCAATGATATGAGCGACTCCTTTGCTGAACTGGATGATATTTTTTGAATACTGGAAGAATATTTCTCATTTTTTGTGTTATTCAGAATGTAACAGCTACAGACATGACACCCTTTTAAGTTTATTCTGCATTATTAACATTTTATCTTTCTATGTCTTAAGTGTAGACAACCAACAAAACAACAAGTCAATCCTTAATTTGTAGTGTTTGTTGATTTCCATGATGTAAATGCTCCCATAGCGGTACGTCGCTCTATAGTATTTCTACCAGAGAGAGAGGATAGTGGTAAATAACCTCAAGATAAAGTCAAATGTAGTAAAATAATTAGGAAATAATTAATTTTAGTATATATATTTTTGTTTTTAATATAATTTCTTTACTTGTAAGTTTATATAATTTACTATCTAACAGTGGTCGTGTTTAACAACTGATTCTCAGAATTGCTAACATTTAACAGCTCTGGCTGGTCAGTCTGAGCCGGCTTCACCATGCCACTGCACGCTTTGATCCCAGGCAGCAAAACCACTATGCTCTTAACCACTCTTTGATGCGGTATTAAAGTATTGCTAGAATATGCTTCCATACCAATACAGGTATGGTGGTACTAAGCATGCAAGATATATTGCATTCTTCATTTTTCTAAATTGCATTAATTCCTATTAGATGTACCACTCATCAAGTTTGTTGAGAAGTCCAATGTGAGGGACCGTCATACTCAATCGTGGATTATACAGGTACCCTGAGGCTCACATAGGTCAAGAACACGGCAATGGACCATTGGTAGTCTGTACATGTTGCCATCACTTCCATTCATCCTGCTCAGGCCCACCTGGAAGGCAGGGCCCTCCCTCACAGTCCCAGTGATGGTACTCCAGTGCTAAGGGTATCCTGGGGTACAAGGACTAGAGCACAGCCACCTCCATTTGTGGCCACACTACCTCCAGATGACTGTGTTCAAATAAAGCCTTCCTTTGCCTTTTCTTCCTCCAGTGCCCATCCACTAAGGCTGGCCATTCTCTCTCCAGCCCAGAAAGCAGCCACCTCGCCGCTGCTCTCAGACAGTTCAGCCCAGTCACCAGGATGCACTTATGCCTCAACACTGGCAAACTTCTCTCAGTGTTATCTGTAGGGTAGTCAAAGAGAAAGCTTTCATGCTTTCCTGGTGAGGGTACTTTAAAAAAGAGATAATAATGTAAATTTATTACTTAGAGAATCACTGAAGCAGCCTGGGCAAAAATGAAATGAGGCTTTAAAAAGTGAAGTCAGGGGGCGCCTGGGTGGCGCAGTCGGTTAAGCGTCCAACTTCAGCCAGGTCACGATCTCGTGGTCCGTGAGTTCGAGCCCCGCGTCAGGCTCTGGGCTGATGGCTCGGAGCCTGGAGCCTGTTTCCCATTCTGTGTCTCCCTCTCTCTCTGCCCCTCCCCCATTCATGCTCTGTCTCTCTCTGTCCCAAAAATAAATAAAAAACGTTGAAAAAAAAATTTAAAAAATGAAGTCAGAATAATGAACATTTTTCAAATGCCGGACTTGGAACAAATACTCAAATATAATTTTTTGCCTTCAGGAATGATTAGTGTTGATTAGTGTTTTCTCTTTAACCTATATAAGCAAGCCTGCCTCTTTCCACAACCCTATTAATTCTCATCTTTTCCTCAGACAACATATTTGGAAATCTTCCTGATTTCATTTGACATCAGAAAGACATGGTTTTGCCCTCCTGGCATGCTGGAGAAACAAATCAATTCCTTCTCCCAGATAGGGTGATGAAAGTCCTTCTCTGCAGTGCTTTCTATTGCTATGGTAACAGAAGATGGGATTTCCTAAGGGAACCATATTTTTATATACACAGAGAAAAGCAGTTCTTTAAAAGCTTGATCCCTTTTTTTGTTGCTGTGTGTATAATATAATCAATGTAATAAACTGAGCACCAAAGGAAAAACAGAATGACACGAACCCTTTTTATATAGGTGTGGAATGAGACCTTTAGTGAAAGAGTCAATTTTTAAAGTTTTAATATTGTGGCATTGCTATTAAAATGATTTGAAAAAAAAAAACGATTTGTAAAATTTGCAAGTTTTCTTAGAAAAACAGAAGAGATGGGAATTTATGATCTCTCTAATGGCAGATGGACTTAAAATATAGGTAAACAGCATCAATACTTTCTGTCACCAAGACTTACAACACTGTGATATGGTAAAGAAGATGTTGGGAAGTTCAACGTCAAACAGGTATTTTGTGTAATGACGGTACTTTCCACTTCTGTCATTTTCTCCCTGGAAGTACATAATAGTTGACCATTTCATAGATGAAATCTTATCAGAAGGAACTCAAGAGGCATGATTCTTTCCATGACAGCCCCTTAATCGGATAAGGGGACCTAACCTCTTTTAATCCGTTGGCTCATCTAAAGGCATTACTGTAGGGTAGCTTTTTAGGCTCAGGGCGCTTCTGTGGAAGGAGCAGGTTCTGAAGTATGCAGCAGGGGGTGGGTTTGGTCTTGATGTGAGGAAAATGCTACATATATACACATCTGTCACTTGAATGCCTCTGAACTAACATTCCAAACATGTTTTGGGATTTAAACAAAAGCAGATCCTGCTCAAAATGACTTTTCATGAAATTCTTGAGTTCCTGAATGCAAAGATGTGAGAAAGGACTAGATACTTTGATGGTAACTTCCAACCTGCTTATGCTGTCCCTGCTTCTGCAACTGCACTATTACAGATACCTTTAACACTATGCTCTTGCAAATGCAGGGATTAAAGTTTGTTGGTTTTTCCCCCCGGAAAAGGTTGTTTAAAAGTGCTGTTGAAATGATATGACAAATTTAAAATAAAAATAAAGTGCCACTTGGCTGTGCTCTAAAAGATACATGGATACTGTTGTTCTCTTATTGGGTGGAAGGAGTGATGTTTCTGGGGAGCTGATCGCGAGGTAACAAATGGCAAAGTGAATAAAGTCTGTGTTCTCTGTTCTCTCTATTCTTGATATGGACATGGATAAACAGGAACATTGGGAGTCATTTTAAGCAATCAAGTGGCATGTAAGCCAGAGAGGTCAGGTCAGAGACTCTAGGCTTACAAAAGGAGAAATTGATAACTGATAATGTATGCAAACAGCGAAGCAGGAAGCTAGATCGGTGAATATCATGTGCTAGGATGAGAGGATATCAAGAACAGCATAAAGAAACTTCTGGCAAAAAATCCAAAAATGAAAATTTCCAATGTGAACTTTTTAATGAATGTGATAAATTTATGGGCTTTGGTATGAGGGAAAAGAACAATTAATAACCCGAGTAAAAATACTTGAAATCCATAATGGAATGTTTTTGGGTCACACTAACTGAGTGAGACTGGAAAGTTATTTTGAAGGCCTCTTTAAAGATTTGTTGAGGGCTCCTGGGTGGCTCAGTCAGATAAGTGCTGGACTTCAGCTCAGGCCATGATCTCACAGTTCATGAGTTCGAGCCCCACATCGGGCTCTGTGCTGACGGTTCAGAGCCTGGAGCCTGCTTCAGATTCTGTCTCCCTCTCTCTCTGCCCCTCCCCTCCTCGTGCTCTGTCTCTTTTTCTCTCTGTCTCTCAAAAGCAAACTTTTAAAAATTTTTAGAAAAAAAGAAAAAAAATATTTGTTGAAAGCTGTCTCTTTCACTACTCCCCCCCCCCCCCCCCCCCCCCCCAATTCAAGGAAGTGAGAAAGGTCAGGAATCCTGACATTATAGTAAGGACAACTGCCTGGAAGAGTGATTTTTTTTTTTTTTTTTTTTAATTCTGAGTGCTTCAGGACCCCAGGAGTTTACCAAATATCTCAAGCATTTTAAAACAGAATAAACAGGGGTGCCTGGGTGGCTCAGTCGGTTAAGTGTCTGACTCTTGATTTCGGCTCAGGTCATGATCTCATGGTTTGTGAGTTCAAGCCCCACATCGGGTCCTGTGCTGACTGTGCAGAGCCTGCTTGGAATTCGTTCTCTCCCCTCTCTCTCTCTGCCCCTACCTCACTTTCTCTCTCTCTCTCTCAAAATAAATAACTTTTAAAAAACTTAAAAAAAAAAAAACCAGAAGAAACAGAAGCTGTGATCACAGCAAGAGTTTTGTTTCTTGATAGCGTCTCTGACCATCTAGGGGGAAAACACTCATTCCTCTTCATTTTCTAGTTCCTGTATAGAACTTACTGTCAGTGTTGTCTCTTTAACAAATGGTGCTGGGAGAACTGGACAGCAACATGCAGAAGAATGAAACTAGACCACTTTCTCACACCATTCACAAAAATAAACTCAAAATGGATAAAGGACTTGAATGTGAGACAGGAAACCATCAAAACCCTAGAGGAGAAAGCAGGAAAAGACCTCTCTGACCTCAGCCACAGCAATTTCTTACTTGACACATCCCCAAAGGCAAGGGAATTAAAAGCAAAAATGAACTATTGGGACCTCATGAAGATAAAAAACTTCTGCACAGCGAAGGAAACAACCAACAAAACTAAAAGGCAACCAACAGAATGGGAAAAGATATTTGCAAATGACATATCAGACAAAGGGCTAGTATCCAAAATCTATAAAGAGCTCACCAAACTCCACACCTGAAAAACAAGTAATCCAGTGAAGAAATGGGCAGAAAACATGAATAGACACTTCTCTAAAGAAGACATCCAGATGGCCAACAGGAACATGAAAAGATGCTCAACGTCGCTCCTCATCAGGGAAATACAAATCAAAACCACACTCAGATATCACCTCACACCAGTCAGAGTGGCCAAAATGAACAAATCAGGAGACTATAGATGCTGGAGAGGATGTGGAGAAACGGGAACCCTCTTGCACTGTTGGTGGGAATGCAAACTGGTGCAGCCACTCTGGAAAACAGTGTGGAGGTTCCTCAAAAACTTAAAAATAGACCTACCCTATGACCCAGCAATAGCACTGCTAGGAATTTGCCCAAGGGATACAGGAGTACTGATGCACAGGGGCACTTGTACCCCAATGTTTATAGCAGCACTCTCAACAATAGCCAAATTATGGAAAGAGCCTAAATGTCCATCAACTGATGAATGGATAAAGAAATTGTGGTTTATATACACAATGGAATACTACGTGGCAATGAGAAAGAATGAAATATGGCCCTTTGTAGCAACGTGGATGGAACTGGAGAGTGTGATGCTAAGTGAAATAAGCCATACAGAGAAAGACAGATACCATATGTTTTCACTCTTATGTGGATCCTGAGAAACTTAACAGAAACCCATGGGGGAGGGGAAGGAAAAAAAAAAGAGGTTAGAGTGGGAGAGAGCCAAAGCATGAAAGACTTAAAAACTGAGAACAAACCGAGGGTTGATGGGGGGTGGGAGGGAGGGGAGGGTAGGTGATAGGTATTGAAGAGGGCATCTTTTGGGATGAGCACTGGGTGTTGTATGGAAACCAATTTGACAATAAATTTCATATATTAAAAAAAAAAGAACTTACTGTCAGTGTGGAGAGGCAGTATGGCAGCCATGATTGGTGGCATCATTTGCTCCCTCTTTGGCAAGGACTTTGTTAGTGAATACTCTGCCACGTGAACTCTGCCTCAGGAACTATGTGTAGAGTGATGGAAAGAGCCCCTGCCCTCGTGGATCATACTGTCCAATCAGATCCTCTTTTTTATAGCACTTAGGACTCTAGGTGTGGTGCTAACTTGAGGGGGGGGTCTCCTTGGTTTCCCACTAAAAATTGGGTTAAGGCCATCTTTTCCCAGAATCAGGCCTCATAGGCTTTAAACTCTAGTGCTACAAGTTCTGTGACTTTAAAAGTTGCCCAAGCAAAAAATTTCAGTCAGCTCTGACATGCTCAGCCTTTTCCTTCGCTTTTGGCATTTTCAACCTCTTTACCTCTTTCCCTTAAATATCTCTTAACTGATCCTTTTTTCTGCCCCATCTACCTCTTCTTACCTCACTGTCTGTCACCTGTTCCCTTCCTGGCCTCATGGCCTCCTCTCGTAACATTTCCCACCCATCTGTCCTTCCCACTGCCTCACTGCTGTTAGAGTTACCTTACTAAAATATGCACCTGTTCATGTCATGTCTTCTAATAATTGTCAGTGGTGCCCTAACTTCCTGGCCTGCTTAAAAAGGCTTACAAGGCTGCCCTGGCTTACCTGACCCATCTCATTTTCTGCTATTCTCTGCAAGACTAACTGTGAGTGCCATCTTTTCACCTGGATGCCCTCTGCACCTTTTATGTATGTTATTTTTCTCTGGTTCTCCTTATAAAGATTCCTGAGGATACATTTGCCAGCAAGCACTTGTTAGATGGCCACGCAGATCTGGGGCACCCAGGTGTTTCTTATCCCAAGCCTCTTCTTACCAGCTTTTAGAATTCCCTAGATCTGGTGAGGAGGGGCTTCCTCTGGGGAGAGTGGTGGAGGGCAGTACCAGGGCACCTGATATCTGCACTCTGAGATTGCTCTGGCGCTCAGCACCTACCAGCGCATCCCCTCCCTGCTGGTGCATCTGGGTCTGCACTCACTCCCCCCACATAGCAAGCCGTAGAGCACACCTGCCCCTTGTTTGCCGTTATGGGAAACGTGCACCGCCCCCACCCCGCACAGGCTTATGGGCATCCAGAGCCCATTCACAGGAGAACATTTGCTGATGGAGGGCGCTGGGGTGGAGAAGCCAGCTGACCCATCGCAGAACACTGGCAGAACGCTTGCAGAATGCTACAGCAGAGAGAGGGAGAGCAAAGCCTTGAGAATGTTGTTCAGGGAGAGTCTCAAGGAACAGGAAGCACTGATCTCCTGGGACAATTCTAGACACCTTGCTGCTGCCAGGAGAAACCACTGGCCCTGAGGATGCACGATGATGGTGCATTCTTGTTGCTGTGGGCTTGGACCTTTGCACTTGTTGGATTGGGCCCCAGGGACCCCTGCAGAAGAAGATTGCTGTCTGAGCCCTTCTTCCTCCTGGAAGGTGGTAGACTTGTGGCTGGGGTATGTGCATTTCACTCCCTAGCTCTGGCCTCCAGCGGGACCTCCCCGCCTTTGGGCCAAAACCAGGTCCCCAACACCAGGACTGGCCCCTGGGACAAGTGCCCTACACTGCAACTCTGAGTGGAGGGGAAGGGGCAGGAGGCATTGTGGAGGATTGGGGTTTGGCTTGACAGGTGATGTGAGCCAAACTTCTTATAGATGAATCCTTCATGAGGGGCCTCTGGCACCTGAGGCGCCCAGGTATTACTTCTCCCTGTACTCCTCCACCGCCTCCTGCAGAACTCTTGAGCTCCCCTTAGATCAGACTTCTGGCAAGAGTAGTTGTGGCAGCAGCACTTGGGGCCTGATTTCTGGTCCTCTGGGCCCCTGATGCTCAGTGCCTCCCAGCCATCCTCTCCCTGCCCCTGCATCTAGCCCCATAATTGCACCTTCCTTCCCCACAGCTACAGAGCACCCACTGCAGGCTCCACCTGCACTCTATTTGTCTAAGAAGACAAAAACCCCATGTAGCACCCAGCCTGGGAGGAGAATGCAGATAGAAGGCACCTCCAGTCTAGGGAGCAGTTCCAGGAACAAGGACGTGTGCAGTGACAGGTGTTAGGAGCTCCTGGGAAGACCAGCTGCACTCCAGCACCAGGGTACAGGAGTCTGGGAGGACCCTCAATGCTGAAAGGGGATAGTACTCCCCATCCTGTGCAAAAGACACTAGGTTTGGTGGAGGCCCAGGAAGGGAGCTTGGTGGAAAGAGTGCCCTGGGGGATAGTTTAGGGGCTTGGTTGCTGCAGAATTTGTGGAGAACACACGTGGGCCGTGAAAGAAGCAGGAAGTAATTTGTGTTTGAAAGAGGCACTGTATCCACCGAGCTGTGCATATGTTAATTGTATCTAGATGTCAGTTACACAAAACGATGATGATAATGATACTTGCTTTGAGTGCTTACTCTGAGCCGGTGCAGTGCTGAATGCTCTGTGTTCTGTATATTGTCTACTTTTATGTAGTAACTCCATTTTCTAGATGAGAAACCTGAGGCAAAAGAGATCAACAGGCCCAAAGAACCAGAGGTCATAGGGGCATTGAGTGCAAATTCAGGTATCTGATTATAGAGCATTTACTTGTATTAAAACCATGCTGAAGTTGAAAAGTAAAAACAAAACAAAACTCTGCTAATTGTGTAAATAGATGTTGAAATCGGAAAAAGAAAAAAAATTCCGCTTATATTGTGTAAACAGTAATCTGCTAGTTTTTCATATAGGTATGTGCCCTTTTGTTTTTTTCAATTCCCAACACCTGTTTTTAGAAAGGCACAACTTCTTTACACAATGATTTTAAAACATGAGAGTCCTTGCTCATCTAGGAATAACAATAATGACATTTCCCCCTCTGGACTAGTACAGACTCCCTGAAATTCTCTTGGCATTTGACAAAGTTTTATTTTGACCGGACTACAGAGGAAAAATGTTACAAAGACCACAAGCATAGTAATTTGTGGTTCTCTTGGTGTTACAGTGATTTGTGTAAAATAGAAATTGTCATTGAAAATGCATAATCTATGGTAACAGACACAGAAACAGCACTTGACTCTGGGACCCCTTCGTGGTTTGAAATCCTAATGAAGTTGGGATCCAGCACTTGTGCAGGCAGGTTTAATTAATTCTGAGAAGCACATTGTCTCCTAGCAACAACGTTTTTTTCCCCCTCAAATTAAAGTCAAAAGCTAACTTGAAAAAGCTGAGTAATACTTTGAAAGTCATTAAGTAAATATCTTGACATAAAACAATTCTAGAACCATGGAGGTTTTCTAATCCTGGAATTATAATAGTGTCTGATTTTCAAGGTAACCAAATGGGTAAAATCAGATGAAATTATTGTTAAACTGTGCTAAGCCTCTCTTTTCCATTCAACATTTCCATCAGACCAGTCAGGTAACTTACTACTTTGAGGACAGTTCAGACTTTTTCTCTTGAGATTATCTTGCTAGATGATTGAGAAATAAATGTGGATAAAAGAAAATCAATATTTTTCCTAACTTTGTTCAGGAGGAAATGAAAAGAGGCTTTTTTATTTTTCAGCCTTGCCTTACACCCAGATAAAACTCTTGTTGCAACTGGCCAAGTTGGAAAGGAGCCATATATATGTATATGGGATTCCTATAATGTCCAGACTGTGTCTATTCTTAAGGATGTCCATACACATGGAGTCGCCTGCTTGGCTTTCGACTCAGATGGACAGGTATGTATCTTTTTCCATTTCTGTTTTCTGTAATGACTTCTCACGAGTCACCTAGAGTTATAGTGCATGAAGCTTATAGGCTCAGAAAGTCTACTAACCCTTGCCACCTCCCCTTGTCTGCCTCCTAGAATCATGTCGGATCCTTTTCCAAGCTGTGGCACTGATACCCAGCTCTGGGTAGGCCCCAGTTTTGGTTCCCCCAGTCTTAGCGTTGGTTGAAAAGCTTCCAGAAGGAAGTCATGAACTCATGCTGATTGGGTCCATCATGACCCAGGTCCAATGTTAGCTTCCTATTTGGAATTAGTGTTGGCCCAAACGTTTTTCATATACTTCAAGCCCTGAGCATCTCCTTGGTTCCCTTTGCTTTGAGAATGTCCTCTCTTAATAATTCACCACCTCCTAATAATTCACTGAGAAAATTCTCTTTGACTTTTTAAGTTCCTCTTCTAACTCCTCCTTCTCCCTACCCACTCCCCACAGTTCAAGCTGCCATTGATTCATGAGTGTTTGTGAGTATCTCTACAGTGACCCTTACATGCATTCTCCCCTCCCATTCTCTGCCACCATCCTGTAAGTTACAAATCCATGTCCTGCCTGACATTTGAAGTATCCTCTGACTGGTCTCCACACAGTTTCTTGCTAATGTATTTCACCAACTAGAAAAAGTGTGAGAGCATTATTTTAAAAACAACCAAAGCTTGGAGAACTCCGTGAATAAGTCTATAATTTGTGTCTGGGTGTTGTGGGCTAACTGACTCTTCTAGCCTTGGCTTCACTATCTCCTTGAAGTCAGATTGGACAAGGCGGTGAGATTCCTCTACCAGACCTTGCACTTTGGCTCCTCCAGCCCCTCCCTCATGCTGTCTTTCTCCGTCTCTGGTGCCCTACTCACCTTCTTTGCCCCTTAAAATGATTCATTCTTCTAAGACATTTCAAAGGGCTTTAAGGGACATACTTCCTGAAGCCTTCCCAGGACCCCTAACAAGCTTTCTTTCTTGCCTTTGACTTCCAGCAACCTTTGGCAGAAAAGGTTTGTTAACGTTACAGATGTCAGTTACATGTCCATTTTAAAAATATGTTACAGAAAGGGCAGTGCACACAGAAAGGCACCTTTCCTGGCTTCCACTGCCTCCACCTCCGAACTAGGGCTGTGCCTTTTCCCCAGCCTTCTCCATGATCCTGGGCCACCCTTCCTCTGTATTTCTGCCGGTTAATATTTCAGTCCAGGTTTTGGCAAATTTCAGCATTCATTTTGTAAGTCCTTGCTGTGTAAAGACCTGTGAAATTCTTCATAGAGGCTTGACAGGCCTGAGAGTTTGGGGCAAGTTGAGTGGATCACGGGACTTGAGCTGGTTTGAGTCACTTTTTAAACAGCTTACTTAGTGTTTCCTGCTGTTTTGAGAGGGTAATGATCACTATTGCATTTTTCTTTCTTGGACTAGCTTCACTACATATGTAGACCCCTGGAATGTATAGTTTTTTATTTTACTACTCTAATCACATCTACTTTAGTTAGGATAATGCACCCATTCCACTGTGATTCCATGTATAAGGAGAAATACCTGGGTAGTCACATTTGTCCAGATTTGTAGTTCCAGACTTCCTGACTAAATCAATGAATACCAGAATGCATACACAAGTCTAAGTGTAAATGTATGCTTAGATGTGTACTTATATGCACGTTGTCTGATTGTGTTTTTCTAGCAAACATTGTCAAAAATGTGTTCAGAAGCATCACAAGAAAATGCCATGCAGCAGAAGGAAATCCAGCTTTAATGTTTAATTCTTTGTCCATGTGATTTGTGTTGGAATCTTACTTGCTCACTTGTAGGTTCCATTTGGAAGGGTGACGTTGGGGGTGGACTGCATGGCACTTAACTGTCAGTTGAGAAGAATAACCTATTTGCTTGCTGTGATGAATTTCTTGGCTTGTTGATGCCTACTGCTTCAGATCTGCCTTATTCCTTGGACAGAGTTCACTGGAATCAAGTGATATTTAGAAAATGACAAATGGCCCATCACCTCTCCAACAACAAAAGGGAATAGAAATGCTTTTTAGGTAGCTATGGGGCCTGTCACTGTCTACAAATGAACAAAATAGATAACTTTTGGCTTTTTTTTTCCATCAGGAAATGTGGATTTTACTTTAGTGCCTGTGTTTATTAAAAAAAAAAAAAGGCAAAAGAATAAGCCAAATGAAATTCACCACTTTGTTTTCTTATATGGATAAAAATGCAACCACATATTACAGTTTTCATTGCTTGAATGCACAATTAAAACAGGGGAAAAAACACCACAAAGACCCTCTTTCTTGAGGGCATATTTTTAAAACTTCCAACTATATGTTTTTTATACTAAACATTACTAATAGAAGCCATCTTTACTGAAGAAACCTGAGTAATCCCTGCATAACAACACATATATGCATGTAGCTATATGTGGCCATATGTCATCCCACATATATGTACACACATAAACACACACACTCAAACATAGTGAAACACATAAGCTCAGATACTCTTAAACTTGAGTGACACTGTATTTTCAAAACACTTTGACTTACATCATTTCACTGATTGCATTGACCCATACAATAATCCTACAAGGTAGACATAACAGATATTTTGCATTTATTTTACAAATGAGAAAACCTAATTTAATGAGGTTAATTAATTTTTCAAGATCTGGTTCCTCACAAGTCAAAACAGAAGCCAAATCTCCTTACACCCATTCCAGACCTCTGTCCATGACACAGGGCTGTTTCCTTAGGTGTGGCATCCTACTAGGTCCTCTGATGTTGGTGTTTCTAATACATATTTTGATACTTTTGATGTTGTGTATACTTAAATGTGTTGAATTTTCTTTTTCCTTGAGAACGAGTTCTGAAATGAACCCAAAGAATGTAGACGGGAAGATGAAGTACCAGATTTCTTTTACCAGCAGTATATACTCTCTTTAGTCACCCGAAACGTTTGTGAAACTATGAAGATTAAGAATGAATGTAACGTTCATTTATGGGTTTTTCTTCCCTATGTGTTCGTCAATCCCTTTGATTTTAGCAGTTTGGCAAGGCTTTTAGATTATGGAATCCTAGATTATCTTTAATCTCACATTAATATTTTAAATTTAAAAATTAAAAAATCTGAACCTTGTCTTCAAGTTGTGTTCCTCTGATTTCACCTGGTTAAATCAGAGGCTTTGTGACAAACAAGTCACAGCTTTTGGGTTTTTGAAATTGTAGTATATGCTAATGGAAGTCATTTGTGATGCCTTTAGCAGTGGACTTTAAATAGATTTTGAGAAATCATTTGTTTTTGTTTTTTTTTTTTTTTTTTTTTTTTGCATACATTCAATGCCTGGCCCAGAGTAGGTAATCAGTGACCATTTGTTGAAAGAAGACCTGGATAGTCAGGAATGTGCCTATCAGTTTCAGCTATTAAATTATTGTTCTTATTCTTAGCGTTTGGCCTCTGTGGGACTGGATGCAAAAAACACAGTCTGCATTTGGGACTGGAGGAAGGGAAAACTTCTGGCCTCAGCCACCGGCCACTCTGACCGGGTAAGAAGAGCTTATTGGATCAAGCCACGCAGTTTTCATAACTATGAGCGAATTGTGAAGTAGCTTCCCAGATTTGTACTATTTTTAAAAGTAAATTCTCCATGTAAAGATTTCTCCTACATATTCAACCTAAAAACTGACTTTAAAAAAAAAAAATCAATTCCTGACTAATAGCTGTGTTGGCATGATCTCTTCTGGTGATTGGATGCTTTCTTTAAATTGTTACTACCTTTCATAGGCAAAGCAAATTTTTGATATTGGCATCTAGCTTCTTCATCATAAAGTCAAAATAGAATTGAATTTGAAATTGTAAAGTTTTGATGTATTCCTTTAGAAATGGAAGTAGTTGTTAGAAAATAATACTCACAAAATATGTTTACAGGTGTATACATTTTAACTTCAAATGAGTATAGTGACAACTTAGGGATTTTTGTTATATTTGAGAATCTTAAGATTGTGGCTTGCTTATCATATTGAAGTTAGTGTGCTCAGAAATAATTTCATACAGTCATAGCAGGCAAGGTAGGTTATGAAGCAGGTCAGAAATCTATTTCTCCATTCTCTTGCATAATTAAAATAATGTGACCACTTTATTTTTTATAATTTCAAACAAAGTGAATTGGCATGATTATCTTACATTGATTAATAGTTTTGTATTTCTTCTCAGTGTAAGTGAGAATGAAGCCTGAATTAAATATGAAATTCATCATCTCTTTCTTAGTGTGAACTCTGAAAAATTTTTTTCAAATGAACAGTATATTCATTGAGGGAGAATCATAATTTTAAGGTGACCTGATAGTTGTTGTGGCACATTTGAGCAAATTGTACTCAAGGATTAAGTTCTCAGAAAGTCCAGAAATGACCAGCCTTGGAACTTTAGTGTTGGAGGAGCTCCAGCACCCTTTTGTTCCCAATGGTTCCTACCCCTGGCAACATGTAAGAATTCCTTAGGGAGATTTTATAGTGCAGTGATGCTTGGGCTCTGCTCCCAGATTATTAACTTACTGGTAATTAATCAGTATTAACTTAGTACTTAATGAACAGTTTGAAAATACTTGTAATGCTCACATTTTGTATATTACTGTTTCTGCTTATGTGATAATCCCATCATATCATATAAAGTAAGTTGAGTTAGACTAGATCAATGTGAATTTATTTCTTACTGTTTTGTTCATGTACTTTATACCTTCCACTTAGAAGTAGATTATGAAAAGTACAATGCTACTCTAGTGCAAATGTATAATTTTAAGATCCTAGAATGTTCTTTTTGAACACTGTTCTCCCAGACTCCATGATTTGTCTGGGAGAAACACAGTGTCTCCCAAAACTGGGAGAACACAGTTTTGTTCTTTATTACTGGTGCCAATATGAATCATTAATGTCTCCTTATGGGCAAATGATTATCTTCAAGATTATTTTAGTGGAGAAAATACTTAATCCCTAGCACTCATTTTTGTAATTGAGTGCTCATAACACTCATTGCCCTCATAACAGAACTGAGGTGGTGTCATGTATTTTAGAGATGATGAGACCAGCCTGAGGTTGCATAGCTAAAATGGGCACTGGACCTTATTGAAACTTGGTACTTGGACCAAGTGCTCTTTCTTCAGTGTTGTTTCTGTAGTTCATAATTGCTTCTTTCTACCTAACTGAAGGTTAGGTCCTCCTTTTCTCTCTGATGATTGATCCATATTGCTCCTTCCTATGTGATGAGAAATGAGTGTCATGAGCTCTTTATCTGGTTGAGACATTGGCCCTAACAATTACTCTTTTTTTCTATTAGAGCTTCACAGAATGCGGTCCTTGGACTGACTGCATCAGAATCTCTTGGGGTCTGTTTAAAAATGCAGCTGCATGGACCAAATTTCAGAGCCACTAGATACGAATCTTTCAGTTTGGCTGGTGAAATATGTACTTTGCCACAGGTGATCTGACCCTCAAGGTTGACAGTCTTCTCTTCCTTGTTCCAAAAATGGAAAAAGAACTGCCTGCAAACCGTCTAGTAGCTTTCCTTAAAGAACATTCAGTAGTGTTAATGGATATGTTTTCAGTTCCTTGGGGAATGCAAAATAGAATAGTATTTTGGGTCAGATTAAAATGAGAGGCTAAAGGACTATTTTTGGTGGGCTAATTTAGGTGCCAAATAAATGCCCCTGCCCATGATTACAAGAAAGTGTTGGCCACATTGAATTGCATTTGACTGTTAAACATTTTCCTACTCAAAATAAAACACTTCATACTTCTCTTGATTTTTATTGTAAAGCTATGTCAAAGTATGTTACTAGCATTGTGTACAGGTATAGAAAAATTGGATCAAAAAATTATTCTAAAGCATTCCAATTTGTTTACCCTGGATGAACCATGTTAAAAATATGACACCAGTTTGTCTCACTGATTGTGGTTAATTATTATTTCTTTATTCAGGTCTAAGGTAAGTAGATAGGCAACAAAATATGTGTTAGCAATTCCTGAACCAACCCCAGAGCCAAATCGCCCATTTTTCAGTCCATGCAAGTAACAGTGTATTCTAAATTTTGGATAGAGTCTTGGCAGTTGAACTGATAGCTGAAAGAAGGCAAAAACACATATATTACCAACAGAGTAATTTTTAATTCTTTTAAACAGATTTTTGATATTTCCTGGGATCCATATCAGCCAAACAGAGTGGTTAGCTGTGGAGTAAAACATATAAAGGTAAAGTAGTTATTTAAAAAAAAATTTTTTGGTAACTTTTATGAGAAGAATTTAAGGTGTTTATATATATATATAATTTGATGTTGAGGAATGGCTCTATTTTTCTAAAATTTGGAGCCTTTTACTGCATTGATCTTGAAGCAAGCTAGCATCAGCTGAGGGGGCTCTCTTTCAGAACTACAGTGTAAGGACCATCAGGTGAAGTGCCCAGCAGGCAGCTGAAAAGAAAACTTTGTGTTAATCAAATGCTAAATCAAATACTCCTAGTATTTCAAGGATTGCATGCTTTAAAACAGTTCTGATTTTAATATTGTAAATTAAGTTTTTACATTTTGATGAATGTTTACACATACTGCATATCAAAACATTTTCTGTCATGTTGAGAAGTTATTTTAGAAGGAACAGCGTTGGGTTGGACATAAAAATAGAGGGATACACAGTACGAGCCTACCTGAGCCATTGATTTTTAAATGCCTCTGTCTTCCCCTAGACTACACAGCTTCAAATACCACAGGTAGCCCAGGACCTACCTTTAGCTATTTGCTTCTTTCTACTTTGTTAAATGGGTAGCACGGTTAACACCATTAACTTTCTTTGCTCCAACATAGCAGAAATTTCCTCTGGACCCTGGGATGTGACCCAGAATCTTCTGTCTACAGATTTGTACACAATAGAGATTAAAGTTCATAATTGAAAGAGTGTGAGGATTACTTGCTTGACTACAGCATGTGTGGATCTCTGCTAGTACCAAATTGCTGCATTTTTGTATGAACGGAATAGGTATCTGTATTATTTCCCCAACCAACTCCTCCTGTTTCCCTGTTCTTTTGTTCTTTTTTCAGTCTCGTTTTTTATGATCCTTCCCATTGTTCTGACTTAATTGTTAGAAAGGGACAGATGATCAGATGTCCAGAAATAAATATAACAAGAGATATGCAAGACTTGCTTAAAGAATATTACAAAACTTCACAGAGGAATACAAAAGGCTTGAACAAATGGAGAGACAACCTTGGTTCTGGACGTGAAGTCTAAAAATTAAACACATCACTTCAATTATATTCAGTGCAATTTCAGTTAAAATCTCAAGAAGTTTTGTTATTGTTATCTGACATTTCCTTTTAAATTATTCTGAGTTAGTCTAGATGGATAAAAGAATGAGAATAACCAAGAACTTGAATAAAAAAAGGATAATGAAGAGGAAAATACTGTATTTACTAAAGCATATTATGAAACTAAAATAATTAAAATGTATCAGATTGGGATAAGGATAAATAACAATACCCCCCCCCCCAAAAAAAAAACAAAGCTGAGAAATAGAGGTTAATATGTATAACAATTTAGAATATAATAGTATCTTGACCAGTGGGCCCTAGGACAGTTTGTTATCTATTTGGGAGAAAAAAGTTATATATCATTACTTCATACCATACATTAAAATAAATTCTTTATGAATTAAAGAGTTAAGTGTTTAAAAAACTATAAAATAATTATATGAATATCTAAATAAATGTTTAACTGCTCTCAAGTGGGTGAAAGGCCTTTCTGAATGTAGAAGCAAAGAAACCATAAAGATAATATTATAGATTCAATTATATAAACATTAAAACTTTCTGTCTACCTGCCCCCAACTGCTAAGAAACAAGAGAGATAAACCACACATGAGCAAAGTGTAAGCCACAAGCGTGTTAGATAGAATTTTGGTTTGTTCTTGAAATGTAAAGACCTTCAGCAAACCTGTACAACGGAGAAAGGACGTGTATAATTGACAAAAATGGAAACGTTGGCTAACAGATAGATGAAAATGCTAAATCTTCTTAGTTAGGAATAACAATTTTTGAATAACAATGTTTAATCTATCAGAATTAAGATTAAAGTGTATCCAGTGCTGACAAAGATTTAGTGACTGAACACTGTCAAACCTTGCTGGGGGAGATGTAAATGAGTACTATAAATGAGTATTTCTAGTCTTTAAGTCCAGAAATTTGATAATATCTATCAATAGCTTTAGAAATGTTAGTATCCTGGGGTGCCTGGGTGGCTCAGTGAGTTAAGCCTCCGACTCTGGCCCAGGTCACAATCTCCTGGTTTCCGGGGGTTCGAGCCCCACCTCTGCCTCTGTGCTGATGGCTCAGAGCCTAGAGCCTGCTTCAGATTCTGTGTCTCCCTCTCTCTCTGCCCCTCCCCCACTCGTGCTCTGTCTCTCTCACTCTCTCTAAAAAGAGTAACATTAAAAAATTTTTTTTTAATTTAAAAAAATGTTAATATCCTTTGAGGTAGTGATTTTTTTTTCAGTATTAGTATATGTGCTGCTGTGAAGAGAACACCGCTCATATTTTCATATCTTGGAATTTATCTCAAGGAAATTATTAGGAGTGTGAACCAGAATAGGTTCATTGCTGAATAACTTACCAACAGCAAATAAAACCAGACTAAAGAAGGCCTGAAGCCACCAAACTGCCCCCAGGTGGTTAAATACAATATGGTAGATCCATAGGAAGAAATACTGTACAATCATTATAAGTCATGGTTTAGATGATTATTTAATGTTATTAGGAAATATTCAAGATTTATTTACAGTCTACTAGGTGAGGTAATTTTTTTTTTTTGATTTTTTTCTTTTTACTTTAGAAGTAAAGTATATTTTTGTATAGGAAATAAATTGGAAAGATACCAAAAAATGTTAAGCAGTTAACACTGGCTATGGAGTTTATGATTAAATTGTCTCTTTATTTTTAAAATTATTTTACAATAACACATATTTTTCCAAAATCAGAAAAAAGTAATGAAAAAAAACAGAAGAAAAAAAGATAAGCGTATAGGTTCTATTATTCAAAGGTATCAAGTGTCCTACCAATAATTTCCTTTATAATTTTTATTAATCAAAGATATATACCCATCAACATGAATTTCTAATCTGTCTGACAAATGGCAAAGGCACTGAATTGTTCTTTTACCCACAAGCAAAGAATTATGTGAGTTCATGATGAGACTGGTTTCCATCAGGTGATGGTGGCTTTATGGAAGTCTAGGACTCTGATCACAGGGCCATCATCCAGTCTGCATATTCTACAGTGAGGAAGCCAAGACCTAGGCGGTTATTTGACTTGGAATCCTCTTTGTATCTCCTGCTTGTCTCTGGGAAAGCTGTTCAATCTCCCTGAGGCTGAATTTCTCTCCCAAAAAACACCCCCATGAAACCAGGGGGTTGTGGATCACTACTTTAGGAGTGTGTTAAGAGTTACATTACACAGTGTGTGAAACCAGTAGGGGCACAATGTTAATTTCTTTTCCCATCTTCTGGGATCACAAAAATGGTGGTACAGATAAGATTTAAACTCAGTCTCTGGCTCCCTGTGTAGAGGTCTTTCCATTGGAAATTATTTCTTCAATAATCTATTTTGGCCTGATTTTCCCCCAAAAAACAAAATATTAAAAAAATAGATTAGCTGCTTAACTGATGGAATTCTCCAGCTTCTTCCCTGTTTGTTTTCATCCTTGGTTAACTCTTCTAATCAGTTAATTCCAAAAACAAAGACATATAAAACCCAGGAGCTTCATTTGAAAACACTAAGAGCTGTTTATCCCATTAAATTTGTTAATTATGGGGGCACCTGGGTGGCTTAGTCGGTTGAGTGTCTGACTTCGGCTCAGGTCATGATCTCACGGTTTGTAATTTCTAGCCCCACGTTGGGATTTGTGCTGACAGCTCAGAGCCTGGAGCCTGTTTCTGATTCTGTCTCACTCTCTCTGCCCCTCCCCCACTTGCACTCTGTCTCTCTCAAAAAATAAACATTTAGAAAAATAAATTGTTAATAATTTATAATAAACAATAAATTGTTTTAGCAGACAGGCACTTTTTTTTTTCTAAGCAAAATTAAGTATTTTTACCTCAAATAGAATAATCTCCCAATGCCCGTCTACCCATCTTTATTAATTTTGTTTAGAAAGAAATCCACAACAGGGGCACCTGAGTGACTCAGTCAATTAAGCATCCGACTTCGGCTCTGGTCATGATCTTGAGGTTCGTGAGTTCAAGCCCCACATCAGGCTCTGCACTGACAGCTCTGAGCTTGGATTCTGCTTCAGATTCTGTGTCTCCGTCTCTCTGCTCCTCCCCGCCTTGTGCACAAGTGCTTGCGCTCTTTCTCAAAAATAAGTAAAAACGTAAAAAAATATTTTAAAAAGAAAGAAATCCATAACAAATTTTAGCAGGCTTCCAACAAGCTTCTTTATTTTCTTCTTTATTTTCTACAGGCTTCTTTATTTTCTACAAGCAATTCCATGATCCCCACTTCACCCCACCCACCCCCCCCCCCCCCGGCCCTGCAAAAACCTACTTAACAGCAAATTAAAGATTCCAGTCACAAGCTGAATGCAAAATCTTTGATGTACTCCAAGAAAATATTGTTATGTGACATTTTTGTAGCTAGGGTGAAATCCTTTGTGTTTTTGCAAATCCCCAGTGTTGGCAGACAGGCAAATAACAATTATCTGAAATGAAAGCTTGAAAACAGTAGCAGTTGATCATTGTCATGCTTGGTTGGTTTTACAGCAAATGAGCCTACCAGGTTTGTGGATATTGTTGATCCTTCTCTAGTCTCTAGTCACAGACAGAAGGGACTTTGGAGATTACCTAGGGCCAAATGAACTCCAAGGTATCTGCCAGTTCTAACAAAATTTGCATTACAATCTGGGAATGGAGACTGGGAAAGATAAACTACATCTGTTCTTTTGATGTGGATTTGCTGGTACGTTGCTATCCAAAATTGTCACTGTTTTCCAAACAGGAAGCGCTTTCAGGAACCGAGAATTCAGAGATTTGCCATTTCTACAAAAACTCTCATACCTATCCTGGTGTTACATCTATATGTGCCTTTTTAGAGAGTCATTTGATTATTTGGAATGTTTCATGTTGGCCTTGTTCCGTCTGACTGGGTGATTTCATTAGAAACCTTTGTGTCTGAGAATAATGGTCTCTTTATGCTTTGTGGTTTTTCATTAGAATATTTCAGTAACTCAGATCAGAGGTGCACATTCTAGAGTTAGAGAAATAATAACTGCAAAGTAATTACCCTTCTTTAGGAATAATGATTTTAAAATTATTGTCCTTTTAATCTTCGTGTATGGTGAGAAAAGGAAACATCTGCCTTTGGGTTTTGGCATGTTTATACTACCAGTAGGTGTTTACATTTAATAGTTTGTTCAGGTTCAAAATTATTTTTTTTTTAAGTTTATTTAATTTTGAGAGAGAGAGCAATTACAAGCAGGGGAGGGGCAGAGAGGGGGACGGGTCAGAGGATTCAAAGTGGGCTCTGTGCTGACAGAAGATAGCCCGATGCTGGGCTCAAACTCAGGAACCGCAAGATCATGACCTGAGCCAAAGTCTGACGCCCAACCAACTGAGCTGCTCAGGCACCCCTGTTCAGGTTCAAAGCTAATACTTAAATGTTTTCCCAAAGCTTATACATACTCCTCTTTTCCCCAAATCTTTTTGTTCTTTCCGTATTATACTTGAGTACCTTTTCATAGAAATAGTAAATACCCAAGAAACAAATCACTGGAGTTGACAGAAGAGAGAAGAATTGCTCCTTAATGAGAGAAGAATTCTTTTTTTTTTTTTTTTTTAACATTTATTTATTTTTGAGACAGAGAGGGACAGAGCATGAACGGGGGAGGGTCAGAGAGAGGGAGACACAGAATCTGAAACAGGCTCCAGGCTCTGAGCAGTCAGCACAGAGCCCGATGCGGGGCTCGAACTCACGGACCGCGAGATCTTGACCTGAGTCGAAGTCGGCCGCCCAACCGACTGAGCCACCCAGGCGCCCCAATGAGAGAAGAATTCTATATTGTCTCAAGTGGTTGCACACCTGCCTCTCATCCTCCATAAAGGCCGTCACCTCCATAGCTGCCAGAGTCCTGCACCTCCAAGGTAGTACAGTCAGCCCAGAACTCCTTCCCTCAATACTTAACTAAGAGGGCCACCATTTTTCCTCTCCTAAGGCACAAAATATTTGGCTTGTCACTGATTTTTCCTCACACATTTGTCACCTGGACTTGCCTGATCCTGCTCTCCTAATCCCAGATGCACCTTGTTTCTCACCACTGATCCAAATCCTAGCTTTGCTTGTTCCAGTTAATTCAACATGGTTCTCTCTGAATTTTCTTGGCACTTGTATGTAGTCTAAATATGCTGCTTTGAAATTATTTCTGGTTTTATATGTATCTTCATTAGATTCAAACTTCTCAAGGCAGGGGTGCCCAGGTGGCTCAGCTGGTTAAGCATCTGACTCTTGGTTTCAGCTCAGGTCATGATTTCACAGTTTGTAAGTTTGAGCCTGGAGTTGGGGTTTGCACTGACAATGCAGAGCCTGCTTGGGATTCACTCTCTCCTCTCTTTTTGTCCCTTTCCTGCTCTCTCTCTCCTCTCTCTCTCATTCTCTCAAAATAAATTTTTAAAAATGATTGAAATTTCTCAAAGCAAATATCAAGACCTCAGTATTTTCTCATGTATAACCCCCATTGAATCCTTACCTTCAACAAACCACTTAGGCCCCCTTTCCCTCACTTCCAGGTGGGGCTGATAGGAATAGCTGCTTTAGCCTGTTCTCAAGAGTATTATGAAGATCAAATAAATGTAAAGAGCCTTTATAAATGTTGAGGGGCTGTATACTTAGCAGTAAAGTTATACCAGTTCATACATTTTAAAAACTATGCCAAAACAAAACAGTTAATTTCTGTATAGCCACAGAAGTCTACTTGTTGCTTTCTATAAAGTGGCTCAAGCTTTATGCTTATGGTCTTCCACATGATAAATTATTCAGTGAAAATTGAAAAGCTTAGTTATTTGGCTATATGGGAAGATAACTCAGAAAGCTTTTGAGTAAGATTTCTACAGTGAAGATATATAACATTTCAGGTTAGAAACACATGATATCCAAATACATACATACACACACATGCACACACACCAAAAAAACATCTGGAAGATACATCCACGTGTTAACAGGAGGCTGTAGATACTTCATTTTTCCTCTTTATACTTCTCTTTATTTCTAAACTCCTCTACAATGAACCTATACTGCTTTTGTAATTTGACCAAAAATTAAAGACATGATGATTCACCCACTTTATTCCAACTCTGAGAACATTGAGCTTTTGTATTTAATCATCATTAAACAATTAGCAAAGTTTGGAAATTTTGGAGCTTGGAAAGTTTTAATAACACTGCTAAAAGTGTTTATTATGCTGCTAGTAGTTGGCTAAAAGGTTTTGCGATTCCATTGGTTGCCGCAGAACAACTTAAATTACATGTGCCTAGTTCAGCTATAGCAAATTATGTGAAACGTACTGAAATGTAAGCAAATACCAATGATGTGATGCATCAGGATGAATACATTATTTTTGGATCTATGTATTTTAATCACTTTCCAGTTTTGGACACTCTGTGGAAATGCCCTGACTGCAAAAAGAGGGATATTTGGCAAAACAGGGGATCTTCAGACCATCCTTTGCCTTGCATGTGCCAAAGATGACATCACCTATTCTGGTGCTTTAAATGGCGACATCTATGTCTGGAAAGGGCTCAATTTAGTCCGCACCATTCAAGGAGCACACAGTGTGAGTATGTCCATGTGGAAATTTGGTTATTATTAAATAAGTTGATATCACAAATAAGTGTGTTTTCCTGTTGTATTAAAATCAGCAGAACTCTGCTGAAAACTACCTAAACCTTCATCAAAGATTTTCCCAATTATAGCTATTCTTGTTCACCTTAAAAGAAATAGTTCAAAAGCTCAATTTAATTAACCTTCACTTCAGTCATTGATTGGTTGATTAGTGTTATTCATCCACATCTAGAAGAACAGGACTGTTTCATCACCAGTTTTATCTTATAGATCAGTACTTCTCAAATTTTAATGTACCTGTGAATTTCCTGGGGATCTTGTTAAAAATGCACATTCTGATTCAGTAAGTCTGAGATGATGCCTTTGCTGCTGGCCTGTGGCCCATATGTAGACAACTCTTGTTTTTACATTTGTTAGTAAGGGTAGATTTTCCGCACTCTGAGTAAGTAACCTCTAAATCCAAATCACAAGTTCTTAAAATGCAAACAGAAACCATTGACACACTTCTTTTTTGATGATCTGCTCTGTAAGAACATGGGCAAACTTTACTTCTGACCATTCTGCTCTCTTTTGACACCTATAATAATGGTTACACTGCTGTATCTATAGATGATAAAATGGAAATGCCCAGAAGAATGGGGAGATGTGAAAGCTAAAGCCTATTATAGTAAATGGAAATTTGGTAAACAATTTTTAGAAACTCACCAGACCTGTAGCTTAGGTCCTGACCTCAAATTGGTCCCCATTACTCTTAAATAAAGAAAAGTTTAAGCACGTCTTAGCAAAAGAGCTGTAAAATTTTAGATCTTTCATTGGCTTGTATGTTGAACCAATTTTCTTGGCTTCACTAATTATGAAACCAATCTTGAAACCATTCAGAGGTCAGCATTTGTCCCCATGCATAAAAGCAGCTGCCTTAGTAACCTCATTTCTCTTCACACTGGATCTTATGTCAACAGTATATTCTTACAGCACTTCTCAATAGACCAGATAAAATATTTTCCTATGGAGAAACATCTTTAAGTTATGGGACTATTTCAGGTGTGAAAAAAAAAAAAGCATCTTCATATAATTCTTAACAAATTAACACAAATGTAATTTGCTTTCAATTAGGCTCAGGTGTTGCCTTCTTGAACTCATTGAGATGCATTTCAGGCACCTGTGTACCAGTAAAAGTGTTTCTGTTCCTAGCTCAGATATCTTTGCCTGATTATTTTGAGAAGTGATTTATATGAAACACCTCTATTGTTGTCTTTTCTTTATAAGGATCAGTTGTCACCTAAAGGAGTTTGATCTTCATATCTACTTTAACCAAGGAATTAGTGAATAATATTTTTTTCAAATTGCCATCAGTTTAGTAATGGTAAAGGAGCATTTGAACTGATTTGCTTTGGTGGTAGTCATGATTAATTTTTACTCTAGCCAAAATGAAGGATATTATAAATGGCTACTTGTTCTATTGTCAGGATTGCAATAGAGAACAAGGTTTTTTGTTTGTTTGTTTTTTTACATTTATTTATTTTTGAGAGACGGAGTGAGACAAAGTGAGAGCAGGGGAGGGGCAGAGAGAGAGGGAGACACAGGATCAGAAGCAGGCTCCAGGCTCTGAGCTGTCAGCACAGAGCCCGACGCGGGGCTCGAACCCACAGACTGTGAGATCATGACCTGAGCCGAAGTTGGACACTCAACCGACTGAGCCATCCAGGTGCCCCGAGAACAAGGGTTTTTAAAAATGTTTTTGTTTTTGCTTTTTTTTTTTTTAATCATGAAGCTCCAACTATAATGACTACTTAGAATCCGTCAAGTATTGAGTATAATCTGCCTTACTCAACAGGCTGGAATCTTTAGCATGTATGCTTGTGAAGAAGGCTTTGCCACTGGTGGACGAGATGGGTGTATTCGATTATGGGATACTGATTTCAAACCAATAACCAAAATTGATCTCAGGGAGACAGAACAAGGATATAAAGGTAATGCATGTGGTAATAATTACCCATAACTCTAAAAGTGTTAAATACAATGTGAAGTTCTGTATTTATATTTGTTTCTGTACCCATCTTATTCCGGAAAGGATTTAAGGTAGTTTACATAAATGGATTGCATACACGATCAAAAGTGTGTTAAAAACAAATGGATACCCCTTCTTTCTCATTTGCATGAAGGTATCTGTGTGTACTAGCAGTGGTCCTCCTACAAAGATCAATAACATAATGAGAAAACCACCGAGTGGTATCTTGGGAAATGAGACTTTGAATTATAAAACTGGGAAATTCTGGACAAGTTGGTGACCCTAAATGAGACTGCATCCAGCCTCTGAAAATAAGTAAATAAATAATTGCTAGGTAAAACAAGACCAAAAAATTAGCTTTAAAGTAGTAGCTATCAGAGTAGTAGAAGTTAACTTGGGATCAGGGCTGGGGACCTGGATTCAAATCCAAGTTTTGCCTATGATAGATTTGAGTCAAGTGTTTAAAAATCTCTGGGTCTCAGTTTCCTCCTCTCTAAGATGAGGATAATTACTAGCAACAGCCACGTAGAGTTGTATGAGGATTAAAAACATGTACAGAGTGCTTAGAGTAAGTCATGGAAGACAGCCCTCAATAAATATTAGCTATTATTACAATATACTGAGTATGTGTACCAGGCAATACAAAACAGTTTATATACATCTATTTAAATTTTCATCATAAGGGGGCGCCTGGGTGGCTCAGTCGGTTAAGCCTCCGACTTCAGCTCAGGTCACGATCTCACGGTCCGTGGGTTTGAGCCCCGCGTCGGGCTCTGGGCTGATGGCTCAGAGCCTGGAGCTTGCTTCGGATTCTGTGTCTCCCTCTCTCTCTGCCCCTCTCCCATTCATGCTCTGTCTCTCTCTGTCTCAAAAATAAATAAATGTTAAAAAAAATTAAAAAAAAAACTTTAAAAAAAATAAATTTTCATCATAGGTACCAGGCAATACAAAGCAGTTTATATACATCTATTTAAATTCTCATCATATTATAATCTCATCCTTACAGGCAAAGAATTGGGGTTTGAGAGAATTTAAAGTGGAAATGTAAACAGAAAAGATAAGATGAAGTCCTAGGCGATGTCGGTACACTAAGTACGTGGAGGGGGGGCTCTACTATTTGCTGCAGAGGGGCCCCAGACGCTGCTCTTGGCTCCTCCAGCCATCGCTGAGGGAGGGGTTGCTCAGTACCGTGACTTATGCTGTCCACAAGATGAAAACTGACTCACTGCTCAGGTGAAGGTGAATTTCTCCCAGTGCTGAAATGAGAGAGAAATTTCCCAAGGATCTTCCTAGAGAGTGTTCTGTGACAGGAGACCCAAGTCCTCGAAAGGCCTGAAGTGAGCCATTACTCATCAGGTTCTTTTCCACAAAGCCCCTTGATGCAGGCTGACAGCAGTGTGGCCACAGAGGTTTCTTCAAAGGCCAAGTGGTCTGGTGGTGCTCAGAGCTCTCTCCTGACCTGAGGTAGATTCCAGAGGACTGAGAGAAGAATACTACCTATTCTTTAGGCCATCCTCCTTGAATAATATTGTTGTCAACCAAACCTTTCTTAAAAATTATGCAGTACAGAAGTGAGCTGGATCTTGTACTTCCTATATGTACTCAGAGTCCAGTTTCCTAAAATATCTTTTAAATACAAAAAGCTAATCTGGAGATTGGATTGTTATTTTCTTATGGAAGCTCGGGATCATGTTTGGATGCATTTCTGAATACCAGGTACAGGGGTCACCATACCAAGTTGTAAAATGTAGTGTCCACTTCACTGCATTGACAAGGAGACAGTTGAGGCCCTTTAGTTCTCTGCCATAGTGCATGAGCCAGTATAACTTTATTCAGAAAAATACTTAAAACAGATATGAGCAAGCAAGCATCCATAAGAGCAATGTAAAAAATATTGGTAAAGCAGCCAAAAACGTTTGACTTTGAATCATGAAACTTCTTGGTATATATTTCAAGGTAAATGGAGAGAAAATCATGTACTTAGACAAGAGATGAGTTAATTTACTAGGTGGGATTATTGACCATAAACTGGCTAGATGTTGGGGAGCATAAACCAGCAATGATGATTCCTTTTTGGCACTTTATCCAGCTCATCCAGAAACTATATCACAAAATTAAAAGATAGATTTTAAAGTGGATATCATAGCAGAAGTCATACTTACCGTGTTGTACTTTTTTACCTGATACTGAGTCCCTGACTTAAGGGTCTCAAAGGAGAGTTCACAAGCCAGTGCACAATGTGCATCCAGGTAAGAGGGGGTTTATATTGATTGCATGGCCAACTCCTGTCCCTGGAGTCAGAGGAAGATGGTCAGGAACAGCCTGCATTTTTTTCACTCTCAACACATTCCTACATACATGTCCTTGCCAAGGTCAAAGCAGATAGAGGTGGTCCATGGTAGACAGGAAGTGTGCCTGTACATCATAAATGTGGCCTATGGTGCCTGGGCTTACAGTTTATCAGGAGACAGACAGGCATGCATGCATTTGTAGATGGATGACCAGTGAGACAAGATCCCTATTTCCATGGGAGTAATGGACTGTGCTTTCAAAGGATCTTAAAGACCATGCTGCAGTTTGAACCCAAGGGAGCCTTGAGAAGTTGTGCCATTCCTCAAATGGCAGCCACTTTCCTGCCACCTTCTTGATTTTTACAATCACTGCTTACTACCAATACTCTTATTTTCTCAATATTTTACTTTAAATTTATTTTATTTTATTTATTTACTTATTTTAATGTTTATTTAGTTTTGAGAGAGAGAGAGAGACAGAAAATCAGAAGCAGCCTTCAGGCTCTGAGCTGTCAGCACAGAGCCCTACGTGAGGCTTGAACTCGCGAGCCATGAGATCATGACCTGAGCTGAAGTTGGACTCTTAACCAACTGAGCCACCCGGGCACCCCCAAATTGATTTTAATACATCTCTTTTTTTACTTCTCCTTACTATAAACAGTAAAACACTTTTTTAAAAAATATGCATCCTTTATAAAGCCTTCACTACTTTTTTAAACGTTTTATTTATTTTTGAGACAGTATAAGTGGGGGAAGGGCAGAGAGAGGGGAACTGAAGATCTGAAGCAGGCTCTGTGCTGACACCAGCAAGCCCAATGTGGGGCTTGAACTCATAAGCCCTGAGATCATGACCTGAGCCGAAGTTGAACACTCGATGAACTGAACCACCCAGGTGCCCCACCTGTCACACTTTAAAAATGTTGTAACAGAAATCCACTATGTACTGCCCAACTTGAAAAGATTTTTATTTGAGTCCTCTCTATCTTTTTTGGTGAGTGGGGAGGTGAGACTGACTAAAAGTTAATAAATATTGTTGCTCTTTTCAAGGAACCAGCTCCTGGTTTCTTGATCTGTTCTATTGGTTTTTTAGTCTGTTTCATTTATTTCTGGTTTAGTCTTTATTATTTTCTTCCTTCTACTGGTTTGGAGTTTTGTTTGTTGTTCTTTTTCTAGCTCCTTTAAGTGAAAGGTTAGGTTGTTTATTGAGATTGGTTTTTTTGTTTTTTTGGGTTTTTTTGCTTTTTGGGTAGACCTGGAATGCTATAAACTTCTTTCTTAGAATAGCTTTTGAAGCATCCCAAAGATTTTGGACCTATATGTTTTCATTTTCATTCATTTCCATGTCATTTTGATTTTCTCTTTGATTTCTTGGTTCACCCATTCATTGTTTACTAGCATGTTATTTGACCTCCCTGTATTTGTGTTCTTTCTAGATTTTTTTCTTGTGGTTTATTTCTAGTTTCATAGAGTTGTGGTCAGAAAAGATGCATACTATGACTTTGTTGTTTTTTAATTTGTTGAGAGTTGTTTTGTGGCCTAATAAGTGATCTATTCTGGAGAATGTTCCATGTGAACTTCAAGAGAATGTGTATTCTGTTTTAAGTTGGAATGTTCTGAATATTATCTGTTAGGTCTATCTTGCCCAATGTGTCATTCAAAGCCACTGTTTCCTTGTTGATTTTCTGTTTGAATGATGCGTCCATTGATGTAAGTGGTATGTTAAAGTCCCCTACTGTAACTGTATTACTATTGATTATTTCTTTTTTGTTTATTATTAGCTGCTGTATGTATTTGGGTGCTTCTATGTTGGGTGCATAAATATTTACAATTGTTATGTTTTCTTTTGGGATTGTGCCCTTAATGACTATATAGTGTCATCTTTGTCTCTTGTTACAGTCTTTGTTTTAAAAAAATTTTTTAATGTTCATTTTTATTTTTGAGAGAGAGAGCATGAGCAGAGAAGAGGCAGAGAGAGAGGGAGACACAGAATTTGAAGCAGGCTCCAGGCTCCAGGCTGTCAGCACAGAACCTGACACAGGACTCAAACCCATGAACCATGAAGTCATGACCTGAGCCAAAGTCAGATGATTAACTGACTGAGCCACCCAGGCACCCCTTATAGTCTTTGTTTTAAAGTCTATTTTGTCCAATGTAAGTTTTGCTACCCCAGCTTTCTTTTTACTCCCATTTGTATGATAAATGCTTTTCTGTCCCTTCCCTTTCAATCTGCATGTTGCTTTTAGTTTGAAACAAGTCTTTTGTAGGCAGTATATAGATAGGTCTTGTTTTTTATCCATTCCATCACCCTATGTCTTTTGATTGCAGTGTTTAGTCCATTTATGTTCAAAGTAATTACTGATACGTATGTACATAATGCCATTTTATTGCTTATTTTATGGTGGTTTTAGTAATTCTTCTCTGTTCCTTTCTTCTATTGTTCTTTTGTCTCAGTTTTTTGGCTTTCTTTACTGATATACTTGGATTCCTTTCTCTTTGTTTTTTGCATATCTATTAGTGGTTTTTGATTTGTGGTTACATAGCATCTTGTACATAGCATCTTGTGCATAGAGCAATCTATATTAAGTTGGTAGTTACTGAAATTTGAATCCATTATTTACTCCTGTCCTCTCCTCAGGTTTTAGGTGTATTGTTTCATGCTTTATATCCTTTTATTTTGTGAATCTCTTGACTGAATTTTTATAGATATGCTTAATTTTACTCCTTTTGTGTTTCCTACTCTTTGCACTACTGCTTATGGTCTTTCCAATCAGTCCCTTTTAACATTTTCTGTAGCACTGGTTTAGTGGTTGTAAGTTCTTTTAACCTTCTCCTTCATTTAAAAAAAAAATTGTTTATTTATTTTTGAGAGAGACAGAGAGAGAGACAGTGTGAACAGGTGAGGGGCAGAGAGAGATGGAGACACAGAATCTGAAACAATCTCCAGATTCTGAGCTGTCAGCCCAGAGACTGACGCAGGGCTTGAACTCAGGAAATGCAAGTCATGACCTGAGCTGTAGCCAAATGCTTGACCAATTGAGTGGCCCAGGCACCCCAACTCTCTCCATTTTGAATGATAGCTTTGCTGGATAGGATATTTTTGGCTTTAGGTGTTTTTTTTGTTTTGTTTTGTTTTTTTGTTTGTTTGTTTTTCAGCACTTTGATTATATCATGCCACTCTCTTCTGGTCTGCAAAGTTTCTGCTGAAAAGTTAGCTTATAGTCTTATGGAGTTTCCCTTGTATGTAACTTTTATTTTCTCTTTCTGCTTTCTTTTTTTATTTTAGAGAGAGGGAGTGCAAGCAGTGAAAGGGGAAAAGGAGGGGAGAGGGAGAGAGAGAGATTGAGAGATCTAGAGATCTTAAGCAGGCTGCATACCCAGCACAGAGCCCAACACAGGGCTTAATCCCATAACCCTAGGATGATGGCCTGAGCCAAAACCAACCAACTGAGCCACCCAGGCACCCTTCTCTTTCTGCTTTTAAAACTCTCTCTTTATGACTGCTTTTCACCATTTTAATTACAGTGTGTCTTGGTGTGGACCTCCTTGTTGTGTGTGATTTTGTCAGGGCCTCTCTGTGCCTCCTGGATCTGGATTTCTGTTTCTTTCTCCAAATTCAGGATGGTTTCACCTATTATTTCTTCAAATAAATTTTCTGTCCCCTTTTCTCTCTCTTCTCTGTCTGGGATACCTATAATGCAAATGCTATTATGCTTGATGGTGTCACTGAGTTCCCTAACACTATTTTCATTTTTTATTATTTCTTTCTTTCTCCCATTCAGCTTGCTTGCTTTCCATTACTTTGTCCTCCAGATTACTGATCTATTCTTCTGCCTCCTCTAGTCTGCTATTTATTTCGTCTAGTGTATTTTTAATTTAGTTATTGAGTTCTTCACCTCTGATTGGTTCTTTTTTTGTTTTTGTGTCTTTAAGGGTCTCACTGAGGTCCTCCATTCTTTTCTCAAGTCCAGTGAGTATCTTTGTGACATTTACTTTAAATTCTATATCAGGCATATTACTTATCTCCATTTCATTTAGCTCTTTTGCTGTGATTTTGTTCTGTTCTTTCATTTGGCACTTCTTTGTGTCCTCATTTTGTCTAACTCTCTTTATCTTCTTCTCTGTGTTAGGCAAGCCAGCTATTTCTCCTGTCCTTGAAAGTGGTGGCCTTAGAAGAGGTCCTTAGTACCCTGAAGTTTAATGTCCCCTGTTTTCCAGAACCTGGCACTTCAAGGGTGTCTCCCATGTTGTTGCATGTGCCCTGCTGTTGGGGCTGAGCCACTTTTGCTTTCATTTTTGTAATCTGCATTAGGTCTCTTTGCCTGTTATAAGCAGTGTTTGTCCCATATGTTGTTAGTGGTCCTGTCTGGATCCTTCTTGGGCTTGAGTTCAGTCAGACCAGGCATTTACCAGAGATGCGGTAGCAGTGAACTGCAGAAGAACATGGGGGTGGAGTGCGTGGTGTTAGCAAGGTCTGCTTGGGTCTACTGTGGAAGGGAACCTGGAGCTGAGGCCTTTCTGGAGGGGTAATATCCACAAGGGAACACAAGGGTAGGATGCAGTATTAAGCAAGGTAGGTAGAAATGTTCGTGCTGTTCTGGTTCCTGCAGGTGTCCATGTGTCTAGTTTGGGGATGGATGTAAGAAATAGTGCCTGTGTTCCTGGAGAAGTCGCCCAATGATCCTTGCCCCTCCTGCATGCTCTGAGATTAGTAAGCAAATTTCCTTCCTGTATACCACTGGCATTCTTCAAACTGCTCCTTTTATGCTATATCTCCACAGGGCTGTTTGTTGTGCTCTTTAAGGGTGGGGACTCAGTTTCCTCTCATCCTCCTGGCTCTCCCAGAGCCAAGCCTGCTGATTTTTAAAGTTCCAGGTTTTAGGACCTACTGATTGTAAGAACTCACAAAATTTGGCTCCTCTGGTTTTCGAAGACAAATGTTATGGTGATTGATCTTCTCTCAGTGGGCTCCCTGGTGTCAGAGTCTGTTTTTCTGTTTTCTGTTCCTGCAGTATCCCTTCCTTCCATGGACAGTCTTGTGGGTCCATTTAGCTTCCAACCACATCTCTGCTCCTCCTCTCCTCTTTGGTGTGATCTCTTCTGTATATTTAGCTGAGGAAAGTTTGTTCTGCCAATCTCTGGGTCCTTTTCTGGGTTCCTTACACTGATGTAGGTATTATCTAGTGATATCTGTGGGTTGAAGTGAGCTTAGGATCTTCCCACTCCACCATCTTCCCCAGAAGTCTTCCACTTTAGCCATTTCTAAGTGGATATAATCAGTGGCATCATTTAAGTCCATTCACACTGTAGTACAACCATCATGACCATCATCACCAGACATTTTCATCTTCTTAAACTGAAATTTCATACCCATTAAACAGTAACTCTCTTTTCCCCTCTTCTCTTGGCCTCTGGCAGCCACCGTTCTACTTACCATCTCTATGAATTTGCCTGTTTTAATTACCTCATATAAATGAAGTCATACAGGATTTTCTCTTTTTTGACTGACTGACTTCTCTTAGCATGTTTTCTCTTAGCAACATATCTTTACATGTTGTATCATGTGCCAGAATTTCCTAAAGCTGATTAATACTCTTTTGTATATACTACATTTTGTTTATTCATTCATCTGTGAAGGATACTTGCTTCCACCTTTTGGCTATTGTAAATAATGCGGCAATGAACATAGATGCATAAATATTTCTTTGAGACCTTACATTCAGTTCCTTTGAATATGTAGATAGATAGATCTAGATAGAAGTAGAATTATTGAATCGTATGGTATTTCTATTTTTAATTTTTTTGAGAAACTGCCATACTGTTTTCCATAGCAGCTGCACTATTTTACATTCCCACTAACATGGCACAGAATTCCAATTTCTCTACATCCTTGCCAAATATTATTTTTTTTACTAGCAGCCATTCTAATATGTATGAAGTGTTATGTCATCTTGGGTTTGATATGCATTTCCCAATGATTAATGATGTTGAGCATTTTTTGATAAGCCTGTTGGCCCTTTATATGTCTTCATTGGAAATTTCTGTTCAAGTCTTTTACCCATATTAAAATCAGGTTGTTTAGTGTTTTGTTGTCATATCTTAAGAGTTCTTTATATATTCTAGATATTCTCTCTTTATTAGATACATGGTTTGCAAATATTTTTTCCCATGCCATAAATTGCCTTTTCACTATGTTGATTATGTTCTGTGATGCACAAAAGTTTTTTTTATTTTGATGCCCAATTTTTTTTTGTTACCTATGCTTATCCAAACAGTCATTGCCAAAGATACTGTATCATGAAGTCCCCCCCCCCCATATTTTCTTACAATATTTTATGGTTTTAGCTTTTATGTTTAGATCTTTGATCCATTTTGAATTAATTTTTTTTTCTTGGAAAGAGAGAGAGAGGGAGTGAGTGAGGAGCAGAGACAGGGAGAAAAAGAATCTCACAAGGGGCAGAGAGAGAGAGAGAGAGGGAGAAAGAAAGGGAGAGAGAGATGCAGGGTTCACCGTACATGGGGCTCATGCTTACCTGAAGCAGTGCTTGTGCTCACCCGAACCAGGCAGGACTCAAGCTCACCAGGGGTAGGGCTGGAACTTACTAACCGTGAGTTCATGACCTGAACTAAAGTCAGATGCTTAACTGGCTGAGCCACCCAGGTGTCCCTTGAGTTAATTTTTGTATATGGTGTAGGCCAAGGGTCTAACTTCATTCTTTTTTTCTCTAAAATATTTTTAATAACTAATTTAGCAGTGAAACTTGACCCGAACTTAAATGAGGCTCTTTGTCTTCATATGTGTGAATATTTTTACACATTACTACAGAAATATTTGATTTCAAGGTGCTGCCCCAGACCCCATTGGATGTATTACATGAGTCCAAAACCCCAAATTTTCTGAATTCCACAATTCCAAGTGCAACCTGCCCCAAGGAACCTCAGATATATGGGATAGTGGAACCCCTAAATGTTTTTCAGTGAAAAATTCGGGAATTTGCAAGCTGGTAGAGACCTTGGATTTCAGAGTGTAGAGCTCTCACCTTATGGATGAATACAGTGAGGTCAGAGTCCTTGGCATTCAGCTAATTGTAGGATTCAGGCTCTAACTCCTATCTCACTTTAAACTTAACAATGCATTTTGAGTTTGATCATTTTTAAAACAAATTTATTATATGCATAAAATAATGAAGCTTAAATGACTTACAGCGATAACAAAAAAGCCAAAAATAACTCTTAAGGCAACCAAAATGAATTACATCAATGGTAATAAAATACTTGGATATAGTGGTTGTAAATGATTATGTCTAAAGAAATAGGGTAATTATTCACACAGTATAGGATGTATTATATATTTACTCATTGAATAAACATTTATTAAGCATTTACTAAGTGTCAGATACATGCCTAGCAATTGGATGAGCTCATCTAAAAAGCATGTTTCAGGCATTTTACTTAGGAGTTTTTTGTGTATTTATTTTAACTTCAAACACGTATTTGTTGAATCGTAGCTCTCTCTAATAAACTATATAAACTTCAAATCCAGAGATGTCTTGTATTAGGTTAGGCAGCATTACCTCAGCATTAAGCAAGAGTAGGAGGCTCATGTCCCCTTACAAGATAACCCTTCATAGACTTTTCATCACATCTGCTGCCCCTTTGGTGGCCTGAACCACTGTTTTTAACATAGATTTCTGCAGTTGCTTTATATTTATACCTCGTGTCCCTGCTTCTCAGAATAGCAGCTGGAGAGATTGTTCAAAATTTATGTGAGCCAGGGGCACCTGGATGGCTCAGTTGGTTAAGCATCTGACTTCAGCTCAGGTGATGATCTCATCATGGTTCATGGGTTTGAGCCCTGTGTTAGGCTCCACACTGACAGAGCAGAGCCTGCTTGGGATTCTCTCTGTCTTCCTTTCTCTCTGCCCCTCCATGACTTGGACTTTCTCTCTCTCAAAATAAATCAATAAACTTAAAAAAAATCTTACATGAGCCAAATCACATTATTCTCCTCGAAAAAGAGTCAAAGTCCTCCAGATGGCCTACCAACTCCTCCCCTTCATGCCTTCCTCCTTCCATTCTGCCCTCTGCCCTGGCTGCCACTGTCTCCTGTGACCTCTGAGCTCCCAGGCTGTTCTGTCTTTCTGCAACACTGTCCCCAGGGGTCTGCGTGACTACTGCCCTCCTCTTCAGGACTTAGCTCAGATGAACCTGTCCTAATGTCTTATTTAAAATTGAAATCCCCTCAGCCTCTACTCCCCCAGGCACTCCCCATCTCCTTCTGCCAGATGTCCTTCTCACCTTGTAACAAACAATATAATTTGCCTTTTATTATGTTTACTGCTCTTGTCTGTTTCCACAAAAGCAGGAAATTTTGTTCACTGATGCTTCCTAAGGGCTTAAAACAGTGCCTGGCACCTGCAGGTGCCCTGGAAATAGCTGCCGATGAGGGAATGAAAGGTACGTTATGTGAGTGACTGGGGTACAGAGCCTTGGGAAGGAGCACAAGTGACAAGGACACAGAGGGAGACACAGAGCTTGGTTCCTTTCTTTGGTCAGCCTGCTGTATTCAAGCTTAAGCCCTTAAACACCAGTGGTCAGAGGTCAGAGAAAGGTTTAGGGAGGCACATATCATGCCCATCACCTCAGATAGGTCACCCTGTTCTGGAGCACAGAGGGAAGGGTGGAGGACAGGATTGCAAGTGGCAGTCCAGGTTATTCTTCCCCACTAATCTTAATGCCCTTTGGCTTCCTCAAAGTACACTGAGGATCATAGAGTGAAGTGGTTCTCAGTCATGGCTGATTCTGTCTGCTAGAGGACAGTTGGCATTGTTTGGAGATGTTTTTGGCTGTCACAACTGTGGAGTGCTACTGGCATATCTGAGTAGAGACCAGGGATACTGCTGAACATCTTACAGTGACACCTTGCAATGATCACCATCATGAGGAAGAACTATCCAGCACTCAATGTTAAACAGTGCTGTGGCTGAGCAGACCTGGTATAGAATATTCAAGAGACCAACTCTCAAATCTGTGAGCACCCTGGTTTACAGTAGAAACAGAGAAAGCGCCTTCTTTTGTTCTGGTGGTTCCTTGGCTGTCTTTCTTACCTCCCTCTGTCACCTCTCCCCCTGTCTGCCCACAATTGTCCTTGGGGCCAGGCCACCTGCTTCACTGTTGTTCTGCTCAAGAACTGGAGGTACTACAGGAGACCAAGCATGAGCAGAAGGTGGGATGGTGAAATAGGCCGCCAGGGGACATATGTGGTGTTGTTTGTTCAGACTCGAGGTGGAATGTGCTGTCACACGAGCAGAAGCTGACTGTCTGGTTTGTTCTGATAGTAATTCCCCTGTGAACACTCTTCTTGAACGTGTCTTAGATAAAAACCAGCCTGGGAGTTCCTTTGCTGTGTGGGTTTGGTCATGTGTTTCTGCCTTCAGAGGTCCTGTTAGGCTGTGTGGATTCTTCAGAGTTCCTATGGCCACAGGATTTGGAATCTTGTGGACTGAATTTTGCAATAGCCAAGGATTTAGTAAAGAGTAACTTTCATTATGAAGTCTGTTGGAATTCTCAGGCAGAGAGCCCTTAGAGACATGAGCAGCCGGCCATCAGTCCTTCCTGCTGCAGGAAGCCTGCAGACTAATTTAGGACTAGCCCCTGCCCAGCCTGTGGCAAGGCCCGACAACTCATGCAGCAGCTCCCAGTGTCCATGGAGACCTTTGTGCTAAGTGCTCTGCAGGATCCCATTTTAAATTTTTTCAAAATGTTTATTTATTTTTGAAGGAGAGAGAGACAGAGTGTGAAGAGGTGAGGGGCAGACAGAAAGGGAGACACAGAATCCGAAGCAGGGTCTAGGCTTTGAGCTGTCAGCACAGAGCCCGACGTGGGGCTCAAACTCATGGACGACGAGATCATGACCTGAGCCAAAGTTGGTGCCCAACTGACGGAGCCACCCAGACGCCCCTGCAGGATCCCATTTAACCCTTAACCGGGGGTCTCCAGGCATGGCAGCTCCCAGGGCATGAGATCTGTGTGATCACAGGGCCCCCTCTCAGAAGGGCTCAGCACTTGGTTGAGTGCTTTTCTGTGGCCATCTTTGAAATTCTTAATGATTTTTTTTTAACAAGGGGTCCCATGTTGGCATTTTGTGTTGAGCTCTGAAAATCATAATGCCAGGCCTGTTGCTTAGTCGTCTGTGCTCACAAATCCCTGGAAGATGCACACCTTCCCTCCTCCTAGTTTCCTCCATGATCCCAAACTCTGCCTTCAGCATTATTCTTAGGACATCAGGAGTCCCTGGCCTGCTCCAGACCCCTTTGGTGGCCTCAGCCGCTTTATCCTAAGATGAATCAAGGGGCATCAGAAGTCCTTGTTGTCATGTCCTCATCCTCCCCCTACATTCCCTCCAACTGAGTGAATTCTCTCTTGTGTTTTTTTTTTATTACCTTTTACCTCTTTACTGAGGGTGCTCCTTAGTAATCCATCTTTAATAAGGTTAGGTTTATAGGTGCAAGCCATCACCATATCTTGTTTCATTATTGGTACCATGTCCTGGAAGCATATCCACGGAGAAGGGCATTACCTTTGTGGGGAAGAGTGTTTGCTCCAGACTTTGTCTGCCCTAATCCTCATTTTTGTTCTCTGTCGCATGATCACTCTGGGACTTTGGGCTATTAATATACATGGTCATTGCTGTAATTTCATCATTTATTCAACAGATATTTACCGTCCCCATTTAGGGCCTGGTGCTGTCCATGGGGCCTCCTCCCGAGTCGTGAACATTCCCAGCATATATGTGCAGTTCTGGGCACAGGCCTGGGTAATGCCAGTGAGGATCATGCCTGCCCATTTACACAGCTGGCTTGTTTGACTCAGAATTGACTTCTCATCATTGCACTTTCTTTTGCCTTCTGGTCATCAGACTTGGACTCTCTAATCCTCTAGGGCAGAGTTTCCCAACCTGTACCTGAAAAACCATTGCATTAGAATCAGCTGGTGATGTAGCTGGAAATCTGAATTTTCAACAATGGAACTAAATCTGATAACACACGCTGGCTTGGGAACCACTTGGTAGTGGTTCTCAACAAGCAGTCCTCTGCCCTGGGGTGCTAAAAATACCTATGCCTAGCCCCACTCCTGGCCAACCAAGAGGAATTTCTTGTTGGGGTTCAGGCATCCATATTTTTTTTTTAATTTTTTTTTTAACGTTTTATTTATTTTTGAGACAGAGACAGAGCATGAACGGGGGAGGGGCAGAGAGAGAGGGAGACACAGAATCGGAAGCAGGCTCCAGGCTCTGAGCCATCAGCCCAGAGCCCGACGCGGGGCTCGAACTCACCAACCACGGGGCTGGAACTCACCGACCGCGGGGCTCGAACTCACCGACTGCGAGATCGTGACCTGAGCCGAAGTCGGACGCCCAACCGACTGAGCCACCCAGGCGCCCCCAGGCATCCATATTTTTAAAAAACACTTTTTACGTAGCCTGCTTGGGATTCTCTTTCTCTCTCTCTCTCTCTCTCTCTCTCTCTCTCTCTCTCTCTCTCTCTCTGCCCCTCCTCTGCTCGCATGCTCTGTCTCAACATAAAAATAAATAAAACATTTTTAAAAAATGCTTTTCTTGTAGATTATAATGCACAATGAGGACCGAGCAACTGCTCTTGTCCCTTTGCTGTATAGCAGACCTACGAGCCCTCGATTTAAGAACACAAATATCCCCCCACTCCCCCATCCACACACACACTGTCTTCCCTTCTTGGACCAAATAATTGGGGGAAAAGACCATTTTATTCCCCAAATAGTTTGTTCTGTCTTTGCGTGTTGGACCATAGCCTTTCCTTCCACCAGTCTGTGGTGCTGGCACATCAAAACAACAACAGCACCTAAGATGTAACACAAGGAAGTAACTGCAACTTCTTTGTAGCTCCTGGTGTTAAATCTTCCTGGAGCTGGACTCGGACTGCACATACAGTAAGGTGCATTCCACTGAGACTAACAAAAACTTGCTGGTTAAGGTAGCATCTCAGATTTATTAATTTCTTAAGTGCCAAACACTAGGTGAAGTGTTTAAATATATGATTGCATGGATTCCTCATAAGAGTGCCGCAAAGTATGAGTGCTGATATTCTCTCCACTTCACAGACAGGGACACTGAAGATTTGAAAGATTAAATAGCTTGCCATGGTCACAGCTGGGAGGGGTTGGGGCTGGCATATAAATCAGCCCAGATACTCAACCACTTGGTGAACTAATGAAAAATAAGCAGTGTCCTCTAGATCTGTATGGATATTCATGTACTCATGGACTAGATATACCCCTGCCCTGGTTTCAGGACATGCGCCAAAAGGATTAGAAGGATGCTGTTTACCACTCATTCTCTGCTCTGAGTATGAAGCTGTGCGAAGGGTTGGTGAGATTTTGGTCTTTGCTGTAGATTTTTGTTTAGGTGGGTGGTTGCTCTTTACTGCCATCTGCTGGCTATCTGGACCAAGCACAGGCCAGAGCCCCACATTTCTCATAGAGGAGTGCCCAAGAAGGCAACCTCACCTATTCAAAATGCCTTCAGCCCATACTGTCAAAAGTCTCTGAAACATGCACTTGTCCAGAAGAAAAGAGAACTGTGATTTTAAATATTTAGGATGGTTTTTCCTGGAGCTCTCTTTATTAGTGGATTTTATATCCGTATTTAAAATAATAGCTTATGTTTTTCTGACTCCCATAACAGAAGACAAAAAGCGAAAATAGCTTAGTCATTTCTCAATGCAACGGCAATCTTGGCCAGTCTGGCTAGGAAACCACGATTACATTACTGTTCTCTGCATTTGTGTCAGAGAAGGTAAAACCGAGTCTTAGTAGACAAGAGAAGAACAATACTGTCAGAACCCTGTCAGGGATCTGCCACAACACCAGGGACTCTCCAGAATGTACCCAGAAGAGACTTCGCTGTTCTCTTCACCAGTCTTGCATGCAGAACAGCAATTAGGTTCAGAAATGATGAAAATAGGATATTATTAGCAAACTTGAATACAGTTCTATGCCTGCTGAGGTGTTTTCAGGAAGTGATTCCTATTTTAAACAGTTACCTTGGATGTCAGAGTGGTCCAGTATCCTATTCCATCTTTTTAGGTAGACTCCTGGGATTGACCTATCTGATGTGGCAAAACATAATTTATCTGTTGGAAGAACTAAGTATTTATGGAGAGACTGAGTTGGTCTCTGAGAGAAAATGTTCACATCTCATTAAGTTTATATTGTAAACAATGAAAATGTAACAAATCCTTCCCTCCTTCTTTCTCCTCCCTCTGCCCATATTTAGTCAGAAATTATCCATATCAACTTTATTCTATTGCTTTTGCCTTCTGTAAAGCCTCTCCCATATGTTGATTAGTTGAGTGGAATCTTTTTTATCAAATGAAATCTGCTGTGAAACAAATTGTGAGGTGCTGAGGGAAAACAGAGGTGGGATCCTCAAACTCTGACTCTTGGTCTCTTGATTTCCCACCCTCTCCTTGCCAAACCCTGTAGGCCCTAGGGAGGAATCCAAGAACCCTCTGGACACAGTCTGAGAACACAGTGGGCACTGTATAACTTGACAGGCTCATCAGTCTTCACTGAGTTGGAAAGTTTTTCTTTGTTCCTAAACCTCTTTTTAAAAGACAAATCAAACATTGTAAAAATGTTAACATTTGTCACTTCCAGCTGGCAGATTGTTTTTTATAATCTTGAACCTTTCTGAATCTGTTCCCCAAAATAAGTAGGTACAAGAATAGTCGGGGTGGTGGCGAGAAAAAACTGTTTGTATACTGGACCAAATAAAATGCCAGATCTCTGGGAGAAATTTCAGTTTTCGAGCCATTTAGCCTCATGGAAGAGGATGTGCTGTTGGAGGCCATGGGGAGAACTGGCATACTCATGCTTACGGGACAGCCACAGGTGCCAGGCCTGCTCAGAAAGGGGGAGTCTTGAAGACAGTGGAATTAGGAGGGGATTGTGGTTTGGCTCTTTCAATAACAGTTAAACACACTGCTGAGACCTGTGCGTATATCTGTACGTGTCCATCATTTTTGTTGAGATGTAATTGATATGACATCATCTCAGGTGTACATAATGATTCAATATGTGTATATATTGCAAAATGATCACTGCAGTAAGTGTAGTTAATGTCTGTCACCACACAGTTACAATTTTTTTCTTTTACTGCGAACTTTTAAGATCTACTCTCTGATCAAGTTACAGATATACAACACAGTGTTGTGAGCCTATAGTCGTCATGTTGTTTGTTACATTCCCAGGACTTAACTTATTTTAGAACTCTATGTTTGTATGTTTTGACTACCTCTTGCCTACCTCACACCCCCACCCCACACCTGAACAACCACCAATCTGTTCCCTGTATCAGTGAATTCGGGTTTGCTTGTTTGTTTTTTAGATTCCACATAAAAGTGACTTCATATAATATTTGTATTTCTCTGACTTATTTCACTTAGCATAATGCCCTCAATTGGTGTCTCCTTTTTTATGGCCGAATAATATTCCTGTGTGTGTGTGTGTATGCATGTATGCCACATTCCTTTATCCACCGATAAACCCTTAGCCCGAACATGGAAGCAGCCTATTGTAAATAATGCTACAGTGAAAATGGAGTTTCGTTTTCCTTTTGAATTAGTGTTCTTGTTTCCTTTGGGTAAATATCTGTCTGTGGAATTGCTTGATCATGTGCTAGTTGTATTTTTAATTTTTGAGAAACCTCCACGTCGCTTACTACAGTGGCTGCACCAGTTTACCTTTCCGCCAGCGGTGCACAAGGGTTCCCTTTTCTCCACATCCTCACCAACACATGTTATTTCTTGTCTCTTTAAATGATAGCCATTGTGCAATGGTATCTCATTGTGGTTTTGATTTGCATTTCCCTGATGATGGGTGATATCCAGCACTTTTTCATGCATCTGTTGGTTAGCTGTAGGTCTTCTTTGGAGAAATGTCTATTCACATTCTCTGCCCATTTTTAAATTGGATTCTTTATTTTATTTTATTTTTTTGCTTGAG
Source organism: Panthera leo (assembly GCF_018350215.1). Classification (NCBI taxonomy): domain Eukaryota; kingdom Metazoa; phylum Chordata; class Mammalia; order Carnivora; family Felidae; genus Panthera; species Panthera leo. Next base: position 73,319,994 of record NC_056681.1, read on the forward strand.
CTGCATGAGTTATTTATGTATTTTGGATATTCACATCTTATCAGATATTTGATATGCCAATACCTTCTTCAGTAGGTTACCTTTTCATTTTGCTTTTGCTTTTGCTTTCCTTTGCTGTGCAGGAGCTTCTTAGTTTGAAGTAGTCTCAGTTGTTTATTTTTGCTTTTGTTGCCTTTACTTTTGGTGTCAGGCAAAAAAATCATTGCCAAGAGTGACTTCAGAAAGCCTACATTTCCTTCTAGGAGTTTTATGGTTTCAGCTCTTATGCTCTTTTTTGTTTTTAAATGTTTATTTATTTGTTTTGAAAGAGAGTGTGTGTGTGTGAGTAGGGAAGGGAGAGAGAGAGAGAGGGAGAGAGAGTCCCAAGCAGGCCCCATACTCAACATACCACAATCACCATGAGATCACAACCTGAGCTGCATTCAAGAGTCTGATGCTTAACCAACTGAGCCACCCAGCTCATATATTCTTGAATCCATAATGAGTTAACTTCTATGTATGGTGTAAGATAGTGGTCCAGTTACATTCTTCTGTGTGTGGCTGTCCAGTCTTCCCAACACTCACTATTGAAAAGACTGTCCCTTTCCCACTGTCCCTTGATTCCTTTGTCATAAATCAATTGACCATATATCTATGGGTTGCTTTCTGGAGTCTCAATTCTGTTCCACTGATCTGTGTGTATCTCTGTTTATACCAATATCATACTGTTTGGGTTACTGTAGCTTTGTGATAGAATTTGAATTCAGGAAGCATGTTGCCTCCAGCTTTGTTCTTAAGATTGTTTTGTCTATTCAGGGTCTTTCGTGGTTCCATACAACAAATTTTAGGGTTGTTTATTCTACAAAAAATGCCATTAGCATTTTGATAGGGATTGCATTGAAACTGCAAAGTGCTTTGTGTCGTATGGGCATTCTACTTATTTTAAAAGTCTTAATTTTTTTCAGTTCATAAGCATGGAATATCTTTCCATGGATTTGTGTCATCATCAGTTTTTTTCATCAATGTCTTATAGTTTTTAGTGTACAGGTCTTTTACCTCCTTAGTTAAATTTATTCCTAGGTATTTATTCTTTTTGATGCAATTATAGGTGGGTTTGTTTACTTAATTTCTCTTGTTGATAGGTCATTTTTAGCATATACAAATGCAGCTGATTGGGGGTATTGATTTTGTATCCTGCAACTTCATTGAATTTGTGATTAGTTCTAAATTTTTTGTGATCCTTTAGTGTTTTCTATATATCAAATCATGTTATCTGCAAATAGTGGCAGTTTCACTTCTTCCTTAACAATTTAGGTGCCTTTTACTTCTTTTTTTTGCCAAGTTGCCCTGAGTAGGACTTTCAAATACTACACTGAATAAGTGACAAGAGTAGGTATCCTTATCTTGTTCCTCATCTTAGAAAAAAGCTTTTAGCTTTTCCCCATTGAGTATAATGTTAGCTGTATACTTGTCGTATGTGGCCTTTGTTATGTTGAGTTACATTCCCTCTATGTGTGCTTTGTTGAGAGTTTTTATCATAAATGAATAATGAGTTTTGTCAGATGCATTTTCTGTATCTATTGAGATGATCATATGACTTATATCCTTCACGTTGTTAATGTGGTGTACCATATTGATTGGTACATAGATGTTGTACCATTCTTGCATCCCTGGAATAAATCCCTCTTGACCATGGTGTAAGAATCTTTTATGGTATTGTTGAATTTGATTTGTAAAAATTTTTTCATGACTTTCAAATCTATGCTTATCAGGCAAGTGGCCTATAATTTTTTTTAATGTATATAATTTACTGTCAGATTGGCTTACATACAAAACCCAGTGCTCATCCCAACAAGTGCCCTCCTCAGTGCCCATCAGCCAGTTTCCCTCTGCCCCACCCCCTCATCCACCTTAGTTTATTCTCTGTATTTATTTATTTTAATTAATTTTTAAAATTTACATCCAAGTTAGTTAGAGTATAGTGCAACAACGATTTCAGGAGTAGATTCCTTAATGCCCCTTACCCATTTAGCCCGTCCCCATTCCCACAACCCCTCCAGTAACCCTCTGTTCTCCATATTTAAGAGTCTCATGTTTTGTCTCCCTCCCTGTTTTTATATTATTTTTGCTTCCCTTCCCTTATGTTCATCTGTTTTGTATCTTAAAAGTCCTCATATCAGTGAAGTCATATGATATTTGTCTTTCTCTAATTTCGCTTAGCATAATACCCTCGAGCTCCATCCACATAGTTGCAAATGGCAAGATTTCATTCTTTTTGATTGCTTAGTAATACTCCATTGTATATTTATACCACATCTTCTTTATCCATTCATCCATCGAGGGACATTTGTGCATTTTCCATACTTTGACTATTGTTGATAGTGCTGCTATAAACATTGGGGTGCATGTGCCCCTTCAAAACAGCATACCTCTATCCCTTGGATAAATACCTATTAGTGCAATTGCTGGGTCATAGGGTAGTTCTATTTTTAATTTTTTGGGGAACCTCCACACTGTCTTCCAGAGTGGCTGCACAAGTTGGCATTCCCACCAGCAGTGCAAAAGAGATCCTCTTTGTCTACATCCTCGCCAACATCTGTTGTTGCCTGAGTTGTTAATGTTAGCCATTCTGACAGGTGTGACATAGTATCTCATTGTGGTTTTGATTTGTATTTCCCTAATGATGAGTGATGTGGAGCATTTTTTCATGTGTCGGTTGGCCATCTGGATGTCTTCTTTGGAGAAGTGTCTATTCATGTTTTTTGCCCATTTCTTCACTGGATTATTTGTTTTTTGGGTGTTGGGTTTGATAAGTTCTTTATAGATTTTGGATACTAACCCTTTATCTGATATGTCATTTGCAAATATCTTCTCCCACTCCATTGGTTGCCTTTTAGTTTTGCTGATTGTTTCCTTTGCTGTGCAGAAGCTTTTTATTTTGACAAGGTCCCAATAGTCTATTTTTGCTCTTGTTTCCCTTGCCCCTGGAGACGTGATGAGTAAAAAGTTGCTGCGGCCAAGGTCAAGGAGGTTTTTGCCTGCTCTCTCCTCAAAGATTTTGATGGCTTCCTGTCTTACATTTAGGTCTTTCATCCATTTTGAGTATTTTTGTGTATGGTGGTAGGAAAGTGATCCAGGTTCATTTTTCTGCATATCGCTGTCCGGTTTTCCCAGCACCACTTGCTGAAGAGACTGTCTTTATTCTATTAAGTATTTGTCAAAGATTAGTTGGCCATATGTTTCTGGGTCCATTTCTGGTTTCTCAATTCTGTTTCATTGATCTGAGTGTCTATTCTTGTGCCAGTACCATACTGTCTTGATGATTACAGCTTTGTAATATAGCTTAAACTCGGGCCTGTAAATTTTTTGTGAAATCTTTGCCTGGTTTTTATATCGAGTTTATTGAGGCCTCATACAATCAGTTTGGAAGGGTTTCCTCCTCTTATATTTTTTGGAAGCATTTCAGAAGGATTGATAATAATTCTTTAAATGTGTAGTAGAATTTGCCAGTGAGGCCATTTGATACTGGGTTTTCCTTTGCTGGAGGTTTTTGATTACTGATTCAATTTCCTTACTCAGTATTGGTCTGCTCATATTTTCTACTTCTTCATAATTCAGTCTTGGTAGATTGTATGTTTCTAGGGATTTTTCCATTTCTTTTAGTTTGTCCAGTTTGTATGTATATGTCTCTTTATAGCAGTCTCTTACAATCCTTTGTATTTCTGTGGTATCAGTTACAAGGTCTCCTCTTTCACTTCTGATTTTATTTAAGTCCTCTCTTGTTTCTTGGTGAGTTTAGCTTAAGGTTTGTCTATTTTGCTTTTCTCTTAACAAAAAAAAACAACCAAACAAACAAAAAAACACCCAACTCTTAGTTTTGTTGCTATTGTTGATATTTTGTTGATATTTTCTATTGTTTTTTAGTCTCTTACTTAATTTATTTCTGCACTGCTCTTTATTTCCTTCCTTCTCCTTACTTTGAGCTTCATCTGTTCTTCTTTTTCTAGTCCTTGAAGTATAAAGTTAGGTTGCTAATTTAAGATCTTTTCTGTTATTTAATGTAGGTTTTTATCTCAGTGAACTTCGCTCTTAGAACTGCCCTTGCTGCATCTTAAAGGTTTTGGTATGTTATATTTCTATTTTCATTTTTAAAAATTTCTTTTGATTTCTTGTTTGACCCATTGATTGTTTAGTAGCATGTTGTTTCATCATCACATATATGTGAATTTTCTAATTTTGTTCTTGTCATTGATACCTAATTTCATACCTTTGTGATCAGAAAAGATGTTTAGTATGATTTCAGTCTTCTTAAATTTGTTAAGAATTGTGGCCTAATGTGTGATCTATCCTGGAGAATATTCCATATGCACTTGAGAAGAACTCACCTTCTGTTGCTTTGGGATGGAATGTTTTTTAAATGTCTTTTAAGTCCATCTGTCTAATGTGTCGTTTAAGGCCATTGTTTCCTTATGATTTAATGTCTAGATCATCTATCCTTTGAGGAAAGTAGGGTATTAAAGTCTGCTACTGTATTGTATTGCTCTACATATTTATCCATTTAGGTCTGTTAATGTTTGCTTTATATATTTAGGTTTTCTTGTGATGTGTGCATAAACATTTACAAATATGTCTTCTTGCTGGATTGACAACTTTATCATTATATAATGACCTTCTTTGTCTCTTACTGCAGTCTTTGTCTTGAAGCCTAACTTGTATAGGTATCCCAGATTTCTTTTGGTTTCTGTTTCCATGGAATATCTTTTTCTATCCCTTTACTTTTAGTCTTTGTGTGTCCTTAAATCTGAAATAAGTCTGTTGTAGGCAGTGCATAGATAGGTCTTTGGGTTTTTTTTATCCATCAGCCACCCTGTGTCTTTGGATTGGAGAATTTTTTCCATTTACATTTAAAGTAATTATTGATCGGTATTACTGTCATTTTGTTCATCGTTTTATGACTATTTTGTAATTCCTTTGTTCTTCTCTTGCTTTCTTCCTTTGTGTTTTGATGATTTTCAGTAGTGGTATGCTTAGATTTCTTTATCTTTACTGTATCTATTATAGTTTTGTTTTGTGATTGTCATGAGGCTTTTACAAAACAACTTATAACAGAATATTTTAAGTTGATAATAGTTTGAATGCCTGATAAAGCTTAACATTTTTACTCCTCCCTGCCCCCCTATTTTGTTTTTGATGTTACAACTTAATATCTTTTTTCTTTTGTCCATTAACAAATTATTATAGTTATAGTTTTTATTACTTTTGTCTTTTAACTTTCATACTATCTTTATATGTAATTAACCCACCACCTGTACAACATTAAATTATTCTGAATTGTACTCTATATTTGCCTTTACAGATGGGATTTAGACTTTCTTATGTTTTCCTATTATTGATTGGTGCCCTTTTATCTCAACTTGAAGAAGTCCCTAGAACATTTCTTGTCAGGCTGTTCCAGTGGCGATGAAGTCTTTGAACTTTTAATTGTGTGGTGAAGTCTTTCTCTTTCAATTCTGAAGGACAACTATTACAGGTAGTATGTTTTTAGTTGGCAGTTTTTTTCTTCAGCAAGTTAAATATATTGTGCCACTCCCTCTGGACTGCAAGGTTTCTGCTGAAAAATCTGCTTTAAGTCTTAAATTGTTTTTCTCTTGCTGCCTATCAGATTCCTTGTCTTTAACTTTTGACACTTTAATTATAATGAGTCATAGTATAGGTTTCTTTGGGTTACCTTATGTGGAGTTCTCTGTGTGTCCTGGATCTGGATGTCTGTTTCCTTCCCCATGGTAGGGAAATTTTCAGCCATTATTTCTGCAAATGAGTTTTCTGCCCCATTCTCTCTCTCTTCTCCCCTAGGACCCTTATAATGCCAATGTTAGTCTACTTGATATTGTTGCATAAGTCCCTTAAGCTGTCTTCACTCTTTTTCATCCTTTTTTCTTTCTGTTGCTCTCATTGGGTGCGTTCCACTGCCCCATGTTTGAGTTTACTGATGTTTTTCCTTCCTCATCTAGTCTGCTGTTGAACCCCTCTAGTGTATTATTCAGTTATTATATTCTTCATCTCTGTGATTTCTCTTTCGTGCTTTCTTATAGTTTTAATTTCTTCATTGAAATTCTCACTTTGTTCATGCTTTGTTCTCCTGAGTTTAGTAAGCATCTGAATGGCTGTTATTTTTGAACTCTTTATCAGGTAGATGACTTATTACCAATTCATTGTGTTTTTTTCTGAGATTTTTATGTTGTTCTCTTGAGCATGTACTTCTGTTTGTTCATTTTTTCCTTGACTCTCATTCTTGGTTTCTCAGCTTCAGATAAAACAGCCACCTCTCCAGTCTTAAAGAGATGGCCTCATGTAGATGAATCTTACTGGGTTTTTTTAAGTTTTTTCTTTGTAATGTTTATTAGAGAGACAGAGCATGAGTGGGAGAGGGGAAGAAAGAGAGGGAGACACAGAATCGTAAGCAGGCTCCAGGCTCTGAACTGGACGGAGCTGGACATGGGACTCGAAATCACTATCTGCAAGATCCTGACCTGAGCTGAAATTGGATGATTAGCTGACTGAGCCACCCAGGAGCCCCTGAATCTTACTGTTTAACGCTGCCCTAGCTCTTGATTGTCTTTCAAACCTTTATGATGGTATAAACAGCCTACTTCGTTCTTTGTCACTTCTGGTAGTTGAAGGTAAGCTAAGACCTGTCAGTGTCCCAAAAGGTAGGATCTTAGCACCTATATTCAATCTGACTGGGAGCCAAACCTCAGACAGCAGCTTTTAAAGTAAATACATGTAGCTATTTCAGAGAAAGAGCCAGAGATGGGCATTTTTGTTTGTTCTCTCTGCACTGAGCCCTGGGGTGATAGCTAGTTAAGAATTTTTTGTTTGTTTGCTTACCCTGCCATTGCATCTGTGAACACAAGCTCTGGTGGCTTTCAGAACCAGGTTATCAAGAGATGTATCCTTTGAGGGCAAGGTACAAAAGCTGGGGTCCCAGACCTGTGCATAAGCTCCTTTCTTGGAGACACTGATGACCTGGTAGGACAGAGGGACAGTGTAAAGATGGTACCCACCGGCCTCCCTGATCTCTGGAGAGGATTGCATTCAACCTCTAGATGTGTATTTATTTAGAAGTTGGCCCTTCAGGCCACAGCTTTGAAGATGGTACCTCAGTCTTCTTTGTCTCTGCTGCCTTAGGGGGTAGTTGATTAACAATGGTTTCTCAGATTTCTCCATTTGCCTCTGGGTGTTGTATGTAAGTGACGAATCACTGAATTCTGCTCCTGAAACTAATATTGCACTGTATGTTAACTAACTAGGATTTAAATAAAAGTTTGGAAAGGGAAAATAAATAAAAGTAAAATATATTTTATAGATAATAAGGGAAATTTTATTGTGAACTGGACGATACCAAATTTTGTCAAGTATGGTTATGGTACTATGGCTATATCAAAGGTCCATATTATTAGAGATGCCAACTAAAGTATGGGAGGTACAAAATTATATGATTACTGAAATTTGCTTTTAAAAGAAAAAAGAAATAGAGGCTTATGTGGGAAAATTTGATAATTATTAAATCTGAGTGAAGGATAAAAAATAAAACTGTTTTTCCATTTGTTACAGTCCTGTAGGATCAATGAATGTAGGCACTGCTGGCGGAAAGTTCAAGGGGTGACCCTTGGGCAGTAGCCACAAAAACCATGGTGCCCCTTGTATCTTTCCTGGAGATAACAGCAAGCTGGAAGGCAGAGGGAAGTGTCTATGTGGCACCCTCCGGCCTCTTCAGTCTTTGCGGAGTATTTCAGTAGGCCTCTAGATGTGTGCTAGGTTAGATGCCTGCCCTTCAGACTGAAACTTTAAGCAAATAGGCCTGTTTCACTGAAAGACTGGGTATTTCAGCTACCCCTGCACCAGACCCTGGAATATAGGCACAGTGAACCCACTGTTTTTCAGTTTGCTATAACCTTGTGGATCTTGTGGATACAAGCCCTATTGGCTTTCAAAACTAGGTATTTGGGGGGTTCACCTCTCAGGTGCAGGTCTTAAGTAGTGGAGTGCCAGATGTGGTGTTCAAACCCTCCACTTCTCAGAAAGAAGCTCATAGTTGTGAGCTTCCCAATCGTGGGTTACTGGCCCAAGGGTGGGATTTATATTGAGATTATGTCTGAGCCTACCCTACTCATTTAGATGTGAGGGTTTGTGTGTGTGTGTGTGTGTGTGTGTGTGTGTGTGTGTGTGTGTGTCTGTTTTGTTGTTTGCCTGATACATAGGAATTGTTCAAGTACTTTTGGATTTCTTTCAGAGGGAATTGTCCCATATGTCGCTGTCGATTAGGTGTGACCATGGGAGGAGGTGAATTCGGGATCCTCCTACATTCCATCTTGAACCAGAACCTTGTATATATCATTTTAATTGATTTTTGGTGTATAAATGTCTGCTTACAAATGTCTTGCTCCTCTTTAGAATGTAATTTCCAATAGGGCATGGGCTGGCTTGTTCACTGTTCAAGCTCTGGTCTTGGGCACATGGTAGGCACTTAAAAAAATTGTTTGAATGAGTGAGTCAATATATCCCTCCTTTAAATGGTTTCATTGAGGATGAGGATATTCTTTTATTTCTTGGTCATCTCCAAGGACACAAGAAATGTTTGTGATTCTAATGTTTTATTTTATTCAGCCATTTTCATTGAGCATGTACTACATGTCAAACACTGTGGTAGGTACTGAGGATGCAACAGTGTATAAAACTGAGAGAACTCCTGTATTCACAGACATTAGTGAGATGAAACAGACAATAAATATAATAAAAAGTAAATTATTTGAGATTTTACTGATACTGCCGTGGAATTAACATCCCTCTTTACTTCCTGTTTTCTGAAGAACAAGGTGTTGTACCTCTTCTGGAATAAAATCATAGGTGATCCTAAGGATCTGCTGGGAGGACAGCAGGGAGACACATTGACTCCCCTCCTGGAAGAAACTGGACTGTGTTAATTACAGAGTGGTAACTAAACCTCTAGAATAGAAAAGCGTGAGAAAGAGATAAGGACAAGAAAGGGACAGGGCAAAGAGATTGTTGCTATAAGGCAGAGTTGCCTGCCGCTAAGCTGCCTGCCCTGTCATTCTGCAGTCTTCCTCTGGCTGCTTTCACCACGTCCCTGTCCGTCCCAACCTTGAAAGCCTGTCACGATGTTTGCTAGAAAGGTTTTGAATGACCCTGAACTAACCGTTGCCAAGGTATCTCTACTTACTAAAAGCAGGAATAATAAATCTGCCGGTGTGCTTTCTCCTTCCATTTCAAGACATGTAACTGCATTCAGAGCAAGGGGTAAAGAGAGTTACTGCGTGTAAAAATAGGCTTGTGCCTCAAAAAAAAAAAAAAAAAATACTTTTTTTTGTAAATAAATGCATCATCTCATCGGATCCTTTTAAGGCCACTGTGAATTGGTTAAAGTGAGGATTACAAAGTGTGCCCATATACCCCCAGTTAACCCTTCTTTTGTCCCAGCATCCCATTTGCCTTAGCATTTGTCCTGGATTTTTTTTTTATGGACTTAATTTTTTTAGAGCAGCTTCAGGTTCACAGCAAAATTAAATGGAAGGTATAGAGATTTCTCCTATCCCCCCTGCCACCATGTATGCCCCGCCTCCCTGACTGTCCACACCCCCCACCGGAGTGGTACATTTGTTACCGTGGGAGAAGCTACATTGATGCATCATCACTCAAAGCCCGTAGTTGGCATTAGAGTTCACATTCAGTGTTGTATATTCTGTGCATATTACATGCATAGTAACATGTATCTACCATGATAGTGAGGAGTTTCAGGGCCTTGGAAATCCTCTGTGCCCTGCCTATTCGTTCCTCTGTTCTGGACTTTTCATTTTGTAATGCAGTGTCACTATAATTTTATCTTTGAAAATATTTTGATAGAACTTTTTATTTTAACATGGTAAAGCTTCTTTCTTGGTGAAAAAAATAAACATTTTTGAAGTATGTAAATTTAATTTGACTTTCACAGTAGTCACAATTTGGATGATAAATTACATGGTCTCCTTAGTTATAGTCTGCATTTAATGCAGAGAAAAACTGGTCTCCAGAGAGAAAGGGACACTCCTGGTGTGTCTGGCCAGTCAAGTGTAGAGCAGGACTAAAGACCTGTGCTCTGACTTCTGGTACTTTCTACGCCGAAGACACGAAGCCCACTAGGGAGACGACTCAGATCTCAAAGCTTACCACATCCCTGCCTTATTTACAGTACTTATGAAAGTGGGATTCTATCTGTATTTCTAATTCAGACCTGAGAAAACTCACCAAGTGAATAAATAATGTACATGGTAAGCATCAAAACTGACAAGAAGTTCAAGAGATCACAAATCAGACAGGCAAATAAAGACCTGCCTGGAGAGTATGAAGTACTCCTGAGGTGGAAGATTGTGTTTCAAAGAAGTACTGTGCCTTTAGAGAGCATTGTATAAAATGTTAAGTGGGGGAAGAATAGCATCTTCACTGACAAATGTTTGATGGTATTTTGAGACTGAAATCAGTTTCATTTGCATATTTCTGGGACATGGTACATCTGTTTATCCAGCAAAATGAGTCTAGGTTCTGATCATAGTAAACTTACCCAATATGACAATTAGCCATTCTGGAGTATCACCCACATAGAATTTTAACATAGCGTTAGGGGCGCCTGGGTGGCTCAGTCGGTGAAGCTGTCTGACTTTGGCTCATGTTATGATCTCGCAGCTCATGAGTTTGAGCCCCGCATGGGGCTCTGTGCTGACAGCTCAGAGCCTGGGGCCTGCTTCTGTGTCTCCCTCTCTCTCTGCCCCTCCCCCACTGGTGCATGCTCGTTTGCGTGCGCACGTGCTCTCTCTCTTTCTCTCACTCTCTCAAAACTAAAACTAAACATTAAATTTTTTTTTTTGTTTTTAAGTTTTAATACAGTGTTAGCATCCTAAAGACTGAAGTGACTGTTAACTTTTCCGTAGTAAATCAGAAGTACATTATTTCAAAAAGGGATAGGTTTTCATAAAGACCTATTTCTTCTCATACTCATTTTAAGATGTAGTATTTCACATGCATCCTGATGTAAAAACACATGGTTATCCTAAGTCAGGACTACTCATGTGTAAAATCCAGATGGTGAGGGGTAAGGAAATGGTAAATAATACAGGATGGCGTGTGGTGTTGGTGTTTCTCCTTCAGGAGTTTTTAAGATGTGTTACATTAGATGCTATCCTGGTGAAAGGACATGTAGGTGTTTTCCTTTCTTCGTCAATGGTGTGAATACACGCTTTCATTTTATTTAATTGCTTGTTTCCCTCAGGCCTCTCCATCCGGAGCGTGTGCTGGAAAGCAGACCGCCTCCTAGCAGGGACCCAGGACAGTGAGATATTTGAAGTGATTGTGCGCGAACGAGACAAGCCAATGCTGATCCTGCAAGGCCACTGTGAGGGGGAGCTCTGGGCTCTGGCCCTGCACCCCAAGAAGCCCCTGGCTGTGACGGGAAGTGATGATCGCTCTGTCAGGTGAGGCCTTGGCATTGGCGGTCGTCATGCACTGACTGCCTTGGGACAACAGAGTTACTGTGCCCAAATTTGCTTGTTACGTAAGAGACGGATAAACCACAGTGTAGAACCACACGTGTTCCAAACAGAACGTTGAGACACTGAGCCCAACCACACTTGGCTTCTTAGCATTTTGTTGTTGCCGCCTTTCTCTGGCTGTATCTTAAGTTGTGAAAGTGCTCTGAGTGAGTGAAAATACACTGCTCCTGGTTAGATAGGCTCCTAGGTCTCTTTCAATCAAAGATAAGAGCTCAGCGCATTCATCTGTGCTAAGATCATATTTGCCCCTCATATGCTGGGTCATCTGCAGGGGGCTGCACACGGCATTTCCGTTTTCTCCTACCTTCATCTCCACTGGTGAATTCATGAACTCGTCTTCAAAAGAACTTAAGTTCTGATTTTCGGAGTTGCCTTCAGTATGTGAGTAAACAGTTCTTTCTTTGCAAATTCTCGAATGGAATTTTGGACATTGTCCTCAAATCAAAGGAAAGTGCTGGTTCCTGAGAAAATAGGCAATTTTATTAGGGCCTCAAGGATTCTTGCTGTGGATCATTTGTTATTCTTTGACAGCACAGCATTGCATAAAATGAGCAATACGAGGACACCTCTGATGTCCTTGTGACTGTTGAAGGACTGAACACAGGGTTTAGAAGTGTGTGATGAAGTTTGTTACATTGACTTCAATATTTTTGTATTTACTGCTGACCTTTAAATGTGCCCAATGACAAGCAGGCCAGAAAGAGTGTATGCCAGTGGGAGGGAGAGGCTGGTCCATCAGTTTGTTGATTGATTACTGCTTCTGGTCTCTAGTAGCTAAATTAGAATTTTGTAGACTAGAAGCAGGTTCCTGCTTCTCCCTTGCTCTTACTCTGTATGTCTGTGAATCTGATCAAGACACGGTGTGCTCATTACTGAGGTATAATTTTAAAAGTAAATCCATTTTGTGATCTTTACCAGGCCCTGAAGCCCCATCAATCTAAAGATCAGTGAAAACACAGTGTGTCTCCATGTGGAATCAGTGTTTATTTGGCTTAAGTTTCTCTTTAACCAACTTCCTCCTCTTCTCTTCCTTTTCCTTCCTTTACTCTGAGCTTTCCCCAAACAGGCAAAATGGTACCACCAACTTACTCAAACACCTGAGATACTCGATTTATATTTATCCAGGTAGAAATGATTTCAAGAAAGTCTTTGGCTTTTGTATTTCGACAAATTAGTTGAGTCTCAAAATTGCAAACATCTCCAAGGAGCCCTGGCTGTCAGAATTTGTCTTATTCCTCTTAACCATTAATTTGGCTCAAATGACAAATGTTATTTTACACTGAGTATTGAAGTTTAAGAAGGGTCTGACTCCTAATTTCTTGAGCAAGATCAGCTCAGTGACTTTATAGGATGGTACAGTCTACCGGGGAGTGATGGTTTCTGCATGCTAGTAAAGCAAAGCTTACATTGCTTAAAATAGTACAAGGCTAAAAGCAGCATGAGATTATGAATAATGGACGAGGTATTGAAAGACTACCATGAGCTTTAGGCTGAACAGTGCAGGCTGCCTAAGGGATCAGTAAGCTCTTCACTGTGCAACTCTCCATTTTAAGGAGCATGCCCCCGTCCGTCCTGATGGCACAATGCATTTAGAGAAACTGCACCACATGTGACTTATTCTTGCTTCCCTATGGCGGAACTCGAGATTCTCTGTCCCCTCTGGCAGATACTAATGTTTGTATGTTAAGAGAAGCCTGTCTTAAGAGTACTAACAGATAGAGGTCAGTTACCCAATCACAACTGACATTTAAATGCTTATTTGCATCTTCAAATACCTAGTCCACGTTCACTCAGTCTGAAGTGCCTGGATTAGGTGTTCCAGGAGCTGCAGCAAACTGTGTTAGGGGCACGTGCCCCTTGACCTCCATTTCTCCAGCAGTAGCTGTGCCCATCAGCCAGGGGCACTTAAAGTATCTGCCTCAACCAGGGAGGGTGGATCTATCTGCAGTGGGACACCCAGAGGCCTTGTGAAGCATGACAGCAGGTGACTGTAGACAGATACTCTTTCTTGCCAGGGAGGCCAATAAATGTAATGTGTGTTTCCATTTATCTGCACTTAAATAACACAGTTATTAGAAGGACACTCATATTATTTTAAACAAACTAACAATAATAACAGCTAGTAGTATTTCTTTTTCTCTGAACGTTATTAACAATTCTTGGTATAAATAAAGAACAATGTTTAATTTCCAAAGAGAATAGCAAGATGTTGTGTGAAGTAGTGTTTAAAATGTCCTTACTTGATTAATCTCAAAATCTTTGGAAATGGTTTTCTGGTCTTAGAGTTCTTTCTGGGGATTTCAAATGGTGCAAATGACCCAATGATAATCTAAACACCTTCTTAGATTGCCAGACATGCCGTGAGGAAGGACACTAGTATGAAATTAGTGCGTCCTGTGTTGTCATCATCATCAGAGTGGTGAACAGCCTTCCAGCCTAGGGCTGGCCGATGGCTGAGAAACTGGTTTTGTTTTTACTTTGTCCTTGTGCTTAGGCTGTGGAGCCTGGCTGACCATGCCTTGATCGCCCGCTGTAACATGGAGGAAGCAGTTCGCAGTGTGGCCTTCAGCCCGGATGGATCTCAGCTGGCCCTGGGCATGAAGGACGGCTCTTTCATTGTTCTCCGAGTCAGGCACGTGCTGCTAGAGAAAATGATATCAGAAATGCTCTTGTGTTAAACTAGTTCTCCTGGTCACAATGTATGCCTGGACTTTAGGAGAAATGCATTTATTCTTTCAAGTAGGAACATTCTAGACTCAGTCACCGATCTGTAATTCCCAAATCCAAACACTCTGAAAATCCACCGTTCTTTGGCAACTTCTTTGACAGCATGTCTTGACCCAATGAACTGATCTGAGACTGTTTATTGCCTATTAATCTCCTCGTAGGAATAATTCTCTATAATGTGATTCGCTACAAAAATATTAATGTTTTTAATACGGGGTGTTGCCCTAGCTCCTGTGGAGGGTATTACATAATATATTGTATATGAACCTTTCTAAAATCCACTGAATAATGAACTCCTAAGCTCATCTGGTCCCAAGGGGGTTTGGGCTTATAGGAAACCAAGAAAAGAGAAAGAAATGAGAAAGCAGTCTCTAGCAGTACCAGATTTTTAGAGGTGAGCTTGAGTAAAAATTTCTTCCACCTATAATGAAAAATAAAATGGAATATTTCATATTTATTAACACGCTATATTTACTGGACAAAAATTATGACCCACACTTGTAATTTCTCTAAATAACACTGGTTGTTTTTTATGGCTTCTACAATTTGTGATTACAGAAAGAAAATGCAGCTGTAAATTAGATGCTGCATGTTTTGCACATAGAAAATTCTATATAGGTTTGAAAAATGATCTTGGCACAGTTTATTACACTAAATTCTCCTTACCAACCACACATAACTTAGTGCTGGGTTATGGGCAACGTTTTCTTTCTCTGCTTAGTGATGGTATGGAAAGATGGCCAGTTACCAGATTTTCTTTTCTTTTTGATGGGTTTCCCAAGCCAAAACAAACAAAAATCCATAAAACCTATTTGATGACATTATAGTAAACATTATATTATATAATATATTGCTATTAATAAGTGATAGCTGGTGAGGGGAATTACCACATAGAAGCACATATTTGCCATCATTTATGCACTGATTTTGTTGGCAGTGGGTGAAGTCTTCGGTGCTGGCCTAGGAGACTGCTAGCCACAATTCTGTCTCATGGTGGCAGCTTTCAAATGCAGGCAGCATTTCTTACCAGAACCTGATCGGAAAGGATACAAAATATTCCAGTGACATGACGTATGCATTGTTGACCTTTCCTGGTAACAATTAAATAATGAAATAAGAATTTAATATTTAAAAAGAAATTTTCCTCTTATGCTTTTTGGACTTGCTCTTTTTTGCAACAGTAGGCATCAAGCTTCACAGCCACTGGTTACTTGATCTTAAAGTATAAAAAAGATGGTTGATGTTTATGCTACCCTTGGTGGACGTTTACCTTTCTCCAGGGCATGTTTTGAAAACAATTTTACAAACCCCAAATTTTTGAAGCACAAAGTTTTAGGGGAAAATAACAATTAAACATGAAAGCAAATATGCATTTCATTAAATTTTGTTTTGTTTTGTTTTTACTTTGGAAGCCCAGATAGTATTTAAAATGTTGGTTAATTTTGCCTAACTTGGCCAGAAACTAAGTAGTTTTATATTTTTCCCCAAAAGTTATTCCTTTAATTCTTACACGTGTTCTCTCTCTTTTGAAACATTTTTTTCTCTGACATACAAATTTTAAAACATGGCTTGGGGTTCCTATTTCTAGATTTGCTGCTTATCACTTTTTATTGCTGGTTTTTATTCTTATAGAGATATGACAGAAGTGGTTCATATCAAAGATCGAAAAGAAGTCATTCATGAAATGAAATTTTCTCCAGATGGCTCTTACCTCGCGGTGGGATCCAATGATGGCCCAGTGGACGTGTATGCCGTTGCCCAGCGGTATAAGAAAATTGGAGAATGCAGCAAGTCGCTTAGTTTCATCACACACATTGACTGGTCTTTGGATAGCAAATACTTGCAGACCAATGACGGCGCGGGAGAACGCCTGTTCTACAAGATGCCATGTGAGTCACGCAGGCCCTGGATGGTGGTGAAAATCAAAACTTCGAACCAGAGTCAGCAAATGTATGAGAATGTCATCATGACCTCAGGGCAAGGAATGTTTTCAGAAACACGACCCCCCAAATCTCACACTCCCAAAGAAAAGATAACTAAATTGGAACACGTTAAAATTTTAAAAAATACTGCACAGTGAAAGAGATCATGAAAACATGAGGTGCAGACTGGATGTAAATACTTGAAATGGTTATAATGGGCAAAAGATATATACTTAGAAATTAAAAGAATGCCTAAAGATAAGTGAAAGGAAAAATAGCCTAGAAAAATACTAAAAAAAACGCTAAATATTTGAGGATCACCGTCCTAATTTACTATGATGATTTTATTCCAAAATCTGTGTTCTTCATAGTTGGAAGCCCTTAAGGTATTATTTGGTGAAATATGCTAATTAGGATTTAAAAAACACAATTTCTATTTGTGACCTCCGCTGTCTCTTTTAGAAGAGATTCATCAGACTTCGATAACATTCAGTAACATTTAGTTTGTAATACTAAAATGGTAGAAATAAAAGACAAGTTTCTGTATTGTAATCTGTGACTAATGATTTTTTAATGTAAGTGGAAAAGTATAATATTTGACATGAATCTTGTCCTCAAGTAATTATATTTCATCTTAAAATTTTTATTGAATAATTAATTTATATGTAAAATAATATACACCATCTAATGTAACTTCAGCTTTTTAGAGTTCTCTGCCCTGTCAAATCATTAGCACACCATTACTAGGAACATATTTCTGTGTGTCTACTTTCTTTGCTTGAAATTATTTCATATGTATTTTCTGTATGTGAAAAATTAAGGGATACACATTTCTCACCTGCAATAACAAAGTAAAATCCTCTTAGTGATAACATCACAATTTGCTACCTCATTCTCCCGTTAGTGAGCATTTAGGCTTATTTCCTGTTTCTTTGCTGGTACAGACCGTGCATCTCGAAATATCTTGGTACAGGTGGGATTTTCTCTTCTGAGTCACTTCCTTGGACGATATTCTCCAAAGGGGGAATGCTGGGTCAAGGACTATGTTCTGTCAACTCTCTCATTTTATGGTCATCTTAATGAATTTTTATGTCATGCTGTTCCAGTCCAGAATTTCTGCATGCCAGTTTGGCAGTGCACCAGTAATGCATAAGAGCACCTACTCTCACAGATGATTCTTTATTTGAAAATATTTATTTTTGAAGAAGAAACTCTGAGGTGGTACACTAAATTGTCTTGATTTTGAATTTTAAAACTGTGTATGGCTGGACATTTTCCCAAGCATTTCTGTATCAGTGTGGTTCTGCCTTTGCATGCCCTCTGGGGACATCCCTCACCTGCTTTTGGTACAAGCCGGGAGTTGCCACACATTTGAGAACATATCTAGCACACTGTCAAGGCTATTTTCCCCAACCACTTACAGTTTTCATTGTCTAATGCTTTTAAATTTAAAATCCATTAACTTTTTATACTAATTTTTTGAGCCTAAATTTTAAAAAATCACTTCTATGTTTCCTTGAATTATGAAAGGTAGAAGTCCAGAATAAACTTCTTAGAAATCAGGCAAAATGTTGGTGACTAAATGTGATAACATACGATTGCATAAAAGTCAATATGACTTTCAATAATCAAAGCATACCAGCTGTATAGTAGTTTCAGATATTACATTGAGTACAGTGATCATTTTCTTTCTTGTCTCCGTATCTGAGTTTTGATCATACACTTTCTTTAGACCCTGCTGGAAGAAAAAAAAATCATAAATTTGGTAAAGAGATTAGAATCTACAGTTTCCTTGATTTATGGAAGTTTTTTTTTTTTTTTAAAAAACCCTCCATATAGACCTCTATATGGAAAAGGAATAAAACAAATTGGAATATGCTTTTTATTTATTTATTTTTTAATTTTTTTTTTTACATTTATTTATTTTTGAGACAGAGAGAGACAGAGCATGAATGGGGGAGGGTCAGAGAGAGAGGGAGACACAGAATCTGAAACAGGCTGCAGGCTCTGAGCACAGAGCCCTATGCGGGGCTCGAACTCACGGACTGCGAGATCATGACCTGAGCCGAAGTCGGATGCCCAACCGACTGAGCCACCCAGGCACCCCAGAATATGCTTTTTATTTAAATGTAACATTATGTTGCCATGTATTGATTATTTTCAGCTGGGAAGCCTTTAACAAGTAAAGAAGAAATCAAAGGGATTCCCTGGGCCTCCTGGACATGTGTGAAAGGCCCTGAAGTGAGTGGAATTTGGCCTAAATACACCGACATCACTGATATCAATTCGGTGGATGCAAATTACAACAGCTCAGTGCTGGTGTCTGGAGATGATTTTGGACTGGTTAAATTGTTTAAATTTCCTTGTCTCAAGAAAGGTAAGGCCAAAAGAGATATTTCATTGAATAAATATTTAATCTAGAAGGTATACACAGTGTAAACCAGACTATTTGATATTCTAAAATTACTAATTTAAGGCAGAATTTGTTCACAGTTATTACTAACCAGTTTGTAATTCATAAGCTTCATGTTTTACATTTTAACCAAATCATAGTTTGTTTTGTTTTTATTTATGTGAATAAATACTCATAATTTAAATCACATTACATTAAAATATTGTAATTAAAATTCTCTTAGGCTTCACTGCTAATTGTGCTTACACATGGAAAGCAAAGCAAAATCTTTTTAGATAAAATCTAAAACTGAATACTCTGGTGATAACACAATTCGTGGACCGCTTGTTGTAGTGCTTATTTTGCAAACCCAATTTACATAACTGGTGAAATTTTTGAGAGTGAAGATTGGTTCAAAAGAACTCTTCCTCCTCTCACATTTTGTTGTTTTGTCTTACTGTTGTTAAAATGTTGTTACTTTAATTTTTGTTGCACCTTTAGACTTTGTGGAATGTGACTGAGTTAACCATGTAATGACCCTGTCTTCTTCTTCCTTAAAAAGTTTAGACAAAGCCCATACACAGGCTTTTCTGAGACTCCCCACTAGCACCCTGAAAATCAGATGTTTGGAAAGTAATCATCAGGGACGTGTTATTGCTTGAAAATTCATTCACTTGAACAATTTTTAAATTAAGAAAGGGAAGGGATGGAAAATGTAATCAGAAAGTCATTTTCGGCTAACTGGCAGTTTTGAAGCAGCAACAGTTATGGTAGAGAATTGAACATAAAACGCATAGCAAACCATCATTTACACTTGACAGCATGGCCATCAGTTTAAAATGCTTGAGGCACAAAATTACCTCCCGTGCCTAATTCACACTCTCCTCTCCCTAACGGGCTTTTTGAGTAATAGGGTGTGTCCTGTTGGATTGAGTAATGTACTTGCAGAACGTGAGTTAGGCAACCGGTCTGGGAACTGAGAAGAAACATACATCCCTGATGCCAGAAACAATACTGTTGGCCTCACATGTGAAGACTAGGAAAGAAGGTAACTCACCCAGAATTGTTATTTCCTGCGTATTCCCAAGCCTTGTAGAGTGGCTTTGGGTCTAGAAATGGAGATCCTGAATGTATTGATAAGAATGGGGGAAGGGGGGTGGGAGGCGATGAATAGTGCTGCCTGTCCAAACAAGACCCCCTGATGGGTAAACTGACCCTGAGGATAATGGAAACCAGGAGACACCTGCAGAGTAAGGGGAGGTTGACTGCTGAGTGATGGTATCATGGGAATAATAAAACCCACCTCAGCAATCTGTGGAACTATTCGTATTCTCATAGCAAATTTACTTGTTCTACTCTTCATGGCAAGTGGTTTATAAATCTTGCAATTTGTCTCAGAGCCATTCAGGCTTTTGTGGCCTTTCTGTGCCAGAACTACTGGCAGGGAAGTTTCTAAAGGGGGATTGTTGAAGGGAATGGTGACAATTGGTGGCTCTTGTCTCCCTGTAGCCCAGGGTATCAGTGGTGGGTAGTCCCCCAACTTTTGAACCTGTAAACAGCCAAATATGAGAAGGGGCTAGTGACCATGAGAAGTGTAGAGACTGAGCAAATATTATAGTTCTCTGTGATTAAATCAAACTCTCAACCAAGTTCATTGACACATTTACAATTACTTGTGTATAGGATTCTGCTGCATAGTATTGAGATGTAAATGTTCTGCAGTTAATGAAAATGACTACAATGGTTATTATTTTTACATGGTCAAACCAATTTTTCTCATTTCGTTTTGACAGTTTTCAAATCTTTTCATATAACTAGTATCAATCCTGATCATTTTCCCTGGTGTCGCTTAGACTACATTCTGTTTAACCATCATCGCACAGACACTTCCATGAGGTAAAAATCCAAAGCCTAGCTCATTGACATTTGCCGTGTCTTACCACCCCTTCTCCAAAGGAAGGCTCAAGGCTGAGGATCCTGTTTTACCTCTGTGCTGCTGCCCCATTAATCCTTCACACAAACGTGCACATGCACACACACACACACACACACACACACACACACACACTCCTTGAAGAACTCCCAAGAAAAATGTCCTGGATGTTGTAAGACATGAGTTGCATAAGGTCTGGGCCTTGAAGGAAAAAGCATTGGCCTCCAGTAGAGCTTGAATGAGCTTGAGGCAGTACAGAAACAGAAAGGTCAAGGTGGCCACAGCATGGTGAATGAGGGGAGCATTGTGTACTCAGAGGCTGCAGAGGGCAGTGGGGACTATGTCACAAAGGCCTTGTAGCCATTGTGAAAAATTTGGGTCTTCTTTTCAGTGTGGTAGGAAACTATTGAAGATTTAAAATGGAGGAGCGACATGACCCATCTAAGTTGTTAAAAGACCACTTTGATAGCATGTAGGATGAATTAGGGAAGTGAAGGCTCCAAGTAGAGAGATTTTCACATAAGTCCAGGTGAGAGATTTTGTGGCTTGGACAAAGGTATTAGGAACAGATGTGAATACAGGTGCATGAGGTTAGGAAACAGTGTCAAGGTAGAGATGAAGGTATTGCTGATGGATTTGGATGTGGGAATAGAGGCAAAGAGCCAAGGATGAGTTTTGGGCGTGAACAGTGGGGGTGGATGATGACACCACTTATGAAGATGGGAAAATGAGCAAGGAAAAAGGTGTGTGTGTGTGAGAGAGAGAGAGAGAGAGAAAGACATGGGGATAAGAGAGAAGGGTAAGGGGCACTCCTTGGTCTGTGCTGTCCATGATAAGTTTGAGGCGCCTGTTAGATATCCAAGTAGACATGGCACACAGGCCATCTGCAGTCCAGGGAGAATTGAGAGCTGAAAAATGAATGTTCAGCAATTGAGGGCATATTGACAGTACGTAAAGCCGTGGGAGAGAGGACCAGCAGAGAGATAAGAGCCTTCCCTGTGGTTCAGAGAATAAAGAGAGGCCTTAAAAAGTGACACGTCCTGAGGAAAGCCTGGGAAGAGATGGATGTGGTTTTCATGTATTCAATAAATATTTGTTACGTGCTATTCTAGAGGCTGGAGATACATCAGTGAGTAAAACAAGCACAAATCCCTGTCCTCATGGAGCTTTTGTTCTACTGAGGGGACACAGTCAATAAACAAAATGTAAACACATCTGGTGAGAAAGGCAATGAAGGAAACAAAAGCAAACAGTAGCAGGAGCGCTCAAATCGGGCAGCTTGGTGGTATATTTTAAATAGCATGGTCATTTTCACCTTCATATAACTTTATTTTTTTAATATTTTTTAATGTTTATTTATTTTTGAGAGAGAGAGAGAGAGAGAGAGAGAGAGAGACAGAATCCAAAGCAGGCTCCAGGCTCTGACCTGTCAGCACAGAGCCTGACTCAGGGCTCAAACTCACAAGCTGTGAGATCATGACCTGAGCTGAAGTTGGACACTTTATCGACTGAGCCACCCAGGCGCCCCACCTTCATATAACTTTCAATCATTACCTCTCTAATGGGTATTTGAATTTTAAACATGTTTTAGTTGAACAGGTGGCTTTCTCCCCCATTAAAGAGGCTCCATTAGAGGGCCTGCAATAGGTAGAATGATTTCTGAAGGAGGATTGCCGGCCCCTGAAATCTCCCGTAGCCTTTGGAGTATGAGGCCTCCACACGATAGCATGGACCCTGCTTACTTCCCTGACTTCCTTCATGCTGCTGTGTACCAACTACATACTGGATACTTTACTGCAGTAGTTCAGCTACAACCATAAGTGCAAATAGCTTTTCTTCTGCATTCATGACCTTGGGGATAGTGTTTACTAAGTAAAGCAATCAGGGAACCAACTTTAATTCTTCCAGCTCTACATCCACATGACCCTGAACAGTAATTTGACTTTTTTTTTTTTTCCCACAGAATGATTCTCTGTTTCCCTATTGCAAAGGACCACCTGTCTTATCTTGTATTTAAATAAGAATGTGTAAGATAATCATTCTTAAGCATTTTAGTTGCAGAATCAGTGAAGCAGTAGGCATTATCTGGAAAAGGTTCAGATGTGTCTTCAGCTGCAGGACTTAAATTTTAAGGCCATTTTTAGCTTAATCCATACTGGAATAATTGAGATAATTTTTGGAGGCTTTGCTTGTTAAGATATATAGTACTGAAAATTATATTTTCTAATGTATTTAAAGATTTCACTTTTCAGCATGAATCAGAATGTAGTATTTTAATCAATGAATTGTATTTTTTGCGTTGCTAATCTCTTCAAAATATCTTTTCAGGAGCCAAATTTAGAAAGTATGTGGGCCATTCTGCACATGTCACAAATGTCCGCTGGTCCCATGACTTTCAGTGGGTATTGAGCACAGGAGGGGCTGACCACTCAGTTTTCCAGTGGAGATTTATTCCAGAAGGTGTCAGCAACGGTCTGCTGGAAACTGCACCCCAGGGTAAAACCAATTATAATTTTTCAAGCTTTTTTTTTTTTTTTTTGTCAATAAAAATTTCAAAGAATGTTCTAACATCTCTCCTGGACATAAAGAGTTAAAGCAATTTTTGAAAAATTCATCCCTATAATAAAATTTAAAATTAAAAGTAAAAACAAAACTTTTGAGTTATATGTGAATTAGTTGGTTAATTTCCTTCAAAAGATTTTGTTTATACCAGATGCCAGTTGAAGATCAAAGGTTTACATGAAGAATTAGCCTTTGAGAATGTCAGGAACAAATCTACCTCAGCCTCCTTAGGACAACTATAACTGTGGTGGGTCTACTCAGGCTGCAGGGGGACAGAGGGACAGAGTGACCTTAGGAGTTGGCTCCAGAGTGAAGTTCAAAGAATGGTCCACAGTTGGGACTGAAGTCTTCCAGTTCACTGGATGTGTAGTCTTTTAATTTACTGTCATGCCAGCAGGAGTAATCAGGTAATAAAATTTGAAACCATGTGAGGAAATGTTTTCATTGGGACAGTTTCTGCAGGGGTTTTGACCCTGGCAATTACTGCCATTTGGTAGATGTGGCAAAGGCTAAGAACTAAGTGGTTAGATTTCCCTTTATTTCAGCCTTCATTTTGGTAAAACGTTCCCCTGGCCTTGCCTTTTCTTTCTCTCTCTCTCTGTTTCGTTCTTTCCCTTTCTTTCTTTCTTTCTTTCTTTCTTTCTTTCTTTCTTTCTTTCTTTCTTTTGTTCTTTCGTTCTTTCGTTCTTTCATTCTCTCTCTCTCTCTCTCTCTCTCTGGCCCTTTTCAAAGCAAGATTTAAAACACAAAGATTTGTTACAGAAGTGTGGCAATGAGTTCTGTCTGCTGGGGAGGGGTGGGGGAGAATTGCCCAGGTCTGTTAACGCTACTGTAAGGGGTGAGATGATGTGCTGAACTTAACCAAAAGATGGAAGGGATGGGGGGGGGGGGGGGCGGGGAGACGTTTTAAGAACCTACATCAAAGGAAAACTAAGCTATATTGATTTTTTTAATTTACTTTGCTAGAAGAAAGAAAATATTTTAAATAAATGTATAAGCTATTTTGGGTCTCAGAACTTTTGCTTGTTTCTCACGGGTTGTGTTTCTGCAGAAGGTGGCACTGATTCTTACAGTGAAGAGTCTGATTCGGATTTATCTGATGTGCCAGAGTTGGACTCTGATATTGAGCAAGAAACTCAAATCAATTATGATCGCCAGGTCAGTAAGCAGAGGGCCTCCTAACAAATGCCTTACAGCCCAGAATGTCGATCTCACTGGATTTGGATGTTGCACTAAAAATGACTGGTACTAGAGCAGAAGAGAATCCAGACAAGAATAAGGAAAATTACCTACTTCTTGTCTTTAAGCACAGATTGAAAATAAGGCATTTACCCATTCACATTATTAAAAAAAATTTTTTTAGTGGAAAGTAGTACCAAATTTTTAAATTGAACCCATGACAGAGTTTTCTGCCTTTCGAGCGCCTAAAACTTAAAATATTTTTTTGCAGAAAAATGTGCAAGTAAGCTAAAGGATTCTTAATTTTCTTAGCAGATCTGAAAGCATATGTTTTCTGGGGTGCCTGGGTGGCTCAGTTGGTTAGGCATCCATCTCTTGGTTTTGGCCCAGGTCATAATCACATGGTTCATGAGTTAGAGCCCTATGTAGGGCTCTGTGCACTGACAGTGTGGAGCCCGCTTGGGATTCTCTTGCTCTCCCTCTTACTCTGCCCCTCCCTCATTCATGCACACACTCTCTCTCTAAATATAAATAAATAAATAATAAAATTTTAAAGCATGTTTTCTTTACAGAATTGGTAGCTTTAAAGCCATGGTAGTTTTCAAGATAACTAGCGTCCTGGTTTCTCTCTCAACTTCCGTATACCGTTATCCATTTAATTGAAGTTAAAACCCAAATACAATACGTATGATCTCTCCAGTCCGAAATTATCGCTAGTAGAAAAGTGACACAATTTCAAAAAAATTGGGTCCTAGTTTTTTTAAAGTAGACATTTCATTTTAGTGGTGAACAGTGAGTGTTAAAGAGAACATTCCTTCATAGGAATCTGGAGACATCTCACCTTTTTTATGGTTGGTAACTGAAGGTGTTCTATTTTCTTTCTTGTCATATCATGAAAGTATGTGAAGCAGACTCTGTCAGTGAACATGGAGTAAGATTTCCGGTTTCAGTCATAGCAAATGTCACTGTTGCCCATGGAGACTTACCATATAGGCCTGTGGCAGCTGCTGTGTATGACCTGTCTCTACAGGGCCGGATCCTGCTCTTTATATACACCAAATCCAACCTCACAATAACCCTGAGATGTTAACTATTTTGCCCACGTCCACCTCACCCGTAGTATTGAGATAAGAATGAGGATCTGGGCTTCTCTCCAAAGCATACATTCTGCATATTGCTTGGCTTTGCCACTGCGTAAGCACTGAAACTTTCCAGATGATAATTATCACTCATTGATTTAGTGTTTGAAAAATTAGAGGCAGTCTGACTGATGGTTTGGGTCAACTTCATGACTAAGTCAGCTTGACCATGTGTTGATACAATGAATTATGCAACAAAACTAAAGATGAGGATTGAAAAGAAATTAACGTAGAAATATATACACAGTGAATAATGTTATGCCCTCATATCCAGGGGACATGGAATTTAAGCAAAGTGAACATAAAATTTAGGAAAAAAAGAAAAGCAATATCTTAGTTGGGATTTTTTTATGTAATAAAAGGTGTTAGTCAAAGAATGAAAAGATTTGACTATACTGAAATCCATGCCTAGGATTTATATATTCTCCCTGGTATCTTAGTTTCTGAAGCTTTCGTCTATATTACTTGATTTACATTATTTTTTGTTCTTGAATTACTCCTGAGCAGAAAGTTTTATTCTGTTCTACAAATAAGAATCTTAGGTCCACAGAGTTTATGAGACTTGTTCCAATAACCTGTAGAAATGCCAAGACCAGAATTCAGTGCTCTTGAGGAGTTGATGAGCTGAAGAAAGCATCATGGACTCAGATGGATAATTAGCTTTAGATTTTACAAGCTTAGTTCATTGTATCTGCAGTCGGCAGAGCAATAATAAGGTATCTTCTGAATCCTTTTTTTTAAAACTTTTTATTAAATCTAAAACAGACTTAATTATAATGTATCATCTTTCTAGTTACATAGCTTTATCAAATGAAAATTTCCCTATGAAGATGAGCCATTACTAATAGATTGTACTTCATTTTGAATGTGTTAAATTGATATCTGTTGATAGTAGGGCATATATACATGGTAGCGAAACAGACTAATTTTTTATCTACATTTAAATTGTAGGAAATGTTCTCTGAATCAGCAGCACGTTTTAGGTCCTAGGTTAGACCAAACTTTGCTCTAAATCTCAGAGTCTAATCTGTCAAGATGCATAAGATTATGACTGAAGATAATTCCAGAGAGTGATCACCATGATTCATGAGGTCTGTGTTTTGCAAATGAATCATCAAGAGATTTCTCACCTTAGAAAAAATTATAACAAAATATTTTATTGATTTTTATCAAGTAATTTCCTTTCTTATTTACCAGAAAATTAATACCATATTTTCTGAATATGTATTATTTAAACTTAAAATCTTGAACCCCAGTGATTTAAAAGATATTTCCAGTTAGTTTTGTTCATTAGGAAGTAAAATGCAGTCTCATGTCTTAGGTATTCAGTTCGGTTTATCTTTTCAAAGAAGCCACTCTTGTTTGTCTTTTCTTTTGTCTGTTTTCTATTATCTATTTCATTTATTTCTAATGGTTTAAAAATTTTTTTTTGATGTTTATTTATTTTTTGAGAGATAGGACAGAATGCAAGTTGGGGAGGGGCAGAGAGAGAGGGAGACACAGAATTTGAAGAGGCTCCAGGATCTGAGCTGTCAGCACAGAGCCCAACGCTAGGCTCAAACCCACAAGCCATGAATGAGGAGATCATGACCTGAGCCGAAGCCGTCACTAAACTGACTGAGCCACCCAGGCACCCCTCTACTCTAATGTTTATTATTTCCTTCCTTCTGGTAACTTTGGGTTTAATGTATTCTTTTTCTTGTTCCTTGAGGTATATTGTTCCGTTGTTTATCAGAGAGGTTTTTTTTTCCTTAACATATGTTTATATAGCTACACACTTTGCTCTTGGAACTGCTTTTGCTGTAGCCCATAAGTTTTGTTACATTGTTTCCATTTTCTTTTGTTTCAAGATATTTTCTATGTTTCTATGTTCTTCTTTGATCCACTGGTTGTTCAAAAGTGTGTGGTTTAATTTCCACATACTTAAGAATTTTCCAGCTTTCTTCCTGTTACTGATTTTACTTTCATACCACAGTGTCCAGAAAATATACTTGATATGATTTCTATATTTTTCAATTTATTGAGACATGTTTTGTGGCCTAACATATGAGGCATCCTGAGAAGAATGTGTATGTTGCTACTGAGACATGGAATGTTCTGGTTATGTCTGCTAGGTTACTTGGTCTGCAGTGTTCTTCATCTGCTGTTTCCTTATTGATTCTTTGTCTGGATCATCTATCCATTATTCAGAGTGACTCTTCCCGACTATTACACATTGATGTTTATTTCTCCTTTTAGTTCTGTTAGTATGTGCTTTATGTATTGAGGTGCTCTGATGTTGGGTGCATATTTAAAACTCATACCTTCTTGATGAATTTGACCCCTTTATCATTATATAATGACCTACTTTGTCTCTTGTGACCATTTTTAGCTTCTCATGTTCTTAAAAACTTGATTTCCTACAGTTAAAGACCTCCTGAGAATGCCAAGATATTAATAATTTTGAAACCTGAAGAGTCTCAACTAAATGTTTCTGCTATGCTTTAAGGTTTACAAAGAAGATCTACCTCAGCTAAAGCAACAAAGTAAAGAGAAAAACCATGCAGTGCCCTTCCTCAAAAGAGAAAAGGCTCCTGAGGACAGCTTGAAACTCCAGTTCATACACGGGTGGGTGCCTGTCACCAGCCTTATCAGCAAAGCAGTGGGGTCCTCTCTTCTTGGTGCTGACCCACTTCAGGCTGGCTCTTCTCTCCAGTGTGTACTTACCTGAACTTAATATTTTAACCATGATTATCTGTCCAGTATTCTTAGTTGATGTTCTCTGGCCATAACTGTGTGTATCTAGATGTTTCCTGCTTCAGTGACTTCCATGATGGGTATGTTTCTGTGGCCCATTGTTATCATGCTCCATTGTCTCTGCCATTGCTGCTCCCATTATTCCCATATCTCCTGTTCTATTTAGCTGGCTCCACTCGGACAGTATTTTCTTTAAACAATTTTGCTCACATATACCCAAAATAATTTTGAATTTTGAAAATCATATCATACACAAACTATCATCCTTGAGGTTGACATCTAAAATTTTTGGGGGCACCTGCGTGGCTCAGTTGGTTGACTGTCCCAACTCCATCCCAGGTCATGATCTCACAGTTCATAAGTTTGAGCCCCACATTGGGTTCAGTGCTGACAGCTCAGAGCTTGCTTTGGATTCGGTGTCTCCCTCTTTGCCCCTTCCTGGCTCATGCTCTCTCTCTCTCTCTATCTCTCTCCCCTTCAAAAATAAATAAACATTAAAAAACTAAAAAAATTTTTTTTTCAACATAAGGTTAAATGATTGTGAAGAATATAACATCTAGTGTTTTATTAATACATCATTCATTTACGTGGATCAGTTGGAACCTAAATGTCATTGATATTTGTTTCTCACCATCATCAATTTTAAAAATACATGAGCTCATATTTCTGTTCCACTTCTCCCATAGAATATTACATGAATAGTACACTAATGTAATATTTTTATGCTTGAAAGCCTTTTGTTGATCACCCTATCATACCTTCTGCAAGGGAAGAAATGTATATAAGTGCAGTTTAAATTTAATTCCCTGCAATCCTAAGTCTCTAACTCGTGTTATCTAGTATGGTGCCCACTAGCCACTGAAAGCCACTGAGTGCTTGAAATGTGGCTAGTCTGAATGCACACGTGTTGTACGTGTAAAATGCACACTGGATTTCGAAGACTTAGCATGAAAAAAGAAAGAAAGAGATTTCATTAAATGTTTTCTATTGATTGCATGATAATATTTTAGACATAATGGGTTAAAAGTTCTTAAAATTTTTCATCTGTTTGTCTTTATCTTTTTTTAATATGACAATAGAAAGTTTTCACTTACCCACATGGCTTGCATAATATTTCTATTGAACATTGATGCTATGAGTGTTAATTTTTTTCTGGATTGAATTCTTGTTACAACTATTAGTATTACAAAGTTTATCAGACCAACATAAATATAGTACAGATTCTAATAAGTAAATTCTAAAAATTTTATTGGAAAAAAATTAAGATTATTTTTTCACTGAGTTCAGATATGCGTGTGTGTGTGTGTGTGTGTGTGTGTGTATTATTGCTAGGTTGTGACAGAGTTTAGCATTGGTTCTATTCCCATTTTTCATTTTTTAATAGTTATAAGCACAGAGAGAGTTTATTCACATGAATAAGTAAAAGAGAATGGAAGCAACTTTATCATAGCAATGTTACTCAATTTAAATTTTTCTTGCAATACAGATGATCTATTTCATGATTTTGATACATCACACAATAATATAGTTTAATCTGCCGCCAGTCAATTCAATCAAATCACTCTTCAATTTTGTTAAAAGCAAAGAATTGGAAATGACTTGACTTACAGAAAAATTTCATACCTAGTTGTTGGAATTATTCACTTTCAACATCCACACTTGAGTTTGTTTTGGTGTCCCTGGATGGTTCGATGCCCCAGGGTAATACACCACAGTGAAAGTCCAGGTGGACAAGAGGAATGACTTTCTAACATGAGAGGAAGGTGATTGAGAAAGGGGAGGTGAGAAGGGAAACCTGCTCCCCATCGTAGATGTGTTCTCAGACTGGTCAGTTTTAAGAAAGAGCACATACAGGGGCACCTGGGTGGCTCAGTTGGTTGAGCGTCCGACTTGGGCTCAGGTCATGATCGCACGGTCTGTGAGTTTAAGCCCCACGTGGAGCTATGTGCTGACAGCTCAGAGCCTGAAGCCTGCTTCAGATTCTGCATTTCCCTCTCTCTCTGCCCCTCCCCAATCATGCTCTGTCTCTCTCTCTCTGTCAAAAATAAATAAACATAAAAAAAAAAAAAAAAGAAAGAGCACATACAGTAGCTGAGGATCTAGAAACAAGTTCTGTTAAAATTATCAGCACACATTAGCCCTGTTAGAGAGTTGCCACATGTCCTCAGACGCCCTCACACCCGTGTTGAAGACGACTGTCCTAGGCAGCTATGGAGATCCCTGGGATTCTCCTTGTGCATGTCCATATCAACATGTTAGCTTTACCTCCTGACCTCTCCTGCTCTGTTCATTCACTGTTCATTCAACTACCATGCATGTCTTGGACCTGTGCTTCAGTTACAGGGGCTACGACTGTAGAAACAATCTGTTCTACACGCAGACCGGAGAAGTGGTCTATCACATTGCTGCAGTTGCTGTTGTGTACAACAGGCAGCAACACTCCCAGAGGCTGTACCTGGGGCACGATGATGACATTCTCAGCCTGACCATCCATCCAGTGAAAGACTACGTGGCCACCGGGCAGGTGTGTAGTTCTCCTCTAGGATGGTGGTCTAGCCCAAGAGGATTTCATTTTGAATCCACTTTACATACTAGTTCAAGAAATACTTGGTAGAAACAAACAAGAGGCAATAAGCTGAGGATTCAGTAAATGCTGGGTCATTTCATGATAGTAGAAGAATTAACCAGTACATTACACAGCACTGTTGGGAAGCCTCTGAGAGATTTCCTTCTGACATGATATCCGTAAATAGGATTAGCTAAAACTGAAGTAAGTTCCATGGATGCAGTCTTAATATATTTTCCTCATCGCTGTATACCCAGTACTTCGTATATCCTAGGTAACCAGTGAGTGTTTATTGAATGAACCATCTTTTAGTGCTAGTATAACATCTAGTGAATAGTTATTTTTATAAAACTTAAAGTCATGCATTTTGCCTAAGTCATTATTTTATATTTTAACCGATATATTGGCTAACTTTGCTAGCCAGTGCATGTGTGTATACTTAATACACCACATTCTATACTGTAATTGGTGTGAGGCAGACCATTGACAAACCAGTGCACCAGTAGCCATTCCAGGGATAACTGGGGCTCCAGACACCAGTGAGGCAGTTGGCTGGATTCTGCCCAGTTATGTGCATTGTTTTATGTCCCATTTTCCCTTTTATAGTCACTACACCCAACAAGGTTCTTCTTTCCCTTACAATTAAGTGAGGAAAACCACTTTATTAAAATTTTGTTGTTGGGGATTAGTGTCAGAGAAGCTTGTATTCCCTCAAGAAGAATCCATCTTACCAACAGGTAGGCCATGAAACTGTCACTTCCTGGGAGGAAAAGCAGAGCCAGGCCTTCTTGGGATGAGTAAAATATTTGAGATGGTGAAAGAACTCTGAAGCTATTCCTGTAACAACACACAGGTGACTTGCTTGACCAGGAAGTGGAATCTTATGTGGAGTTGGAAAGGCAGGAGAGAAAAATCTAGAACTCATACAAAAAGCACAGTGGACGTTTGACTTACAGTTTTAAAGTACCTTGCCTGGGAGCCATGTACCAGGTTAGGCTGGGCTGGCCCCCAATTTGATGCCCAGAACAAGCCTCTTAGACTCTTTGTAACTCAGTTTTATCCTGAAAACAATGATTTCCAAGTGTCTTCCTGCTCCCCAAATGTGTGGATGTCTGGGCAGCACTTGACTCTAAGGAACTCTGAAAGCGATTCTAAGGCATCATTCTTGTTATGATTTATAAGTGGTTAATTACACTCATCCTATTATTTAAGGTTGGAAGAGATGCTGCTATTCATGTGTGGGACACACAAACTCTAAAATGTTTGTCACTATTGAAAGGACAACACCAGAGAGGAGTGTGTGCACTTGATTTTTCAGGTAAGCACCAGTTTTCTGCTGAAGTCACTGATGGTTCTGCTTTACTTAGGGCTGGGTTTTGTTTTGTTTTGTTTTGTTTTGTTTTGTTTTGTTTTGTTTTGTTTTACAACCTCCTATTTAGTTGAGTTCTGGTTGTAATAAGGTAAGTAAGCCCTTTGTATGTTAGCTACCCATTCTTAGACTAGAAATCAGATATGTGAATACCTCACAAAAAAAATATGTGGCCTTTGGATTATACGAAAGGCCTTTCCCGGTCTTGTTCATTTCCTCTCTCCCAAGTCATTACCCAGAGCTCACACTGTGTTCTGCATTTGCTTGAGCAATTTGAAATCCAGAGCAGCTGTTGCTGTAGATAGTTTTAGTTGCAAACGTCTGGCAGTGACTCAGAACATCAATTTCATCTCTCCAAAGAGGTGGGAGCATAGCACTTGCAATTTAAAATATAAAGAACTAGAGGAGGGCTGCAAATTCTCTGCAAAAGGCCACTTTACAACACTCGTGTTTTGAAAATAAATTTCATATTTGAAAAATAGAACTGGATTTTCCATCTCTTTAATTTAGAATTTGAACGCAGTGCTAGTAGAATACTAACTGATGAATGTAATTTTCTTTAGGGTGAGGCCGTTTCTTTAAGCTAGAAAGGAGAATAAGGGCCTGTTACAGAAGGTATTTTTACCTACAATTTTTAATCCCAATAGTAAAAGTTAGATCGGTAGAAAAAAAGTATAAACTTTTTACTGGAAACTGATACTTTATTTCTAAATCCCATTCAAATGTTTAATACGTGCAGTGTGTGTAATGGTAGTCATTAAATTCCATGACTCCACAACCGCATTCTCTTTCCTACATCCCTCACTCTCTACTCTCCTTGCTCAAGCCCAAACTCCCTCTCATCTCTGTCATATTGGTCTTTGATTCCAGTCCCATGTTCTCTGGTCCATCCTACCCAGTTCTGGAATCTTCTGGAAGCACAGTTACATTGCCCCCCTGTAGACTCATGTCAGTTGACTGACTCAAGGCTGAGCCCTTGGTTGGACATTCATGACCTTCCATGATCTGGCTTCAACCTTCCTTAGCAGTGTTTCTACCCACTTACCCATTCATGTTCCTTTACATCTCCCTAAATTCAGGACTGTCCTTCTTTTGCCCATGTCCCTTTGTTCATGCTGCTGCCATGTGTCTGTTCAAGTTCTACCATCCTTTAAGACCAAGCTGAAAGTTTCTCCTACAGCCCTCCAGGGAGAAATAACCTTGTCCCTTCTTCTACATCTCTTAGCCCATTGTTGTCATTGCTCTCATGCTACCTGTTGGAGTCCATGTGGTACAGTATCTGTCTGGGTCAATGTTTCTCATTCAATAAGCTACTTGGGCAGCAGAGCCCATGTCTCTCTTCCCCACTGCACATATTGTAGTGCTATGGACACAGAAGCTCTTCCAAAACTGTGAAGGCATGAATGGAGCTTTGCCTAATATACTTTGTCTTGCCTTTCACTATTACTACTGGAACTTCACATTGTAAACTGTGTTGGGGTGAAAATTAACTTTATTTTTTCACCTATAGCAACATGGAACAGTTTGGGGCAATATTTTTGTGACATGCACATCCTCACATACTGTAAATTGCTGTAGAAATCTGAATTGTTACATCATATTAGAAGTTATTCAATACTCTGTGTGGTTATTGAACCAGTAAAACTTAAGGCTAAAGAGTTCCTACTCCACACTGGCAGGCATGTGAGGTCGAGAAAGCATGTGAATACTGAGGAAGCGAGAACATTGGGAAGCCCAGATAACACACCAAGTCACAGCAAATGCAAAGTCCTAAACTTCCAGAAGTTTGATGGACATACAGTTTTAAACTGGAAGTGTCATACATCCTGATAAAGCAGTAAAATCTAAAAGGAAATCATAATTTGAGTTCAAACATGGTTCTCTTCTAAGGATGTGAGTGAATTTCTTCTGCTTTTTTCCCTCAATAGCCAGACCTCCCTTTTCCTAAAATTAACTTTGCTAGCCAATACATATGTGTATACTTAATATAAAAATTGTATTAATAAATATACTCTGAAAAAGTAGTAAGACACCCATTAAAGTAGCAAAACTAAATAAAATAATAAAACCTAATTGTGCACTAAATTATGGAGAACCTAATATACAGTATTCATATTTTTGGCAACATTAAAAATTGACTCAGTAACTCCAGCAGACAGTTTGACAGCATATAATAAAAGCTGTAATTCAAAATGACAAGTATGTTGACTGTGTGTATTTCATACATATTTCTATGTATCAAGTTAAGTGAAAGAGAAAAATAGAACTCAAAATAGCATCTATTCACTGATTTCCACTGAAAATGTGTGTATGTAAATTAACATATAAACAGAGGGGCAGGAAATTTAGAATAATATAAATAGAATTTAATAATCATTAGGATATCTTTTCTCTGTAAAATTAATTTCTTGGTTTTTACACTTAGATACATCAAAAGGTTACTTACATACCTTTTAGGGATGGCATTAGAGGATCAAAGACATTGAATACAGATACACTGGTACCCAGTAACTTGACCTCTGTATTTCCAGGAAGTTCTCTCTCTTCCGGACCTAGTAGTTTGTAGAAGGAAAGATCAAGAGAGTTAAGTGAACTTTGAAATCTTTTCCTCATAAGGTAGCCCCTCACACCAGTTGCCTGGGGAGAGAAACCAGATGTTTTAGAAAGAGGTTGAGAAGCTGATTCTGTCATTGCTTCTAATTCCCATTTTGGGCAAATAAAGGAATATTGTGATACAAATATTCTCTGCATAAAAAGGATATTTCAGTCTCAACAATATAGTCTCTGTTGCCCAGATAACAATGACTGGGGTGGTGGGGGAGAGGGTGAGCCATATTTCTTCAGCAAC
Organism: Panthera leo; assembly: GCF_018350215.1. Classification (NCBI taxonomy): domain Eukaryota; kingdom Metazoa; phylum Chordata; class Mammalia; order Carnivora; family Felidae; genus Panthera; species Panthera leo. The sequence goes on from NC_056681.1 coordinate 73,354,946, forward strand.
GATGTGCTGAAAGCCCTATATCACCTTACCAACCAAGAATGGGAGATCCACAGAGTTTGGTGGTTTGGCTGTGGTAAAAGTCAAACCGTGGCAGATCCTGAGCTAGAACCCACATCTCCTGGCCTCAGTGCAGGGAAAAGGCCACTAAGCCTGGGGTTGTGAGCTGGCAGAAGCTGTGCCTAGAGCCCTCCCCGCTGAGTCCTCTTGCCTGCTGCTGCCTCTGCGCTCCACCAGGGCTAGTGTGAACTCTTAGCATGAGAGTCCTACCTGGAGCACTCAGTGTCACCGACTCCGCCCAAAGGCACGTGTCTCCAGCTGCCCCACCCCTATTCGCCAGTGTAAAGGTGGAATGGACAGGTGGTACAGAGAGGCTTCCACATGAACATCCCCCAGTGAAAAGAGAGTCTTGTCCTAGAACAGCCTCAGATCACACATGTATATGAATTGGAACAGGAGCAGCTCTACCTTTCTTTTGAAAAGTGATAGAAAAGTGAGTAGTCAAAACAGGAGATTATTAAGATTTCCCTACTTAACCATGTGAACAGGGCACCAACATTGGTCATTACCTAGCTGGTGGCACCATCTGTGTACTCTGGACCCCATATCCAGCCATCTCTTATAGGCCAGCTCGTTTGGGGAGGTTCTGTGGAGACCTGATAGTACATTTGCCCCTTATTAGAAAAAGAAATTATCATGGAAATACAAAACAGGCAAATGATGTGAAAAATAGACAACAAATAAGCAATTATACATTGGGGTTTAGATTAATCTATACTTGCCACTGTTCCACAGCAAATGGAAAGACATTTTTAATGAAAAGCATTTCTTACAATATAATCTGTAACTCTCTGTGAACAGGAATGAATGAATTTACATTATCTCACTTAATTGAGTGACTCCTTAGCTTTGTGAACGTATTAGCATTGTCTAGGGAAAATGGGGCCATCTTTGTTTTTGTGCTTACAAGATAGAAGGTGCTTCCACATGAATAGAAAACCAGAGTAGAGACAGAAAGGTTCAGCCACATAAATCTTTTTTAGTTTAATATTATCCTCATTTTAAAATCTTCACTGAATAATACTGATTTCCCCAAGGACACCTCTAAGACTAACTGGATTTCACTGTGTTCAATTCTGAAAATCTATGCATTTTTTATGAGCCCTGAATGCAAGGACCAACTTGTAATTGGGTAGAAATTCTCTCTTTCTAATATGCCCTTTACTATTGACATTAAGTACCTTAGAATTATTTTTGGACTTTGTCACTATCCATAATTAATACATACTGTGACTGGAAAGATTTAAAAGGACATTACCTCGACTCTAAAAACATGGCAAAAAAAACCCCTCAGAAACCTCCAACTGGTCAAGGAACAATGGATTTTCAAAGCTAAAGCCAAGTCTCTTTGGGGGGAGGGTTGGGGTGTGAAAACTGGGAAAAAATAAAAATGTAGCCAATTCTATTTCCAAACCAGGCAGAAATAGCCTCCACCTGCAGAATTTTAGAAAAGGTCACCATCTTAAAGAAGAGGTGTGATTGTAGAGGCGCCCCTGGATTTGTGCTATTTCTTTGTTTCTCCTCATAGTCACAGACTGGGGTAGAAAGCTGTATAATTGTGAAGACAAGCTGATGGGGCCTTGCAGAAATTCCAATAAAAAGCCAAAAAAATTAATGTACCCTGAGAACTTCTTTAAAAGACATAAAACTTGAACTGCCATTTTAAATGTGTGGATGCTTGCCATCTAAGAACATATTAATAGAGCTACACAATTTACAAAGGAAAACACAAAAGGTAGACTTAATAAATGGAAAAAAGACACTGAATACCAGTGCCATGTTTTTTAAAGAACTGATCATTAAAACAATTAAAATTTGTATAGCTAGATAACATAGCCCATTTCTTTCCCTTCATAGCATCCGTACACACATTCTATCTTTATCTCCCTCGTCATCCTCAGTGTCACCAATCTCCTCCACGCTCATTGGAAACTAGCTTAGTGGGAGGATCACAGAGGAAATGTGATATGATTACTATAAGCCTTAGCAGAGCTTATAATCTAAAAACAGAGAGAGGAAGCTCCAATCCGTCAATCAAATCACAAAAATACAGAAGCATGCTAATACAGAAGCACAACCAAGCCATCCCAAAAGGTATGGCAAGAGTGAGTAATATTGGTAATGAATAGGAAGCCATTACCAGTCCCCTCTCCCAAACGTATAGAAAAGAGGCCTTGAGGACACCAGGGTGACTCAGTTGGTTAAGGGTCCAACTCTTGAGCTCAGCTCAGGTCTTGATCTCAGGGTAATGAATTTGACCCCAGACTCTGTTAAAAAAAAAAAAAAAAAAGAAAAGAAAAGAAAAAAGAAACCTCACACAATTTAAAGCCTGATAACGGTTCAGCGTAAGGACATATCATTCATTGTGATTCAGAAGACACATTTGTTTATAGTAATCACCTGATGATCATTTAGGACTTGTGGAAAGCATGAATGTCTCTTCTAATACTGAGCCTAGTAGCTTGAAATGGTTAATGTAACTTCCAAATCCTTGCCTCATACTTGCCAGCAGTACAGGATTGAGGAGGATCTGTTAGTGAAGCCAGGCTCTTCCTTCCTCTGACTCTGCTCCTTCCTCTGGAGAAGGAGCAGACCATGGTTCCCGGTAGCTTGGGGAATAGTGTCTGGCCCCAGTAAGGGCACTCACAGGTTGGGCATTGGTTAGCATTTGGGGAGCGTTGCCAGATGTAGCAAATAGAAATACAGGAAGTCAAATAAATTTTAATACAAAGTATGTCTCAGGCCATATAACTGTAAATACATAATTTAAATATTACATGGACCTATAATAAGAAATTATTCAT